>NC_137975.1:37225030-37596339 GCF_963924665.1 Micromys minutus
GCTCTGTACCCCATTTTTAATAGGGTTATTTAATTCTCTGGTGTCTAGCTTTTTGAGTTCTTTGTATACCTTAGATATTAGGCCAATATCTGATGTGGACTTGGGAAAGATCTTTTCCCATTCCGTTGGCTGCTGTTTTGTTTATTGACAATGTCCTTACCCTTACAGAAACTTTGCAATCTTATTAAGTCCCATTTGTTAATCTTTGACCTTAGAGCTTGAGCCATTTGTGTTTTGTTCAGGAAATTTTCTCCTGTGCCTATGTGTTCTAAAGTTCCCCTACTTTCTCATCTAATAGTTTCAGTGTATCTGGTTTAATGTGGAGATCTTTGATCCAATTTCACTTGTACTTTGTACAAGGAGATAAGAAAAGGGTCTATTTTCATTCTTTTGTATGCTGAGTGCCAGTTGGACCAGCACCACTTGTTGAATAGGCTGTCCTTTTTCCATTGAATGTTTACTGCTCCTTTGTCAGTAAATCAGGTGACGATATACATGAGGACTCATTTTTGGATCTTCTATTCTATTCCATTGATCCACATACTTATTTTTGTACAAGTACCATGCAGTTTTCAGCACAATTGCCTTGTAATATAGCTTGAGGTCAGGGATAGTGATTCCCGCAGATGTTTTCTTGTTGATGAGGTTGAATATCACTATTCTAGGTCTTTTGTTGTTCCATATGAAATTGCACATTGATCTTTCGAACTTAATGAAGAACTAGGTTGGAATTTTGATGGGATTGCATTGAATCTGTAGATTGCCTTTGGTAGAATGGCCATTTTTAAGATGTTGATCTTTCAAATCCATGAGCATGGGAGATCTTTCCATTTTCTGAGATCCTCCTCAATTTCCTTCTATAGAGGTTTGAAGTTTTTGTCATACAGGTCCTTCCCTTGCTTAGTTAGAGTCACACCAATGTATTTCATAGTTTTCGTGAAGATTTTGAAGGGTACCTTCTCTCTAATTTCTTTCTCCACATTTTTGTCCTTTGAATATACGAAGGCTAAAGGTTTGTTTGAGTTAATTTTGTATCCAGCCACTTTGCTGAACTTGTTTATCAGCTGTAGGAGTTCTCTGGTGGAAATTTTGGGGTCACTTAAGAACACTATTCTATCATCAGCAAAGAGTGACGTTTTTATCACTTCCTTTCTGATTTGTATCTGCTTGATCTTTTTTTGCTGTCTAATTGCTCCAGTCAGGACCTTCCAGTACTATGTTGAATAGGTAATAGGAGAGTGGGCAGCCTTGTTGAGTCCCTGATTTTAGTGGAATTGCTTCAAGTTTCCCACCGTTAAGTTTGATGTTGGCTGTTGGTTTGCTGTGTATTGCTTTTATTATTTTTAAGTATGGAACTTGGATTCCTGTTCTTTCCAGGATTTTAACATGAAGGGGTATTGAATTTTGTCAAATGCTTTCTCGGCATCTAGTGAGATGACCATGTAATTTTGTTCTTGGAGTTTGTTTATATGGTGGATAATGTTGATGGATTTCCTTATATTAAATCATCCCTGATTCCCAGGGATGAAGCCTACTTGGTCATGTTGAATGATCGTTTGATGTGTTCTTGGATTTGGTTTGCAAGGATTTTGTTGAGTATTTTTGCATCAATATTCAGAAGTGAGATTGGTCTGAAGTTCTCTTTCCTTGTAGGGTCTTTTTGTGGTTTATGTATGAGGGTTATTGTAGCCTCAAAATATAATTTGGGTAGTATTCCATCTCATTCTATCTTTTGGAATAGTTTGGAGAATATTGGTGTTATGTCTGCAATAAATGTCTGATAAAATTCTGCACTGAACTGGTCTGGACCAGGGCTTTTCTTGGTTGGGAGGCTTTTGATGAATTCTTGTATTTCTTTAGGTGTTATAGGGTTATTTAGATGGTTTACTTGGTCTTGGTTTAACTTTAGGATCTTGTATCTGTCTAGGAATTCGTCAATTTCCTCCAGATTTTCCAATTTTGTAGATTATAAGTTTTTGTAGTAGGATGTGATGATTTCTTGAATTTCCTTAGTTTCAGTTGTTATGTCTCCACATTCCTTTTTGAAATTGTTAATTTGTATACTTTCTCTTTGCCCTCTAGTTAGTCTGGCTAGGGTTTATCAATATTGTTGATTTTCTCAAAGAACCAACTCTTGGTTTTGTTGATTTTTTCCAATGGTTCTTTTTGTTTCTATTTGGTCTATTCCTGCCCTAATTTTGATTATTTCTTGCCGTCTACTCTTCTTGGGTATATCTGTTTCATTTTCTTCTAGGCTTTTAGCTGTGCTGTCAGGTTGCTTATGTAAGCTCTCTCCAGTTTCTTTTAGGAAGCACTTGGGGCTATGAGTTTTACTCTCAGTACTTCTTTTATTGCATCCCATAGGTTTGGGAATGTTTTGTTTTAATTTTCGTTGAATTCTAGAAAATCCTTAATTTCTTTCCTTATTTCTTTTTTGACTCTGCTATCCTTTAACAGAGCATTGTTTAGTTTCCATGTGTATGTGGGCTTTTTGTTGTCTTTTTTGTTGTTAAAGACCAGCTGTAGACCATGGTGTTCTGAGAGGATGCATGGGAGTATTTCCATCTTCTTATATCAATTGAGGCTCATTCTCTGCTCAATTATTTGGTCAGTTTTCAAGAAGGTGCCATGGGGTGGTCAGAAGAAGGTGTGTTCTTTTAATTTAGGATGATATGTTCTGTATATATCTTTTAATTCCAGTTTGTTCAAAGTCTCTGCTTGTTTTACAGTGTCCTTGTTCAGTTTCTGTTTCCATGATCTGTCCATTTAAGAGAGTGGGGTATTAAAGTCTCCCACTATTATTGTGTGGGGTGAAATGTATTTTTTGAGCTTTAGTAGGGTTTCTTTTATGAATGTGGGTGATTCTTTATTTGGAGCATATAGGTTAAGGATTGAGAATTCCTCCTGACAGATATTCCTGATAATGAGTAAAAACTGTCCTTGCTTATCTTTTTTGATAACTTTTGGTTGGAAATTTACTTTATTCAACATTAGAATAGCCACTCCATCTTTCTTCTTGGAGCTATTTGCTTGGAAGTTTTTTTCCTCCCTTTACTCTGAGTTAGTGTCTGTCTTTGTCTCTGAGATGAGTTTTCTCATGCAGCAAAAGGCTGGATTTTGTTTATGTATCCTGTCTGATAGCCTATGTCTCTTTATTGGGGAGTTGAGTCCATTTATGTTATTAGATATCAAGGGATAGTTGTTTCTGTTTCCTGCTATTATTGCTTTTGTGGGTTGAGTTGTGTCTGTGTCTTTTTCTTCTTTTGGTTTTCTTGTTTAGGAGTTTTCTTGTTTTTACTAGGCTGTATTTTCCCTCAATGTATTGGGTTTTCTACCTATAATTCATTGTAGTGCTGGGTTTGTGGTCAGATATTGTGTAAATTTTAAATTGTCTTCAAATATCTTCATCTCTCCATCGATATTGATTGATAGTTTTGCTAGGTATAGCACCTTGGGCTGGCACTTGTTCTCTCTTAGGGTGTGCATGATGTCTGTCCAGGCTCTTCTAGCTTTCATAGTGTCTGTTGAGAAATCGGGTGTGATTCTGATTGGCCTGCTTTTATATGTTACCTGACCTTTTTCTCTTACTGCCTTTTGTTTTCTTCATTTGCTTTTTGCCCTTGGTGTTTTGACTATTATGTGTCTGGAGGTATTTCTTTTTTGGTCCAACCTATTTGGAGTTTTGAAGGCTTCTTTTATGCTAGTGGTCATCTCATTCTTGAGGGTAGGGAAGATTTCTTCTACGAATTTGTTGAAGATATTTACTGTGCCTCTTAGTTGATACTCTTCTCCCTCTTCTATTCCTATTATCCTTAGGTTCGGTTTTCTCATTGTGTCCTGGATTTCCTGGACATTTTGAGTTAGAAGGTTTTGTTTTTTGAATCTACTCTGGCTGTTTTGTCTATGTTTACAATGTTGTCTTCTGCCCCCGAGATTCTCTCTTCCATCTCTTGTAATCTATTGGAAATGCTTGCTTCTGTGACTCCTGATTTCTTTTTTAGGTGTTCTACCTCTAGGGTTATTTCTTTTAGTGTTTTCTTTATTGTGTCAATTTCTGTTTGAAATTCCCTCTTCCATTCCTTCATCCCTTTGGTTTTGTTTTTCTCTACTTCTTTGAGTGTTTTTCTTGTTTTCTCTTTAAAAGCTGCTGAGTCTTTTTGCTTTTCCTCCCGTTCTTGTTTAAGTATCTCTATCAGCATCTTGAGGTATGATTTCAGGTTTGTGTCTTCTTTTTCTTGAGTGTTTGGCATTCCAATGTTTGCTGTTATGGGAGAGCTGGGTTATGGTTTTGCCAGGTTGTTTTGGTTTCTTTGGGTTATACTGTTTTGCTTTCCTTTTGCTGTTTTGTTGTCAGTGATATGTTCTCGCCTTTCCCTTGTATCTGGTCTGTGTGCCTGGATCTCCACTGGTCCAGGTGGCAGATGGGCCAAGCCCTGTTCTATGCCTCAGAGTTTCCAGGTGGGAACAGAAGTTCCAAAGTTCTGTTCCTGGTCCCTGTATCAGGCAGGTCGGACTGTGTGCTTTCAGTGAGCACTCCGCAGAGATCTCTCTGCTTCCTGGATGCCTAGATCTCCTACTCACCAGTTTTTCAACCTTTAGGAGCTGCCGGTCAGAGTGGCAGAACAACTAATATGATTTTAATGTATAATATCAAACCTTTTAAAAATCAAGTACTGACAAAAATTTATTCATATACTTTTATGCAAAAATGTTTTTAAAATCTGTACATTTATCTCTGTTTTTTAAATAAAGTTGTTCAATTTAAAAATATTGAAAGAAATTCTTAGACAAATGGGTAGAACTTGAGAATATCATCCTGAGTGAGGTAACCTAATCACAACAGATCACACATGTTATCTACTCGCTGCTAAGTGGAAATTAGCCAAAAGAGAAACTCAGAATGTCCATGATAAAACTCGTTGATCATATAAAATCGAAAAATGAAGATAACAAGAGTGTGGATGCCTCAGCTCTACTCTGAAGAGCGGAAGAAAACAATCTCAGGAAGTAGAGCGTGAGAGGGTTCTGGAAGAGAGACAGGAGAGAAAGGGAAAAGGGGGTTGGTACAGATATGGGAGGAGATGGGGGAGAAGTACAGAGGGTAAGGGTTTTGAAAGTAGATGTGTAGAAATCATGGATAGAGAACTGGGGAGTACAACCAGCAAGTTTTTGATGCTAGGAAAGCAAGAGGCCTCCAGGACCAAGTGGGAGTGTGATTAGCTAAAATGGCCAACAAAGTGGAGGGAGAACTTTCTGCGACCATATTAGGTTAGGCAAGGTCTTTATTGGGAGATGGGGCCACACACTCATCTGCAAATTCTTTACCCAGAAATGTTCCCCTTTAAAGGAAATACAGAGATAAAGGGTAAATAAGAGACTGAAGGAAATGCCATCTAGAGCCTGCCCTACCTGGGTCCACCTTATAAACAAACACCAAGCCCAGATGTTCTTGAGTATCTGGGTCAAGAAGTGCTTGCTGTCAGTAGCCTGATATAGATTTCTCCTGAGAGACTGTACCAGAGCCTAACAAATACAAATGTGGATGCTTTCAGCCAACCATAGGACTGAGCACCTGGACCCAATATAAGAGTTAGAAATAGTACTGAAGGAGCTGAAGGCATTTGCAACCCCATAGGAAGAACACTATCAATCAACTAGATGCCCCAGAGTTCCCAGGAACTAAAGCACCAACCAAAGAGTATACATGGATAGACCCATGGCTCCAGCTGCATATATAGCAGAGGATGTCCTTATTGGGCATTACTGGAAAGAGAGGCCATTGGTCCTGTAAAGGCTTGATAACTCAATGTAGGGTAAATCTCGGACCTAGAGGTGGGAATGGACAGGTAGGGGAGCACCCTCATAGAAGCAGGGGAAGTGGGATATGATGGGGTTTCCAGAGGGGAAACAGGGAAAGTAAATAACATTAGAAATGTAAGTAAATAAAATATCCAATTTAAAAGAGAGAATAACATAAAATAAATAATAAAAAACAATTACAAAATTTTAAAAAAGAATACGTTCTTAAATTACATATTATACTGTGCTGAGTTTGTGCTGCATCCTGTTTAAATAGCACTATCCACAGAGAGACTGAGCATATTTAGAAACATATTTGATAGCATTTATTGACAACTAATTATTCACAAATCCTAGCACTGAAGACCTCAAAAACATCCTAGAGGGTTAGACATTTGCACAGCTGTACTGCTTGTGTTTTTTGGTTTAAAAGTAGTGCTGTCTCTGGTGTCTTCATTCCTTTACCCTCTTTTCCAGCCTCCCTATCCTTAAAGTCAGTGGGCAAAGCTTAGACCTCAGGGCTTTGCCTAAGAGAATCCACATTAATTACTGCTCATCAGCATTCATCATGATGACAGCTCCTGTTAGCTCTGCTGTTTATTTTCTTCTCACCTTTTCTACTTGGCTGTCAAATGGAAGAATTTTATGGTTCTTGAGGGAGTCATCCTTCTCTGTGACCAGCTGCTTTAACAGGGAAAAAGTTTCCTAGCTTCACTGTTGCACTGGCTTTGACAATTCCTCTAAAGGAAATAGCAAAGAAGCAACAATTAGGGGTTTCTTTAATTGAGTTCATTTATGATGCAACAGTGTAAAAGGAACCAGAAAAGTCTTGAACCAAATCTTGAACTCTGTTGGTACCTAAGTATTTTTCAAAGCTGATAATTGTTCAGTGTCAAGATGCTATCAATAAACTGGTTGATTTTATAATAAAATCTCATTTTGTTATTTATATTACCTTCACATTGGTGATGAATATCAGATTTTTGGATTAGTTACTTTTCTACCACTTCATGCTTCTTTATGTCTTTATTATTATACTTTTGTGTAATTATAGCTCTATCATTATACTTTTATTTATGGGTTTATGTATTATGAATACATAGATGCATGGATTTCCATATTTTCCATTGAAAATTCACATATTTATATTAAATTTACACTAAATTGAAGTACAGCCTCAAATAATCAAAGAGATGCAAGAATACTGAAATCATAGCAATAATTTTTTGTTTTTATTGTTTTCTGGTAATGATAACTATAGTAAATATATATATATATATATATATATATATATATATATTTGTTATTTTTCTCTTTGTTTTTCATATACTCTGATTTTTCATCTTCCTTAGAAAGAAATAGTTGGTTAATAAGATGCTAAAAAAACAAAGTAAAACAAACAAATAAACCAATATGTCATAACTAAGAGTTTAGCACAGGTAAATCCCTGCTTTTTAGAAGTCCTCAAATATATTTTAGAAAGAAGGCAGTTGTGTACATCTTTAACAGCCATGGTCCTATTGACTATTGCACTATTGGGATGTCTTGTATGACAGGTTGGTATTGTAACATACAAGGTTTTTAGCTGATTAAGATCTTTGGTGACTTTTCAGTCCAGGCCTACGTTACCAGCTGGCCATGTGAAAGATAGCCAGAAAGAAAGAAGCTTCCAAGTCAGTTCTAGCCTGCAGTCTCTGTCTCATAATATCTTCTATAGGACAACAAAGAGCAGTCGCCAAATATTGTTTTGGAGCTTCTAGGACATTTCTTAGCTTGCAAACAACTCATAAGGAAATACCCCCACACTGGCCATTTCACTTTTTAAATCACCTATGATTTCCAGAATAAAAGACAATACTCTAAGTGTCCTCTCTTTTGATTTTTACATATCTCTCAGTGTTTTAGTCAGCTGGTGTATCTCTCCTTCTGTTTGCTCCTTTAAAACCTATTTGATTTTTTTTAATTCATTCTTTTATTTATTCTCCAGTTATTGAAAGAAAATTTAGAGATATTTTAAAGAAAAGTTGGAATTTTAAGAAAAGAAATTTTGTTGGCAAAGTTACATGATGTTTCTTGACTACATAGCACTGTTATTTTAGCAGAGGATTTTAATAAATGTTCACAGATTGTCACATTCTCATTACATCATACCCTTTGATTTGATTATTTTCTTCATCATAAAGTATCTAAACACTGTATTTTCTACCTTGCAAATTTCTATATTTTTTCTTAATATTGAGAAATCACCTAATGATTGAGTGCTTATAAGCACATGACCCATACTGTGCCTTTCTACGCTAATGGTGAACTCTGATCCATTGGCTTTCAAATCAGCTGTTAATATTAGAGCCCAGGAATCTATTTTCAGCTCCTGAACATGATGCTTCCAAATTGTTAAACATCACTTGCTGTCTTTCCTTATTTTCATGTAAAATTTTCTATGTCTATATAGCAATGTGAAATTCAGAGTACAGTACATCATTTTTGGGAATCATTTACACACAAATCAGACATGCTGAGAAGAGGTATATGCTCAAATTTGTTGAAAAATGCAATTTTGAGGCAGGGATTGAAAGACTTGCTCCTATCATTCCAAAAGAAAATAAATTATAAAATTTCCTCATTTATCCTTGGCAATTTAAACCATCATCTAAAGGAAGAAAACTTTGTCTTTGAGTCTGCATCTTCATCCGTAGCCATCAATAGTCCATAGCGTATATTTTGCCTTGATTTTGTTTGGTGGAAAGTCAATCTTCAAAACATGCAAACTCATTCTGTTCTAAAAAAATTCATACAGTGATTCCTCTTCATATGAGCACTTCTACTTTAAATCATCACACAGAAATATCCTCCTCACCATCCTACCCTTTGACGATTTTTGTCATCATTACCAAAGCATCTATACCCGTTATGTTTCATCACTATTCTATTTTGCAACTTTTATATCTTATTATTTTCAAGGGACGTATTACCATTGAAAATTTTTGTTAGAACCTGACATATTCATTAATATTATAATATTTTAATTTGTATTTTACAATAGAAAATTCAACAAATCATGGAGAGAGAAGAGACATACCAGGCCTCTTTGTGGAATTCTAAAACCTAGAAATGTTTGATGTATGGTGGGTAAACTACACTGTCTGTTGAATAAACAGAGTTCTTTTTCTGTAATAAAACTTTCAAAAATTTATTTGTACATATATATATATGCTTAAAAAATCCTATACTTACCAGAAAACTGTATTAACTATGCATAACAATTTCACTTACCACAAATATGTTTTTATAAACAGGAAGACTAGATTGATCCGAAAAATTGAATTACAATTTAATTTATATTAATTAATATTTTGTGTATAGTTACCACTTCAAAGTTATTTAAACATTGGTCGTCATCAATAAGGAAGCATTTTGTGTCATTCTCTCCTATTGTAAGTTCAGACGATGCTTCCCTGGTGAAAATCATTTTTTTTTTGTTATGTGTACTTTCTAAGTGTCTCTACATGATTTCTCTCTATGCACAACATCTGCTCTACAGAGAATATTATTTGCCAAGTACTCTTCACACTACCTCAAAGCTGCAAACACTTTCAAGGATCTCACTAACAAGATATAAACACACCATTTATCATTTCATATGTGTTGTTCTTTTCTTTGAAATTCTTTCCCCTTAAACTCAAATTCTACAAACAAACAAAACAAAGTCGTACTCTTTAAAGGTTTCTGACAAAGAAAAAAGAAAACTAAATATGAGAACAATCACACATCTCGATGGGTTCTCTTCCTTTGAGCTCTGTAGGATTTCCTATTTTTCCAAGACTTTTGAGTAAAAGAAGCAATTTAGCCTGTCTGTTCTCTGAGCCATATCCCTGGAGTAAAGCCCATTAAAAAGATGCATTCAGGAAGCCAACAGCATATTTGGCTGCAATCTACATTATTGCCAGTATTTTTGTTTGTAATTTACAAAAGCATTTACAATCATCTTCATAATCCTCTGCAAATCTCACTATATGTTACAAATATTTTTGAGTTACCAAACCTTATAAAAATGTGTGCCAATAAAAGAGAAAAATATCATTCATATTACAAGATAATATGCTGTTAAAAATACATCAAAACTCTGAAGTACTCATTTGTTCTTAGTTCTCCTGATCTAATGTTTTCAAGATTATGAGATAATATATTGTTTATCAATTAAATATTTATGCATTTCTTTTTTAATGTTGCAGCCAATAGACTATCTAAGAAAACAAAAGCACGCAAGAGTATATTTTTATGTAAGTAAGAAACTGAAATTAAAACATAAGTAATCACCAAAAGTACTTTTATTTCAGTCCTCACTATTTTATCTTAGAATATGAAATTAATGGGAGTGTGTCAAATCAAAGTATTGATTAAAATTTCTAACAGCTATTCATTTACTTCTAAACCAAGCACCTGCCCAAATTTGTTCATTCTTTGATTGGTACTCCATATTATCAGTTCTTGTCATTACTTCTAGTGTTATTTTTTAGATTTTTTTTTTTTTGTTTCTTTCCTAACTCAATAATCTAATAGAAAAAAAGGTTAATAAAATTTTACAATGATGTCTAATCTTGCATTAAGAGTTCAGGACCATGAGACATGAAATGTATTAAATAGTAAGTGTGTTTGAAGAATGGTCTTCTTAGACTCATAGATTTCACTGCTTGGTGATTAGAAAGTATTGCGACTTGGCAGGGATTAGGAGGTATGACTCAGTTGGAGTAGGTGGAGCTTTGCTGGGAGAAATGTGTCCTTATCTATGGGCTTTGGAGATTTAAGTGCTCAAGCCTTTGCATGGCTTAGGTATGGTTTTAATTGTAGCTTTGAAGAAATAGTTGGATAATGTTCCTTCTGTTACTGTTTTGTGGAATAGTTTGGAAAGCACTGGGATTAGGTCTTTTTTGAAGGTCTGAAAGAATGCTGCACTAAAACCCATCTAGTTTTGTGCTTTCTTTCTTGCTTGCTTTCTTTCTTTTCTTTTCTTTTCTTTTTTTTTTTTTTTTTTTTTTTTGGGAGGTTTTTGATGACTGCTTCTATTTCTTTAGGGGTGATGCTGCAGCTTTTAAATGGTTTATCTGATCCTGATTTAACTTTGGTATCTGATATTTGTCTAGAAAATCACCCATTTCACCCAGATTTACCAGTTTTGTTGAGTATAGGCTTTTGTAGTAGGATCTGATGTTTTCTTTAATTTCCCTAGTTTCTGTTATGTCTCCTCTTTCACTTATGATTTTGTTACTTTGGATATTCTCTCTGTGCCCTCTAGTTAGTTTGGCTAAGGGATTATCAATCTTGTTAATTTTCTCAAACAACCAGCCTCTGGTTTTGTTGATTGTTTGTATGGTTATTTTTGTTTCTACTGGGTTGATTTCAGCTCTGAGTTTGATTATTTCCTGCCATCTACTCCTCCTGGGTATATCTGCTTCTTTTTATTTGTTCTAGAGCTTTCAGCTGTGCTGTCACATTGCTAGTGTATGCTCTCTCCAGTTTCTTTTTGGAATCACTCAGAGCCATGAGTTTCCTCTTAGTGATGCTTTCATTATATTCCATGAGTTTGCATATGTCGTGCCTTCATTTTCATTAAATTCTAAAAAGTCTTTAATTTCTTTCTTTATTTCTTTCTTGACCAAGTTATTGTTGAGTTTGATCTTCTTATATCTATTTAGGCCTGTTTTGCTATATGGTCAGTTTTAGAGAAGGTACCATGAGGTGCTGAGAAGAAGGTATATTCTTCTATTTTAATATGAAATATTCTACAGATGTCTGTTAAATCCATTTGGTTCATAACTTATCTTACTTTCACTGTGTCTCTGTTCAGTTTCTGCTTCCATAATCTGTCCACTGATGAGAGTGGGGTGAAGTCTCCCACTGTTATTATGTGTGACACAATATATGTTTTGAGCTTTAGTAGAGTTTCTTTCATGAATGTGGGTGACCTTGAAATTGGAATGTTGATACTCAGGAATGAGGATATATCTTCTTGATAGATTTTTCCTGTAATGAATTAAAAGTGTCCTTCTTTATCTTTTGATAAGTTTTTGTTGAAAATCTGTTTTACTGTATATTAAAAAGGCTACTTCAGTTTGTTTCTTGGAGCCATTTGTTTGGAAAGATTTTTCCCATTTTCTTAATATTTATTCATTTATTTTATAGATAAGTACACTGTCACTACCTTCAGACATACCAGCAGAGAGCATCAGACTCATTAGAGAAGGTTGTGAGCCACCATGTGGTTGCTGGGATTTGAACTCAGGACCTCTGGAAGAGCAGTCAGTGCTCTTAACCTCTGAACCATCTCTTCAGCCCCATTTTCCCAGGTTTTTATTCTGAGGTAATATATGTCTTTGTTGCTAAGATGAGTTTTCTCTATGTAGCAAAACGCTGAGTCCTGTTTATATATCCAGTCTGGTAGTCAATGTTTTATTGGGGAATAAAGTCCAGTGATATTAATAGATATTAAGGAACATTGTTTGTTGCTTATATACTCAAGGATAAGTGGATACTAGCCCAAAGAGCTCAGAATATCCAAGAAATAATTCACAAACCTTATAAAACTCAGAACATAAAGGAAGGACAGATTGTAGATGCTTCAGTCCTTTTGAGAACAGAGAACAAAACACTCATGGGAGGAAATAGAGGTACAAATAGAGGAGTAGGGACTGAAGAAAAGATTACAGAGAGACTGTCTCACCTGAGAATACACCCCATATACAGCCACCAAACACAGTCTGATGCCAAAGTGCTTACTGGCAGGAACCTGATAAGGATGTTTTCTCAGAGGCTCTGCCAGAGCCATACTGATACAAATGATGCTTACAGCTATCCACCTTACTGAACATGAGGACCTCAACGAAGGAGTTAGAAAAAGGATAGAAGTAACTGAAAGGGTCTAGAACTCTACAGGAAGAACAAAATTATTAACTAGCCAAACCCACCACAGCTCCCAGGTACTGAAACACCAACCAATGAGTTTGCATGGAGAGACCCTTGGCTCCAGGTGCATATGCAGCAGAAAACTGCATTCTCTGCCATCAATGGGAGGAGAGGACTTTGGTTCAGAGAAGGCTCATTTTCCCAGTGTAGGGTAACACCAAGTGCTGGGGGCAGAGAAAGATTGTTAGAGGGAGCACCTTTATAGAGGCAATTGGAGGGGGAGGGGAATGGGAGTGGGAATAAGGGAATAACATTTGAAATGTAAATACAGAGAATATCCGATAAAACTAAATAAGTAAATAAAAGTGTTGAAGCCAGGCACAGAGCTTCTGTCTCTTCCTGACATCTGCCAAAATGGATGTAGAATTCCCAGCTACCTCTGCACAACCACATCTGGCTGTGTGTTACCAATTTTTCCTGCCATGGTGCTAACGAACTAAATAAATCTTTGAAACTGTAAGCAAGTCCCAGTTAAATGCTTTCCTTTATAAACATTGCTGTGGTCATAGTGTGTCTTCCCAGAAATAGAATCCTAACTAGGACACTAAATATTTTGTCATTTTAACTCTTGTGGGTAATTATTAATAAATAGAACGGAGGACCACAAACAGAACACAGTCACCCACTTTAGGAAATATAAAAAAAAATTAAAAATAATTTTACAGGGGATTAAATCATGACTCTCCTGTAAATGTTTTTTTCCACAGAATATCTTTCTATTAGATATGATCTATCAGTAACCCTACACATGAAAATTATCAATTCTCTATTACTTATGTTACATCAGAACCATGTAATCTGGGAGTGGCTCAGAAAATACTACAGCACAAATAGTCCCATGATATGTGTACTGATGTAAAAGAAAGTAGTCAATTAACTCTGACAGATAATGTAGTAGTAAAACAAATTTTCTCAGAGGTTGCGGATGGAGAGGAGCTTTTTAATGACAAAGGCGAATTTCTGTATGCTAGAATTAAATTTTAGATAAATTGAAGAGTTTGAAGATGCCACCATGATTCCAGGTTTACATTACTATATACACAGTATTGTTTCTTCTTTGTGGAACATTTTATGTTCATGTTGAATTTGGATTAGTGGCCTGAAAAATATGAAAACATGTATATTACTTTCTCTTACAGCATATTAAATGTGGGGACCACTGAAGCAATCACCCACATGTCACAGATATTTTAAAGGCACTTCACAAAAGCTGCCACACAATTTTCCTTCTAGTCTGTGACCTAAATATCATTGGAGAGTTTCATAAAACTATCCCTTCCTCTACATCTGCCATAAGTTTTGTCTTTACTCTTTTTGTAGTCTGTTTACTTGCTATCTCAATTTCACTGCAAGGGTGGCAGCTGACTTCACAATTGCTGCATGAAGACTACGGTGCTCCTCATCACTGTTCATGTAGCGCTCTGGCCTGAAGACACTGAGAGAAATAGGGAGAGAGCCATTCTTTCCAAATCACATCATTTCCTAAATCACTTCTGCCATTATGGTACTATTAAAGACAGCCTCCTAGAAAGAGAAAAGGCAAGCTTGCAACCATGTGAGCCTGTGTGATACTGAGACACTGAATTATACAGATGTTAGTGCAGAACTACAAGAGGAAGTGGATCGCCACTAAAAGCCACACAGCACAGTGTGCAACTGGAGTTCTAAAACACACTGTGATTAAAATAATAAGGTGAAATAAAAGTTTTTTTTTGAAAAGGTAGCTATTTCTTCTTAACTGATTGTATCATCACCATTGCTTGTTTTTTCTTAAATCTAAATTATTCACCAGATATGACAATTATATTTATTTCTCTGTTGATAAAATTTCCAATTTTGGCAAAATGTGACCATTCATCAATTCAGTGACAAATATTAATATTATATATTCATATTTGAAGTTTGGCATCAGCCATAATTAATATTTTATACAATTTATCTTATGTCTTATCTATTTGCATAAAAATCCATTATTATCTTATAGCAAAATGTTTTTCAAATGCTCATTTTAACTTAAAAAATTTATTCTAGCACTTTGTGAGAGAGAAAATTTAAATATATGGTTTTATGTTATTCCATTTTGTGTGTTCACTGGTTAAAGAATATTACATAGAAAAAATCTATAAAATTAATTGTCAAAGAATAATAACATTTGAATATAAAATATAAAAACAGAAATAAGATGTGTGAGGTAAAGAATTTCTTTTACTCCCAACATGAGGTTCAATATTTTGAGTTTAGGAAACAAAATGAGACAGATAAGAAATATGTGTATGGGTATAAGTACAAAAGTCCATAAGAAACAAACCAAACCTGAAATTCAAAGAAGAGCTAAGAAGTTCGAGATTAAATATCTTCTCCATTACTAAGAAATAGACAAGGCCCATAGGTGACGTTTGAAAAATTATAAATCAACTTAAATGGTATTAGTGAACCCATTAATGATATTAGATGACAGACTTGTAAATACTTTTTTTATTTTAAAGAAAATATGGAGACAAAATATCTGCAATTAGGTGACAAGTCAGATGAACTGGCGTGGTAAAAGCAGTGATACTTCTATCCAAGGGTTTCAGTTGTCCTGAATAACCCTCGCTGTCTCAGGAAATCTCCAGGAATGTGGTGTCCAATACAGCAACTGACATGCCTTCCACAAAAACGTCTTTACACTCGGGACTAACATCAACAGCAGCAACAACAACTATACAATTCTGAAGAGATAGAACTCAGTGTTTTGAGTTGAAGAGGATTTCAGAGAAATTTTGATGCTGCTTTTAAATTCCAGAGACCTTTAAATTTTTTGTTTTACAAATTTAAAAATGTTTGCAAGAAATGTTGATTCCATGTGAAAAGAATTATACGCAAAAAAAAAAAAAAATCAGGTGCTTAGCATCTCAAAACTCTTTTGGATATTGAGCCTTGAGCCTGATGGTATTATACATAACACAGATTTGTTTCTCACTGTGTCAGCATACTCATTAAACCTTTAAATGTTATTGTGAAATAACTATTTCTTAAAACCTTTGAAAAACTATTTTTTCAAAAGCATATTTTTTTCTGACATTTTGATGCACAATTGTGATCCAAACACTTGGGGTAAATGTTGAGAAGTTTAAGGCAAGCTTTGGCTACATAAGAAATCACATAAAATTTCAGGCCAACTTCTCTACCATTATTTTTTTTAGAGGACATAGATTTATTTGGTTCACAATTCCAGGCTATAGTGTATTATTGTGGCAAATTCATTTAAGAAGTTGAGGAGTTACATCTTCTATAAGAACAGGGAGAAGAGATATATGCTTGTGTAATAGTAAGATTTACACTATTTTTTATATAGTTCAAAATACCAAATGGAGGAAATTGTTACCCAATTGCAGGTTGGGTCTTCCTGTTGCTGCACCCAAATGACTCTACTCAAATCATCTATATAGTGGCAGCATCATTCCTTGCTACCCAATCCAATGTTCTGGGTTCTCAAATGAAAGACACACACACACACACACACACACACACACACACACACACACACACACATACAGCCTTAATTTTAACATTCCTCAAACAGCTCAATGAGTTGGCCACTTCCAAACCTTCATGTGGCTAATATATTCCCTTCTGATATTCTTGAATTATTACTTACTAAAACCTATATTCCATCTTGGTTACTCCAGACCCATACCCATAGCCCTCTCAGATTGAGTTCCCCAGCACCTACATGATGGCTATAATCTGTCTGCTACACCTGAGACATAGCTTCTACTTCTTTCCCCAGCATGGTGCTTTCTTTCTTTCTTTCTTCCTTAGTCCCTTGTTTAGGAATCCTAAAGTCCCACTTCTGTCTTGCTGTCCAGCCACAGGCTGTTGGCAACTTTACTGCATAAGGACATGAAGATTCTCATGCAATTTTGGGGGAGCAATTAACATATACATGCAGCACTATACCAATCCACATTTCCCCATTTTGTCCACTAAAAAGGCCCTTTCTCTCAGATTCACATTGCACATAGTTAAAAAAGTTATGTAAACTATAAGGAATGATATATACCAATGATGTTCAATTCATCAACATTGTCAATTTATGTGCATTACTCTAACATCTACCCTAACTTAAAGAGATTACAATTCTATCCCTGAGTTACACTTTGATTTTTAACTTGCACCATCAGAAAACCATTTTTTAAATCTAGATCATCTACCTTAATGTTAAACAACTTAAGCTTGATTATGTTAACTAGTCTTTAACTATATCAGAGATATGAGAATGAATTAAATGTTATCTGAATATATAGGAAGCACAAAAGCATAGCTTCCACAGCTTAAATAAATTCTAGCGACAGCTGACTACTTGGACATTCCCCTATTCTTCAATGCATTGTACCATCTGTCTTCAGACTTCTGACCCATATCCATCAGACAGACATTAATTAGTGTGGGAATTATGAAAAACTAGCTTACCCTGCCATGGCAGAGCTAAATTGTAGAGTATCCTATATCCTGTGTCCTTTTCTAGACAGTATTTTTGTTATTGTTTTGTCTGCATATGAGTAAGAGCAGCTCTTGCCCAGTTGTTTACCTTGCCAAAACTGAAGAAACTCTACATGGAGGTAATGATGCTCAATTCCTACTTTGAACCATGAAGAAATACCATTATGAGGAGACATGTCTCTTAGTCACAAGATATATTAATAATGAAATTATATAAATGACATATTCTGTGGATTCCTGATGCTTTACAAGACTATATTATACATTTATAGTATATCTGAACTGTTGAACTTTGACTACCCTTAGCTATTTATATTTGAAAAATATTTAATATACTTTATAAATAAATCATAATTCAATATAACAATGTATTTACTATCTGGCCCTTAACTTGTATTACTTAATCATTCTAAACAGCTTGCAGTATCAGTGTAGCAGGGTAAAGGTATAACATCTCAAATGTAAATACAGAGTATCTAATAAAAAAAAAGAAAGGACAGTGTCTAAACCTTATATGTATTCTTAATAATTGCATAGGCACAATTCCTATCTAGGAGTAACAAAATGAATTTTAAATTTTGTATCAACATACAAAGATGTATGCCAACAGGAATCTTAAACCTGTATCAATACATAAATTCTGTACCAATGTAAGAAATTACGGTACATTACATAATGAAGTACTACTTCGCTATTAAAAACAATGACTTCATGAAATTCCTAGGCAAATGGTTGTATTTTGAGGCTATCACTCTGAGTGAGGTAACACAGGCTCAATGAACACCCATAATATTTACTTACTGATAAGCAGATACTAGCTCAAAGACCTTGGAAAATCCAAGGAACAATTCACAGAAATTATGAAGCTTAAAGACAAGAAAGGCCAGTAGATGGATGCCTCAGTCCTTCTTCAAAGGAAGAACAAAATACTCATAGGAGGAAGTAGTGGGACAAATAGAGAAGCAGAGATTGGAAAAAGATCATCCAAAGACTGTCTCACCTGGGGATCTACCCCATATGCAGCCACTAAACCCATGCACTATTGTTCATGCAAAGTAGTGCTTACTGGCAGGAATCTGATATGGATGACTCCTCAGAGGCTCTGCCAGAACATATTGATACAGAGGAGGATTCTTGCAGCTAACAATTTCGCTGAAGAAGGGGGCCCCACCGAAGGAGCTAGAGAACAGACTGAAGGAGCTGAAAGGGTCTGCAACCCCATGTGAAGAACAAAATTATTAATTAACCAAACCCATCACAGCTCTCTGGGACTAAACACTAACTAATGAGTTGCATGAAGAGATCTACTGCTCCAGTTGCACATGCAGCAGAGGACAGCATTCTCTGGCATCAATGAAAGGAGAGGACTTTGAGGCTCTGAGGTGGGAGAGGGTGGTTCTGAGAGAGAGTTACTTTGCGATTATATTTGTTAACCCTGATGGCTGGGCTCACTGAAGACTAATATTTCATGCTTAATTATTATCCTTCATGGCAAAATAATGAAAATAGAGATATATCACCAAATACACAAAAACTTAGGGTAGAGGCAATGGACCCTCAACAAAAATCTAGCTAGCTATTTTTACTGATTATGTATTTGCACATCAAATGCTGCCCACCTTCCAAGTCTCCTCACTGAAAACCCCTCATTAATCACCCCTCCCCTTTGCCTCTAAGGTGGTACTCCACCACCCACCTACCCACCCACTCCTGCCGCACCCCTCTAGCATCACTCTTTGCTGGGGGTAACAAGCCTCCCAGTAATAAGCACTTCTCTTATTGGTGCCAGATAAAATTGATGCCATATTATCTGTTCCATATGAAGTTGGAGCCATGGACTGCTCCATGTGTACTCTTGGTTAGTGGCTTAGTCCCTGGGAACTCTGAAGGGTCCTGTTAGTGAATATTGTTATTCTTCCACAAGAGTTGCAGTTTCCTTCAGCTTCTTCAGTATGTCTCTAAATTCTCCAATTTGGTCTCTAGGCTCAGATAGTTGACTGTGAGTACCTGTATGTATCTTAGTAAGGTGTTGGCAAACACTCTTGAGGCTCTTGTCAGAGAGTACTTTTTGGCATCAGCGATAGTGTCAAGGTTTGGTGTCTGTGGATGGGATAAATTCCAAGGTGGGGCAGTCTCTGGAAGACATTTCTTTCAGTCACTTATCCATTTTTCGTTCATGTGTTTCCTTTACATAAGAACAATTCTGGTTTAAAGTGGTTGAGATCTATAAGTGGCCCCTTCCATCAGCAAGGGGTCATATCTATCTACTGGAGGTAGTTTCTTCAAGTTTTGTCTCTCCTCTGTTGGGTATTTCAGCTAATGTTATCCGCACTGGGTCCTGGAGGCACTATATCCCTGGTATCTGGGACTTTCTGAAAGGTCAGTTCTTATCCTTTAAAATATTAAATTTTAATTCTAAAAAGAAGTAAAGCTAAAGAATTAAAGCTTACCATTCTGAAAATATGTCAACTCTGTCCTCTTTATCTCTGGCTTGAAATTTTCATAGATAGTCCACATTTTTACAATAAACATGATATTCATAATCTAGACTAAAAAAACTAACTATTCTTAATAAGGAGCTCATTATTTTGATCTAGATGATTTTAAATGCCATGGAACATAATTTATAATATATAGCCTATGCTTAAAATTCTGTAATGTGTTTGATATTGGTATGAGCACTTCAACTGAGACACTGAGATTTGAAGACTCGGAGAATTGATAGGGGCACTATCATTCAGAAGGCTGGATTCTCAAGTGTAAAAAAAAAGTGAAAATGAAAGCTGACCTTACAACTCATTTTGTTTTCCCTCAACAGGTACATCTGTGGTAGGTTCCACTGCACATAGACATCAGGATTTGAGCTTTTCACTCTTATAGCATTGGATCTTAACAGAAACCACTTGGGGAATTCCAGATCCTCTTGTCAGAAAGTGGCTGAATCATTCTTCTGCTACCCAGACCCTTGTTTTCTTAGACTGAGAACCTATTAATTATCTCATTCTTAAACATAAAGACAATCATTACAGGCTCATCAAAACTCAGAGAAAGAGAGAGAGAGAGAGAGAGAGAGAGAGAGAGAGAGAGAGAGGGAGGGAGAGAGAGAGAGAGAGAATTATTCAATTACAAACTACTCAAATAGATTCAGAGATAGCCAATCAACCTTATATGATTCCAGATTTATATAGAGCACTGTATTGTATGTTATTACTACACGCCATGAGTGTAATTAAACTGAAGGTAATGAGATACAGTAACATTTGGGATTAACTTAGCATGTGTTTTCTTTCTTATTGGCAGTTGTGAATCACACTGTTTTAGGAAAGAATCCAAGTGTTCTGCATGAGATTTTTAATAAATGCTGTGAACTGCATTTTCTAAATTAATTATAGAAATGATGAACTGTAGAAAGACCTAAATGCAATGCCACTTTCAAACACAGTTGTCCTTGAAAATACTACATCGATGAAAATAAAAGTTGTGATTCAAAGGTCACTGAAAGCATGACATTTTACACCACATTCAAATATCTATACTTAAAACTGTCTCTAACAAAGTGTCTATCCCATATATCCTGTGAAGCTGAGAAACTTTATGTCTGCAAAATCTAACTCAGAGATACTTAACTGGAAACACTGGCAACAGGACAGGATATGTTACTAGATTTACATTTCAGTTTCAGAGCCAGCATCATCATCAAAGGAGGAAGCAATTGATTCACAGTGAACACACTCAGGCTGGTTCTGTCATTAGGAGATGGTTTGAATGCAAAACATGTCCTAAGTGTTATGCAGAATGTGAATTAGTCTTAGAAAAATGCCCTAATGTAGTATTGTAAAGACAGCAGATGGCTGACAAAGTACAATTTCTACAATTATTTTAGAATTGTAATTCTTTTAAGTCAATTTAGCGTTATTATTGAAGCACAGTTCTTGAAATTGTCATTAGCAAAATGTTGTAAATATTTACAAGTTCATAAAATAATTTACCAAGAATATAAAAAGTGAGCATTGAAAGTTTTCCCATAGCACAAGTTGCAGCACTGTTTCTTCCTGCACGCTGCTGTACTAGTAAAAATGACTGCAGAAAGACACTTGACTATATCTAGCAGTATGTGACTATCTCAATCAATCCAAAGTGCCACGTTGTGTTTATATCTTAGCATGCATTAGTACTTACTTTTAGAAATATACATAAGTGTATAAACATATTTGTAAGACACAAGATGAAAATAAATGCTGTTTTTGAAGGCAGATTTTTAAAAATTCTGCATAATTCTGTAAAAAGATTAAGATAAGTTTGATCATATTTATTTACCTTCTTATATTCTCCCCAGATCCCAGCCCTCTTCTCAAAAACATTTCTTTTCTTTTTTATAAACATCATCAAGACTTATTTCTACTTCTTAAGTAGAAATGAGTGTGTGATCTTCTACTAAAATCTTGTTTATTTACCTGCAGCTACACATTTTAGAGAAAACTGTATCTCTATCTCCCAACAGCTAAATATTACCAATAGCTTCATAGCCAGGAATGGAATATCTTACTTCCTTCTCTATGGATTTTGTCTGGATTGGAGCTGCACAGAGCAAACGTAACTTTCATTTTTATAACTTTTATTGTCAACTGGTAGGCTTCCTGGTGAATAAGCTCACTGTTTCTATTTCTTTCAGAATCTGGCTGGCTCATACAACTCCTTCCAAGCTGACTGGGCTGACTCAATCTAGTTTCTCTCAACTTTTCACTGAGTTGCTGAGCTTGGCCTCAAACTAATTAGGACAATTTGTTCCAATCTTCTGGCTCCTTCTCACTCTCTGACTTTGGTTGCTTCTGCTGACCTGCACTAAATGGCATGAACTCACACAGAAACTCAGCTCCGATGCATGGTTCACTGAGCTGTCTCCAGTCTGACTGATTCATCTCCTCTGCCCTGAACTCAATCCACTGGCCAGAACTGACTGCCACCTCCTGCTCTTTTGAACTTCCTGTAAATAACCTCCCTTTCCTGTCTGTTCTTAGGGGAGGTTGGTATATGCTATCTTTGACTAATTCTGTCAAGTCTCTCTTTGATTCATCACTCTGCCTGCCTCTCATTCAGAAGCCACTTTAAAACATGGCTTCTTTCTTCTAAAAACTAATTTTATCAAAGGTGTTTGAGTTTAAGGTGTGTACAAAGAGTCTATTTGTATTCCAGCTAAAGTAGCAATGTTGCTGGACTTAAATTCATCTTCACTTCTGATGTAAAAGTCTCTGTAGTGCGTATCTGTGGCTGCCTTGCATTATGCAGAAGACATACTCTGGCTCTGGCTCTTACATTATTCCTTTCCCCTCTTACATAATATCTGAATCTTGGGAAGTGTTGCATATAATATATATATATATATATATATATATATGTGTGTGTGTGTGTGTGTGTGTGTGTGTGTATGTACATATGTGTATATATATGTATGTGTATGTGTGTGTGTATATATATATATATGTATATATATAATTTAGAGTTAATAATTCTTCAGTCTTTTATTTTTTATACCTTGGGGAGCTGTCAATCTCCATCTGCTGAATTTGAAGTTTATCAGTGGAAAGTAGATAGACACAGTGATCTATGGCTATAAATCTAAGTCATTTGGAATCAGCTTAATATTATGTTAATAATGCAGGTGAAAATGGTAGGTTATTTCTGAAGATCTACATTACAGCCTTCATAGTTAAAATAACAGCTTCTGAGAGATTATATAATTATCATTAAATTAAATATATATAATTATATAATAAATATATAATTAACACTGACTATTTCTTTACCCTTATATGCATCATGGTACACAAGTGTTCTCTTATATACACCATATCTCATCAGATCTTAGAACAGCATAACAGAAGACTCTTGACTATTGTACTGTGTTTGATATACCTTAAGTTTGGGGGTGTGTCAAGTGATGTTATAGACTTTCCAGTTCAGCAGAGAAACATATTTTATTTATTCCTTCTTATGTCACCAGTTTCACTATGTTAATATGCATCTTATTTGCCCTGAGACCTCCAAATTATATTTATAGGTGATAGAAATAAAGATTATTAGTGAATGCTATGCTTTTTGTCAAAATGCTTAGCATGCACAGGCTTAGGTGCTTGATCACTTAGTCCCATGCTTGCATGGTTTTGAGAGGCTGTGACACATGTGAGAGTTGTTGTCTAGCTTGAGAATGAGAGGCATCCAAGGACCTTATGGGATTGCTACCCGGCCCAAGTCAGGCTTGTTATCTCTTATTTTGACCTCTAATGACCAACTTGAAATGGCTCTATCCACGTGCAACCATGTATTATGAATAACCATAAACTATATCCAATAAACCATATGACAAAGTAAATCTTTACTTTGTTAAGTTGTTTTATAAGATTATAAGTTGCAGAATGAGAAAATATCTTATGCTCATATCTTTGTTCATATAAATGCATTCACTATCAAAACTTCATAAACAAAATTCGTAATAAAAACTGTCAAATAAGAGATTGTATCTTTTGTTAGCATGTGAAGAATTTGGTTTCTACAATTTTAAAGACTGTCATTGAAACCTTTTGTTTTTTTACGTTATTGTTTATTTTTTACATCATATATAGTTACATCATTTCCTCTTCCCAGTCATCCCACCAAATCCTCCATGTATGTCACCATTTTCAAATTTTTACCTGTATATCCATTATCCATTGTTATGTACATATATAACATACACACCACATAAGCACACACACACTCATATATATACATATATATATTAAAATAAAATCTTCTCAGTTTATATAATGTTACTTGTATGTCAGTTTTAAGGGTTGATCATATGATATCAGATAACCAAGTGCTGTGCTATTCCCAAAAATTTTTCCCCAGCCCTTAACTTTCCTTATTACGTATAAATTTATTATATATAATTGAACCAATGTATTTCTTCTGCATCCAGATTCTATATCTATTACTGTCCTTGTTCAACTTGTGTTTATGTAATAATGTATGTGACAATTTATGGGTGTAGCTTTGAGACACTGTCTCTTTCACTCCTTCTGTGCTCTGTTTCACAATATTCCCTGAGAATTGGGTACAGAAATTGTTTTGTAATTGCATCCCTTGAGAATGGACTCCATAATTGTATTTTAAATGGTTGTAGAATTCTAGATTTTTTTTGATGACCAGTAAGAATTACACCTATTTGTGACTATAAATTTAATATTACCCTGTTGTTAGGGATTATACTGATTTAATAAACTGATAGTTATAGCTTCTTCTAAAAGTTCCATGTCGTAAAAAGTCTAGGAAGACAACTAGGTAAGCCATATGTATATGTAAGTGAATGGCCAATATAGTCGAAAGACATTATATTTTCTTCTTGAGTGTATCAAATATTTTTTAATTAGGCAAAAACTCATGTACTCACACAGGGTGGTACTGAATTCTAAGTGACTCAGCAGATTTCACTCTTGTCTCTTTAATAAATATGATCATTAGTATCTCTTGCGGAATTACTAACATTATTTTTTTCTTTTTTTTTATTGGATATTCTCCTTATTTACATTTCAGATGTTATTTTCTTTCTGCCAATCCCCTTACCCCCCTTCATTGCCTACATGAAGGTGCTCTCTCTCTCTCTCAACCATCCTCTCCTACCTCAGTGCTTTGGCTTTCCCCTACACTGGGATAACAAGCCTTCACCAGACAAAGGTCTCTCCTCCCAACTAATGCCAGAGAATGCTATCATCTGTTGCATATGCCCCTGGGGCCATGTGTCTCTCCATGCAAACTAATTGGTTGGTATTCTAGACACTGGAAGCTATGGTGGATTTGGTTAGTTGATAATTTTGTTCTTCCCAGAGGGACCATGCAGACCCTTTTAGCTTCTTCAGTCTTTTCTCGACTTCCTGCATTAGAATCACTTTCTTTAGTCCAATGGTTAGCTGTAAGCATCCTCATTTGTATCAGTATGGCTCTGACAGCCTCTGAGGAGGCATCCATACTACTTGGCATCAGCAATAATATGTGGAGTTAGTGGCTGCATATAGGGTGGATCCCCTTGTAAGACAGTGTCTGGATGATCTTTTCTTTAATCTCTGCTCTTTTTTATTTCCTGCAACTAGTGTTTTGTTCTCTTCTCTAAGAAGGACTGAGGCATCTACCTTCTGTCCTTCCTTCTCTTTGAGAATAATAATTTCTGTGAATAGTTTCTTGGTTATTCGGCGATTTCTGGGCTAGGATCAGCTTATAAGTAAATACATGCCATGAGTGCTCTTTTTAACTGGGTTACCTCACTCAGGGAGATAGCTTCAAGATCTATCCATTTTCCTAGGAGTCATGAAGTCATTATTTTTAATAGTTAAGTAGTATTATCTTTTTATCAGTGTTCATGAGGAAAACTGGTCTAAATTTCTCTTTCTTTGTAGGGTCTTTGTTTGGATTATAAATGAGTATAATTGTGGCTTTGAAGAATGAGTTGAGTAGCATTCCCTGTTTCTATTTTGTGGAATAGTTTGGAGAGTATTGTTGTTAGGTCTTCTATGAAGGTGTGCTAGAATTCTACACTACAGCCATCAGGTCCTGGCCTTTTTTAGGGGTGGGGAGCTTTTGACGGGTACTTCTATTTCTTTAGGGGTTTTGGGATTGTTTAGATAAATTTTCTGATACTGACTTAACTTTGGTACCTGGTATCTGTCTAAAAAATGTACAGTTTTCTCTATATTTTCCAGTTTTGTTTAATATAGGTGGTTGTAGTAGAATCTGATGATTGATTGAATTTCACAAGTTTTTGTTGTTATTTCTCTGCTTTCATTTCTGATATATATCCTTTAGTTAGTCTGGCTAAGGGTTTATCGATCTTGTGATTTTCCTAAAGAACCAGGTCTTGGTTTTGTTGATTCTTTGTATTTTTTTTATTACTATTTGGTTTATTTCAGCTTTGAGTTTAATTATTTCCTACTGTCTAATTCTCTGGATTTATCTGCTTCTTTTACTTCTAATGCTTTCAGTTGTGCTGTCAGGCTGCTAGTGTATGCTCTCTCTAGTTTCTTTTGGAAGGTTCTCAGAGGGATGAGTTTTCTTCTTAGCACTGCTTTCGTTGTGTCCCATAAGTTTCAGTATGTTGTGACTTCATTTTTATTAAATTCTAAAAGTCTTTGATTTATTTCTTCCAGGACCATGCTATCATTTGGTAGAGCATTGTTCAGTTTCTATGTGTATGTGAACTATTTCAATGTTCTTGTATCCGTTGAGGCCTCCATGGTGACCAACTATGTGATCAATTTTGGAGAAGATGAGTGTAGTGCTAAGCATAAGGCCTATTAATTTTATAGATGTCTGTTAAATTCATTTGGTTCATACCTTCTCTTAATTTTTATGAGAAATTCTTTACCCTGTCTCTGTTCTTTTTCTGCTTCCATGATCTGTCTACTGTTGGGATTGGGCTATCGATGTCTTCCATTATTATTGTGTGTGGTGCAATATATGATTTGAGCTTTAGTAGACTTTCTTTTATGAATGTTGGTACCCTTGTATTTGGAGCATAGATGTTCAGGATTCAGAGTTCATCTTTATAGATTTTTCATTTGATGAGTAAAACGTGTCCTTCCTTGTCTTTTTTATTTTTTATTTTTTGACTTTTGGTTGAAAATATATTTTATTTGATATTAGGATGGCTTCTCCAGCTTCTTTCTTGGGACCATTTGCTTGGAAAGTATTTATTCCCAACCTTTTTCTATGAGATAGTGCCTGTATTTGTTGCTAATATGAGTTTCCTGGATGCAGCAAAATGCTGTAATCTCTTTAAATATTTAAACTGATAATTTATGTCTTTTTATTGTGGAATTGAGTCCATTGATATTATGAGATATTAAGGAATAATAATTGTTGTTTCTTGTGTTTTGTTGTTGTTGTTAAAGGTAGAATTATGTTTGTGTACCTTTCTTCTTTTGGTTTTCTTGCAAGATAATTATTTTTCTGCTTTTCCTAAAGTGTAGTTTTTCTCCTTGTATTGGAGTTTTTCTTCTATTATCCTTTGTAGGGCTTGATTTGTAGACAGATACTGTGTAAATTTTGTCTTGTCCTGGAATATCTTGGTTTCTCCATTTATAGTAACTTAGAGTTTTGCTGCATGTAATAACCTGTCCTGGCATTTGTGTTTTCTTAGGATCTGTATGATGTCTTTCCAGGATCTTCTAACTCTCATAGTTTCTGATGAGAGATATGGTGTAATTCTGATCAGTAGGCCTTTCTATGTTACTTGTCCTTTTTTTTCTCACTGCTTTTAATATACTTTCTTCTCTTTTTGAACATTTGGTGTTTTGACTTTTATGTGTTGGGAGAAATTTCTTTTCTGGTCCAATCCATTTGGAGTTCTGTAGGCTTCTTGTATGTTCATAGTTATTGCTTTCTTTAGGTTAGGAAAGTTTTCTTCTCTAATTTTGTTGAAGATATTTACTGGGCCTTTCAGTTGGGAGTCTTTTCTCTCTTCTGCACTTATTATCCTTAAGTTTGACCTTCTCATTATGTCCTGAATTTCCTGGATATTTTAGTTAGGAGCTTTTTAATTTTTACATTTTCTGTGACAGTTGTGTCAATGTTTTCTATCTTGTCTTACGCTCCTGAGATTCTCACTTGTATTCTGTTGATGATGCTTTTGTCTATGACTCCTTACCACTTTCCTAGGTTTTCTATCTCTATGGTTGTCTGTCTTTGTGTTTTCCTTTTATTGTTTCCATTTCCGTTTTTAGATCCTGGTTAGTTTTGTTCAATTCCTTCACCTGTTTGCTTTTGTTTTCTTGTGTTTCTATAAGGGCATGTACTTTTTTTCTGTCTTTTCCTGTATTTTTTTAAGGGAGTTATTCATGTGCTTCTTGAGGCCCTCTATCTTCTGCAGGAGGCATGATTCTAAGTCCAAATATTGTTTATCTGGTGGGTTGGGATATATACTACTAACTGTTGTGGGAGAGCTGGGTTCTGATGTTGCCAAGTTGTCTTGGTTTCTGCTGCTTAGATTCTTGCTCTTGCCTATTGCCATCTTTATATCTTTGATGTTAGTTGATCTTGTTGTCTGTGAGTGGAGCTTGTCTTTCCTGTTCATTTGATGTCTCTGCGCTCCAGAGGGAGATCAGTCAGGTGTTCAGCTCTCTTTTGGCAGACTGTGAGTTCTGATGGTGATGGGCATCCTCTTGGTGCAGAGGGATGCCTGAAGGGCACAGACTCAAGCAATAGCATGATATCTGTACCCTGAGAGTTCTGGTAGGTTTTTGCTCAGATTTTCAGTGGAAAGAGAGCATGGGCTCACCCGTGGGCTCAGTTGGGAGAACTGTCCTGCATGTCCTTTGGGTGCTCAGTTTTCTCTGGGCAGGCCACAAGTCCTGATGGCAGTGGCGTTCTCTGCCTGTGGCTCTGGGTAAAGATGAAGGCTGGACCAGTCTGATTACAGACTGCAATACCTGTGTCCTGTGAGTTTCTGGAAATCTTTCTCCAAAAAGTAGTAGCAAAGAGTGTGGGCTCACCCATGGGCTCAGTAGGGAGAGTGCTCCTGTGTCTCTTCTGGGTGTTCAATTTTCTGCAGGCAGGCCAAGAGTCCTGATTTGCAGCCTACTTCTGTAAAATTTCAGTTTTAGTGTTTCCTTTGGGAGCCTTATAAATGATCTACTAAATGTAATAGTAATAAATAAATATCAAATTGTTTCATTTTAGTAGTGAATATGTTTGGCATTTTAAACTTCTTTTGGCATCTAGAATAACTTTAATGTATGTTCATGAGTATGTTCTGGAATTTGGGTGAGGTTTTTTCCTGTTTAGCTCTTGCCTTCAGGTTCTAGGCTAATTTCTGTCTGTGCCTGTCATATTGCTATAGGGGTGTTGGGATTATAAATACGTGTCCCACATCTGGTTCATATATATGGGTTTTGTGATGGAACTCAAGGAGTTAATACTGCATAGATACAGCAACTGAGCTACCTCCAAGCTTCATCTATATTTAAAATCACTTATTCATAAGAATTAGTTACAATATATTATTTGAAATCTACTCTTCAAACAGAGTGACAATTGGGGAGGAGATATGCTGAAAATGAATCAAGAATAGATTATGTTTGTGCAACATTCCTGTATATAAAAGATCGTTTATCTTTTGCAACAGAAGAGGTTTGGTATCTCTGATATTTCTAGTTTGGTTGTGGGTTTGTTGTTGTTGTTTGTTTGTTTACATTTCTTAAAAGTCCATTTTTAGTAACTATACAGGCTGGTTTCATGTCAACCTGACACAGTTGGAGTAGTCACCAAGAAAGGAGCCTCAGTTGAGGAAATGCCTCCATGAGATCCAGGTGTAAGGCATTTTCTCAGCTAGTGATCAAGGGGGACGGGCCCAGCCCATTATGGGTGGTGCCATCCCTGGGCAGGTAGACCTGAGTTCTATAAGAAAACAAGCAGAGCAAGCCAGAAGAAGGAAGCCAGAAAGCAACATTCCTCCATGGCCTCAGCATCACATCTTGCTTTCTGACCTGCTTGAGTTCCAAATCTAACTTCCTTTGGTGATAAACAGAAATAAAAACAGCTTAATAAACTCCTCCCCAGTTAGCTTCTTGGTCATGATGTTTGTGCAGGAATAGAAACCCTGACTAAGACAGTAACACTCTAAAATATTTGGTATTTTTAAGGAGTACATATTTTTGTTGTGAACAAATGGATCATTCTATTCTCAAAAATATTTAATGTGATTAATATATACTTATCTAATTACCATCCTTGATCTGACACAGTGTATAAAGGGAATATGAACTTTTTAACAACAACCAAAAAAAACCCTCCCATTCTTTTGTTTATTACTACATTTTCAGATTCATGTTTTTTAAGGCTGCAAATTACAATGTCTATTTTCTCAGTGCTCTTGTGCAGATGGCTAGATGCTCTTTTCATTTTCACAGTGCCTCAGTAAAAGAAAATTCAATTGTCCTACTACAATAAAATCAGATGATCCAAAAAAATAGGTATCTAAAAGCAGCTTGGAACAACCAAATTCTGTTACTTTGTGCCAATAAGTTAAGGTATTTTTATATAATTCTGCTTATAGGCATAGCACAAAACCCATGCAACACATACATGTGGCATTGAGATCAAGGGTACCATTTTATGTGTGTGAGTACTTGAGATGGAGCCCATCAGCTTCAACCATGTCAAGGAGGAGCTTCAGGACTCCTACATTAATACTGTCTGTCTAAAACCTTTCAAGTTACATTAAAATTGAAAACCCAATAAAAACATCTTTTTTCATGAATTTCTTGGGTTGCAGTTCCCTGTTTCTAAAAAGGCATCTCAGTCACCTCTTCCAAAATTTGTGCAGTGTACTCCTGAATCAGTGGAAGCGGAAAAATCCTTATCTGAAATCAGAAGAAAATTCAGGAACAACCATTGGATTCAAACAATGAATTAGTCTTTTTGATGAAACAGACTGGTTAGGGCAGAGGACACACTTTTATATTCTAATGTAAGTATTAACAAACCTGAGCCAGTATCAATACAGTCTTTTGTCTTGCAGAAAACTGCTGATTCCTGTATTTCCTGCAATTCCAGTAACCTATGGGAAAGTGGGAGGGGCAACTGAACTCTACTGAATTCTCCTGTGATGTCCAGATGCCCAGTGGTACATTTTAGGCTATGTCCCCACCACATAAGTATGAGCTAATTTCAAGTGTATAATTTGTGATGAGTTGCATTTTATATATTCTCAATACAACAATATCATTTTAAGATTTGTCATGAAATAGAGTATTAGTAATTGTTAGGAAAAAAGACTATATTTTATTAATCTTGCAAATGCTATATTTCTTAATGACATGGGAAAGAAAATGCCTATTGCTGTAATTTCACATTCACAGTTTTAATTGCATAATGACAAATACACCTATGTTATATATTTTTACTTAGATAAAATAATCTTTGTAAATTCTCACTGTAAACAAATGCCTTGTTTGTACTCTTAGAATTTAAACCACACTGCTCCACAGAACCTACTTTATTTGCAAGTTTTATTTAATAGAATACAATATTTTGAGTGAGAGAATATGTAAATAAATCAGTCTTCCAAAAAAAACTAAGTCACCTTTGTGAAAGTCTCACTAACAATACAACTTGTTTTAAATTACATTTTTGTTTAAAAATAAATGCAGTATACTGACAATCACATTCTTTTTTATTTTAACTATTATGATTCATTCATTTTTTATGGTCCAGTTGTTATTGCCCTTTCAGTCCAACCTCTGACTTCCTCATCCTGTTCCTCATCCCCTATCTCCAAGAGGAAATTTTAAAATATGGTTTTCATGTACATAGAATGATAGACAACTGCAATTGCAAGACCTCTGAATTGGGGAAGTCCCTCACTCAAGTACCGGGAAAATGAAAAGCCAAGAACTCAGGGAGAGCTTATCTTGATGCAATCAGACAGTGGTTTATTCAGGAGACCAGAGATCTGGGGATGACACATATCTCATGCAGGAGATAGAGGAGTTGACCCTGAACTCAAATGGGGAAAGGTATTTATAGTGAAAATCACATAAGCAGTTAGCAATAGGCATGTAACAATTTCATTGGTTTATTCAAATTGGCACACTCTGTCTATTTTGGACATGGTTTAACTCTAGGCCACCCTATTTTGGGGCATGCCGACCTTCGTACTAAGTTTTCTCAGAATAGTAGAGCCAAAACTTATGGAGCCCAGATGGTCTGCGGTTGGGCCATTTCTTAGAACATGCAATTTTGTTCTTAGCCTTGATACATACTTGTCCTCAAGGCACGGTTAGTGGGCCCAACTTAAAATTTTAACTCTTTCACAATGACAATAGAAAAAGCTCAGAGTCCCTGTCCACATGTTTTTACTGTGTTTAAGGCTTACTTTTATCTCCTATTAAAGAAATTACAAGTAAATAATATCTTTTGTTTAATTTTATTATCTTGAGATACTAAAACAATTTCATAAAATTTGAATTATTACACATCCAAATACACTTGTAAACGGGATGCAAAAAAAAAAAAAAAAAAAAAAAAAAAACCTGAAAAAACACTTAGAGGTATCCTGAGAGTCAAGGGTTACTGTGATGCTGCTGATGTCAATTGCATTTTGAAATGTTTCAAATATGAACTAATCTCTATATCTAAAGCTGCATATATTTAAGCAAATGATCCTAATTGCAAAGTTAAATAATTTTTTCTACTAGACCGCATAAAAAATTATTGAAAGTCTATTTTTAAAAAAGAGAAATTTATTCATTAACTACACAAAATAATAGATCCTGGCACATCATATGATAAAATTTGATTCAACTTTTGAGGATAGTTAGGAAAATGCAATTAAAATATAAAAGAAAATTTGTTTTTAATTACATTTATACTTAAAACCTCATTAAAGAATTTCCCTGGTTACTTTCGAAACACAGAATAACATCTAAATTACATATTTTACTCCTTTTTTTAAACTTTATTTTAAAAAACAAAGAAAAAAGAAAAAAAATTTTAAATTTTTTGCATAACTACACAAATACAATTGTGTCAGTGCTGGGTTTTTTTTTTTTTTTTTTTTTTCTTCTTTTTAAGGTTTGATACTCTGCATTAAGGTCTCATTAATTACAATGAGCAAAAAGTAAATGTAAAACAGGAATTAACCCGGATTTAGTCAACATTTTCTTGGTGTGTAGGGATTGAGCATGACAGTTTTTTTTGTTTGTTTGTTTGTTTTATTTTTTAGTTTTGTTTTCTTTTTTTCTAGAACTTCACACAGTCTATGAGTTGTATCTGTGGCAGTCCAAGCCTCTGGAGTTAGCATCGCACTATCAGTGGCTGCATATTATGTCTGTTCTTTTGTGACTGGATTATCACACTCAGGATGATATTCTCTAGATGCAACAATTTTCTTAAGAATTTTGTTAAGTCATTGTTTCCGATGGCTGAGTAGTATCCATTGTATAAATGTACCACAATTTTTGTTTCCATTCTTCTACTAAAGGACATCTGGGTACTTTCCAGCTTCTGGCTATTATAAATAGAGCTGCTATGAACATTGTGGTGCATGTATCTTGGTTTTATATTGGAGTGTCTCTGGGGAATATGCCCAGAAGTGGAAGAGCTGGATCTTCAGGTAGTACTATGTCCATTTTTCTGAGGAATCACCAGACTGATTTCCTGAGTGGTTGTATCAGTTTACAACCCCAACAACAGTGGAGAAGTGTTACTCTTTATCTGCAATCTCGCCAGTGTCTGCTGTCATCTGAGTTTTGGATCTTGGCCAATCTGACTGGTGTAAGGTGGAATCTCAGGGTTGTTTTGATTTGCATTTCCCTGATGGCTAAGGATGTTGCACACTTCCTTAGATGTTTCTCAGCCCTTCAATATTCCTTAAGTGAGAACGTGTTGTTTAGCTGTGTACCCCATTTTTAAATAGGGTTGTTTGATTGTCTGGTGCCGAGATTTCGAGTTCTTTGTATACCTTGGATATTAGGCCTCTATCTGATGTGGAGTTGGTAAAGATCTTTTCCTATTCTGTTGGATGCCATTTTGTTTTCTTAACAGTGTCCTTGGACTTACAGAAATTTTGCAATCTCATTAAGTTCCATTTGTTAATCTTTGACCTTAGAACTTGAGCCATTGTTGTTTTGTTCAAAAAATTTTCTCCTGTGCCTATGTGTTCTAAGGTTTTTCCTACTTTCTCATCTAATAGTTTCAGTGTATCTGGTTCACTGTGGAGATCGTTGATCCACTTACACTTGAGATTTGTCCAAGGAGATAAGAAAGGGTCTATTTTCATTCTTTTGCAAGCTGAGTGCCAGTTGGACCAGCACCATTTGTTCAAGAGGCTGTCTTTTTTCCATTGAATGTTTACGACTCTTTTGTCAAAAATCAGGTGACCATATACGTGAGGGCTCATTTCTGGATCTTCTATTCTATTCCATTGATCCACATGCCTATTTCTGTACCAGTACCATGCAGTTTTCAGCAAATTGCCTTGTAATATAGCTTGAGGTCAGGGATAGTGATTCCCGCAGATGTTTTCTTGTTGTTGAGGATAGATTTCATTATTCTAGGTCTTTTGTTATTCTAGATTAAATTGCATATTGATCTTTCCAACTTAATGAAGAACTGGGTGGGAATTTTGATGGGGATTGCATTGAATCTTTAGATTGGTGTTGGTAGGATGGACCTTTTTAAAATGTTGATCCTTCCAATCCATGAGCATGGGAGATCTTTCCATTTTCTGAATCTTCCTGGATTTCCTTCTTTAGAGGTTTGAAGTTCTTGTAATACAGGTCCTTTACTTGCTTAGTTAGAGTCACACCAAGATATTTCATAGATTTTGTGACTATTGTTGTAAGGAAAAGATGACGGGGCACCAATGAAAGGAAAAGTCACAGGGCACCAATGTTGTGAAAGGATAAGGATCCGAGTCACGGCACCAATGTTAGGGGAAGGATGAAGAGAGTGGGGGGCATATGGCCCATGGAGGCGAGGCCTGAGGGCAAGGGAGATGCCTCTGAGGGGTCCATGTTGGGAATCCCTTTCCTGAGGGACCAGCCACACAACAGTATTGTACGGAATAGAGTTTATTCAGGTCATGGGAGAGTTAAGAGGGTGGTAGAGGCAGAGAGAGAGAAGTAGAGGAGTAGAGGCCGGCCATGAGCACGTGGGAGATAGGGGGAAAGGGAAATGGGAGAGCAAGGCTGCAAGAGCACAAGGGCAGGAGAGGCCAAGAGAGAGAGAAGGGGTCAAGCAGCTCCTTTTATAGTGTCAGGTCACTGGGGCGGAGCATACCTGGCCACTGCTGGGTAATTGATGGGTGGGGTATACCTGGCTGTTGCAAGGTAACTCAGGGGTGGGGTTTACAGAATTCCAACAATTGTGAAGGGTATCTTTTCCCTAATTTCTTTCTCCACATGTTTGTCCTTTGAATATAGGGTGGCTACTGATTTGTTTGAGTTAATTTTGTATCTAGCCACTTTGCTGAACTTCTTTATCAGTTGTAGGAGTTCTTTAGTGGAATTTGTGGGGTCACTTAAGTAAACTATCATGTTATCTGCAAAGAGTGATGTTTTTACTTCTTCCTCTCCGATTTGTATCCCTTTAATCTCCATTTGTTGTCTAATTGCTCCAGTCAGGAATTTCAGTACTATGTTGAGTAGGTAGGGGGAGAGTGGGCAGCCTGGTGGAGTCCCTGACTTTAGTGGGATTGCTTCAAATTTCCCATAGTTAAGTTTGATGTTGGCTGTTGGTTTGCTGTACATTGCTTTTATTATGTTTAGGTATGGACATTGGATTCCTATCCTTTCCAGGACTTTTAACAAGAAAGGGTGTTGAATTTTGTCAAATGCTTTCTCAGCAACTAGTGAGATGACCATGTGAATTTGTCCTTTGAGTTTGTTTATATGGTAGATTACATTGCTGGATTTCCTTATATTAAACCATCCCTGCATCCTAGAGATGAAGCCTACTTGGTCATAGTGAATAATCATTTTGATGTGTTCTTGGATTTGGTTTGCAAGGATTTTGTTGAGTATTTTTGTATCAATATTCATAAGTGAGATTGGTCTGAAGTTCTCTTTCCTTTGTAGGGTCTTTGTGTGGTTTAGGAACGAGGGTTATTGTAGCCTCCAAAAATAAGTTAGGTAATATTCCATCTGATGCTATCTTGTGGAATAGTTTGGAGAGTATTGATGTTATGTCTGCAATAAATGTCTGATAAAATTCTGCACTGAACCTTTCTGGACTTGGCCTTTTTTTGGTAGGGAGGCTTTTGAAGACTTTTTCTATTTCTTTAGGTTTTATGGGATTATTTAGATGGTTTACCTGGTCCTGGTTTAACTTTAGGATCTTGTATATTACTAGGAATACATCCATTTCCTCCAGATTTTGCAACTTTGTGGGGTATAGGCTTTTTGTAGTAGGATCTGATGATTTCTTGAGCTTCCTCAGTTTCAGTTATTATGTCTCCAGTTTCCTTTCTGATTTTGTTAATTTTTATACTCTCTCTTTTCCCTCTAGTTAGTCTGGCTAGGTGTTTATCAATCTTGTTGATTTTGTCAAAGAACCAGCTCTTGTTTTTGTTGATTCTTTCAATGGTTCTTTTTGTTTCTATTTGGTCTATTTCTGCCCTATGTTTGATTATTTCTTACAGTCTATTCCTCTTGGGTGTATCTGCTTCATTTTGTTCCAGAGCTTTTAGCTGTGCTGCCAAGTTGCTGATGTATGCTCTCTTCAGTTTCTTTTTGGAAGAACTCAGGGCTATGAGTTTTCCTCTCAGTACTGCTTTTATTGCATCACATAGGTTTGGGTATGTTGTGTTTTCGTTTTCATTAAATTCTAGAAAATCCTTATTTTTTTTCTTTATTTTTTATGTGACACTGCTATCATTTAGAGAGTGTTGTTTAGTTTCCATGTGTATGTGGGCTTTTTATTTTCTTTGTTGTTGTTAAAGACCAGCCTTAGACCACGGTGATCTGAGAGGATGCATGGAAGAACTTCAATCTTCTTATATCAATTGAGGCTCGTTGTGTGTCCAATTATGTGGTCAATTTTCGAGAAGGTGCCCTGGGGTGCTGAGAAGAAGGTGTATTCTTTTACTTTAGGATGATATGTTCTGTATATATCTATTAATTCCAGTTGTTTCATAGTCTCTGCTAGTTTTACAGTGTCCTTGTTCAGTTTCTGTTTCCATGATCTGTCCATTGGAGAGAGTGGGGTATTAAAGTCTCCCACTATTATTGTGTGGGGTAAAATGTATTTTTCAGCTTTAGTATGTTTTCTTTTATGAAAGTGGGTACTTTTGTATTTGGAGCATATATGTTAAGGATTGAGAGTTCCTCCTGAGAAAATTTCCTTGTAATGAGTATAAAGTGTCCTTTCTTATCTTTTGTGATAACTTTTGCTTTGAAATTACTTCATTCAATATTAGAATCACCACTCCAACTTGCATTTTGGGACTGTTTCTTCGAAGTTTTTTTCTCAAGCTTTTATTCTGAGATAGTGTCTGTCTTTGTCTCTGAGATGTGTTTCCTGTATGCAGTAATATGCTGGATTTTGTTTATGTATCAAGTATGATAGCCTATTTTTCTTTTTTGGGGAGTTGAGTCCATTTATGTTAATAGATATCAAGGAATAGTGGTTGCTGTTTCCTGCTATTATTGCTTTTGTATGTTGAGTTGTGTCTGTGTCTCTTTATTCTTTTGGTTTTCTTGCTTAGGAGTTTTCTTGTTTTTACTAGGATGTAGTTACCCTCATTGTTTTGGGTTTTCCACATATAATTCATTGTAGTGCTGGGTTTGGGGTCAGATATTGTGTAAGTTTATATTTGTCTTGAAATATCTTCATCTCTCCATCTATGGTGATTGATAGTTTTGCTGGGTATAGCAGCTTGGGCTGGCACTTGTGCTCTCTTAGGGTGTGCATGATATCTGTCCAGGCTCTTCTAGCTTTCATAGTCTCTGTTGAGAAATCGGGTTTGATTCTGATTGGTCTGCCTTTATATGTTACTTGACCTTTTTCCCTTACTGCTTTTAGTATTCTTTATTTGCTTTGGGCACTTAGTGTTTTGACTATTATGTGTCAAGAGGAATTTCTTTTCTAGTCCAACCTATTTGGTGTTGTGAAGGCTTCTTTTGTGCTCATGGTCATCTCATTCTTAAGTTCAGGGAAGTTTTCTTCTATAATTTTGTTGAATATATTTACTGTGCCTCTTAGTTGATATTCTTCTCCCTCTTCTATTCCTATTATACTTAGGTTTGGTCTTCTCATTGTGTCCTGTATCTCTTGGACATTTTGGTTTAGGAGTTTTTTCATTTTTCCATCTTCTCTGGCTGTTTTGTCTATGTTTACAATGTTGTCTACTGCTCATAGATTCTCTCTTCCATCTCTTGTAATCTATTGGAAATGCTTGCTTCTGTGACTCCTTATTTCTTTTTTAGGTGTTCTACCTTTAAGGTTATCTCTTTTAGTGTTTTCTTTATTGTGTCAATTTCTGTTTTAAATTCCTTCTTCCATTCCTTCATCTCTTTGGTTCTGTTTTCCTCTAGTTCTTTGAGTTCTTTGAGTGATTTTCTTCTTTTCTCTTTAAAAGCTTCTGATTTTTTTTTGTTTTTGTTTTTTGCTTTTTCTCCCGTTCTTGTTTATTGATCTCTATCATAGTCATGAGGTATAATTTTAGGTCTGCGTCTTCTTTTTCTGGAATGTTTTGCATTCGAATATTTGCTGTGATTGGAGAGCTTGGTACTGGTGTTGCCAGGTTGTCTTGGTTTCCTTGGGATATGCTCTTTTGCTTTCCTCTTGCCATCTTGTTGTCAGTGATATGTTCTTGCCTTTCCCTTGTACATGGTCTGTGTCCCTGGATCTCCACTGGTCCAGGTAGTGAATGGTCCAAGCCCTGTTCTGTGCCCCAAAGCCGTCGGTTGGGAACAGAGTTCCCACTGCTGGGTTCCTCTATATTTTACTCTTAATTAATACATATTAGATGAGAAATAATTTACCTTTACCTAAAACCATTACTGATTTCCATTATCTCTTGGGTCTCCTATAGTTGAGGTTATATGTTATATGAGTTGGGTAGTCTAAAGTAATAAAATTTATAAGACACACCTCACTTTGACTATTTAGGAAGGACATTAATTTGAATGACTTACAGGCTAGGAACTAGGTAACCCAACAGTAGTAGCCCATGAATGGAAGGTCTAAAGATCTTTTAATTCTTTAGTTCATGATGCTGGAAAGCAGGCAAAGACAACCACTTCCTTCTGCAAGGTCCTTTATATGTGCATCTATAAGAACCTATGACCTAGATCAAAAGAGTTGACTCAATGTTATATCTTTCTACCTCTAAGACACACATTAAAACCAGAGCTTCCCACCACAACAAATGACTAAGTAAAAATCCTACAGGGATGGGCCCAGTTATTTTTGGATTTTAGTGAATCCCAAACGTAGTCAAGTTGACAACCAAGAATAGCCATTGCATACTTACTTAGAGTAACTCATTTATCTCACCTTCAACCTGACAAAAAGTATCATTAAAGTTTTACTGTAGACAATGCACTGTATTATGTAAGGTATTACATGTTAATAAGCTAAGATCATGGCCTTCAAACATATGTGTAGTGGGCAAAATAAAACACAAATAACTAAAGAACAATAAAAAGTGATTACAGTATTTAGAGATCTATAAAGTAACTACTATCACGCACATAATAAGAGTTTAATTTTAATCTGTTAAAGAAATGTGTGGGAGTACATGATCTCAGTATTAGTGTTTATCTTATAACAGTGTGGAGTCAAGGAGGCATGAACATATATTTCAATTTTATTTTATTTATTTAACATGTATATCATTTTTATTTATTTTTTATTTTTTTAACTTTATTTTTTTAAAAAGAACAAAGATAAAAGAACAAATTTTAAGCATTTTTGCATAAATGTATACAAATACATTTTTGTCAGTGCTTGGCTTTTTTTTTTTTTTTTAAGGTTTGATAATCTGTATTAAGGTCAGTCACAAAAGAACAGACATAATATGCAGTCACTGATAATGGGATACTAACCCCAGAAAGATTCGACTACACTAGAAACAACTCACAGACTGTGTGAAGTTCAGGAAAAAAAAAAATTATTCTCAATCCTTACACACCAAAAATACTTTGACTAATTCTGGGTTGCATCCTGTTTTACATGTACCTTTTGCTTATTGTAACTAGTAAGACCTTAATGCAAACTATCAATCTTATATTTTAAATCTTTAACAACATTCTGCATTATGGAAATAAATGTGGGTCATGAACAATAACCAGCAGTCTTGAAAACATAGCTTCACATGGCTGTCATATGTCAATTTTCTAGAATGACATGTTTAAATATTTGTTTACTTCAAATATGAGCCAATGACAGAAGCCTTGAACAATTTTTATATTGTTTTTATTGGATAACCATAAGAACAATTTCAACAAAGTGAACCTTAACAACCCGTTGAATTTGTGGACATTACTCAGAAGACAATGAATAACTTGAGGAAAGTTGTACTAGCAAAAGATCCAGACAGTATTGCCATACCAAGCTACGTTTCAAAAATGTAAAAAAGGCTAGAAATGTTTAGTGTAAACAATAATAATAGTCTTGTTGAGATTCCTAAAGAAATGATCAGAAAGAAGAATGAGGTTCTTCTAAAGACATATAAACCTTGAGGCTGGTTTATTGTCGCTTTTAAGCACGCATCGAGTGACCCATGGCTCCAGTTGCATATGCAGCAGAGAATAGCAGTTTCTGGCATCAGTGTGAGAAGAGGCCTCTGGTCCAGGGAGGGCACATTTTCTCAATGTAGTGAAAAACCAAGGCACTGATGTAGAGAAGCTGATTGGGAGCATGTGTACCTTTTTGAGGACAAGTAGAGGGAGAGGGAGAATGGGAGTGGGGTGGGCAAGAGGAATAACATTTCAAATGTAAATACAGAAATAAAAAGAAAAATACACCCAACTCCAAGAGAAGGAATAAGTTATCAGTCTTAATAATCATAACACAATCATTCCATATACTACTTAGAGCACTGAATACCATGCACCAACCTTAACCTTGAGAGCCAGATAACACATCCACCTATCTACTAGCACCTACTTTCTGCATGGATAGAAGCTCCAAGATCATTGGCAGAAACCATCTGGGTACCACTGTATTCTCAGGAACACCTCATCAACTCTTAACTTGCTTTTAGACTGGATATCGTACATGTCTGCCCTAATTTTAACATCTGACAAAATCTGACACCAAACGACTTACTGAGATGTAGATTATGGATGCTGTGAAGGTCAAGACCATGGTGTGAGCTTCTGTTCATACCTGCTGGTGCATCACAGCCTTATTGTGCACCACATATGACACAGAAAGACACATGGTGAGAAACATTGAGACCCCATTTCACATCAGCTCTTACTCATCTTAAAAGGCACTAATACTTTCAGAAGGAGGTCTAGACTTTCATGGCACAACCTGACCTACCAAGTACCTTCAATATGAATTTAAAGATAAATTTTTAGGAGGTACAATTAAAAGTATTGCAGTGCCTTATATAATCACTTACTATGTTACCATATTAGTGCATGTGCTGCCTGATTTTGTGTGTCAATGTCACACAAGCTGAAGTTATCACAGAGAAAGGAACCTCAGTTGAGTAAATGCCTCCATGAGATCCAGCTGTATGGCATTTTCTCAAGGAGTGATCAAGGGGGGAGTGTCCGGTCCATTGTTGCTGGTGCCATCCCTGGACTGGTAGACCTGGGTTCTATAAGAAAACAAGCTGAGCAAGGCTGGGGAAGCAGGCCATTAAGCAGTAACTACCATGACCTCTGGATCAGTTCCTGTCTTCCTGTGTGAGCTCCTGTCCTGACATCCTTTGGTGATGAACAGCAATGTGGAAGTGTAAGCTGAATAAACCATTTCCTAACCCCCCCAAAAAAATAGAAAGATTTATCATCTCCTTGCAATCCCTTCACAGTGTATATTAATTATACTGATATGTTTTCTTCCTATGTAACAGAAGAATTCATTCAGTTACTTCAGTGAGGGGCTCTTGAATCATGTTCCTACAAGTACTACTGTGTTTCTTTTAACCTCAAAGAAGTATATTTTACATGGTAAAAATTCATTACCTTCAACTAAATATAAGAAATCATAAAAATATACTGAAGTAGGATATTTGTATGAAATAAAAACGTAAAGGTAAATCTAATTATTTTCAAGGGGTACAGTATATGTACGTGGAGAATATGAGAAGATGCTCATCAAGAAAAGATGCTTAGTCATACTTCAGGTGAACTAACTAGAGAATTTCATCAAAACAAATTATACACATGTCTAAGTGAAAAAAAAAACACTGGTGAGCTGACATATGTCAATTTGTACAGGGTTAAATACTTCAGCTCACATTACTTGAGCCTCTATATAATACACTACTTTCTTACATCTAATTTCTACAAATTTAATTTCAAAATATGCTTCTTATGATCATTAATCAGAAGTATTTGATAGTTCCACACTATAGAAAGCAACAATAATGGTAGAAGTGAATAAACTCTTTTATGACATAATGTTCTAATTTCCTTCATCTTCGGGCAAATTTACATTTTGCTATTCACAGGATTATAGTAATAGTAGGAATATAATATTAAAAACTAAAGGTGAAAAGTTGAAAATGAAGCAGGAGTTTTCTGGCAATTCCCCTATTTTACTATGCTAAGAAACATCTCAGTGGATTACTTCTGCAGGGAGAAGAAAACCCATTAAGGGAAAAACGATAATGAAGACAGAGGGATGAAAAGAAACAGGCAGGTAAAGAAAAATATTAGCCTTTTATTTGTTTTTGCCTACACTTCTTTTTTCCTGAATGTTGTTAATGTTCAAGGGAAGCCATGTAAATGTAAACAATAGGATGTTTTCAAGGCCTTTGGTGAGCACTTGAATTATGCATTCATATTTCTCCTTTGCATTTCAAAGATTATTTTTTAAAGTATTCAGTTCCATATTCTTTCCTAAAAGTGATGAATATTCTTTTCAGTTCAGAGTAGGAAGACAAAAAGTTTAGATAAACAAAGGAGTTAATTTAAATAAAATGATCTGCTTTAAGACTTTAAAAAAGCATGTGAACTCTCTAGACTTTAACATATACTGCATCCTAAGAGAATAATCAGAAAAAAATATAGTAGACAAACATTTTCAGTATATCTACTCTGTTGACAGCAGAGAAAATATTTCATGTTTTCATGGTAAAAATGGTGATGTCTATTTGTATCAGCTAAGAAATAGCTAATTCCAAAGTTTGAATTTAGATATTACCTTTAAAAGCTTGCACTCCCTTGTGAGTCTTCCTTTCCTTTGATTTTGATTTCTACTGTAATGTTGAATGTTAATCTGCAGCATATTAAGATATTATGTATTGTATTTTATTTCCTATACTGTCTGGTTCTTACAAAAATGGGCAGAATACAAGACTGGGTAACATACATTTGATAATTTTATTTTTTCTATTTATTGAAACTAGAGTATTTTTGACACAAAATTCTCTGATTATAGTTTCTTCTTCCTCTATTCCTCCTAATTTCTCTCTACTAACTCTTCCATCCAGATCCATCCTCTTTCTGTCTTTCATTAGAAAAGACCATAAAATAAAAGATTAGATAAAACAGACAGTATCACATCAGATTTGGACAAGACAAACAAACTGAAGGTAAAGGTCCTGAGATAATGCTCAAGAATAATAGACTGACACATTTGCACACTGGGAGTTCCATAATGACATAAAACTTGAAGCCATGGTATATTTACAGAGAACCTGGTGACAACACAGTGAGACACTCAAGTGGCCTCAGTCTATGTGAATTCATAGGAGATTTCCTCATACTGATTTAGATATCCTTGTTTACTTCATGTTCTCAATCCTATCTGAGTCTTTCTTTTTAAGATTTATTTTTTTATTTTATGTATATGAGTATGCTGTCACTGTATCAGAAGAGAATACTAGATCCCATTACAGATGTTTGTGAGCTACCATGTGGTTGCTGGGAATTGAATTCCTAACCTCTGGAAGAGCATCCAGTGTTCTTAACCTCAAAGCCATCTTTCTGCATCCCCTTTCTTGGTGTTTCTTGAGCCCTGAGGATATTAATAGCGAGGTCCCATGTACTACTGAGTATTCTGAGGTCTCTTATTTTTTGTATAACAATTGGCTTTATGTCTCTGTGCTTATTGTCATCCATAGTCAATGAAAACTTGTCCAATGATGGCTGAGCAAGACACCTATTCCTGAGCCAAAATATGATAGAATTTTTCTCACCACTTTTGCTTTTTAAAATTTCATTGTCATTGTCGTTTTAACTAATAGTGTATTTTATCCCTATGCTATCAGCTCTCTGATTATTGGTCACTCAATCAATGTCAGATATGAAGTCTATCTCTGAGACTGTGCCTTTGTTATATCAAATATTAGCTACGTACTCTCACAAGTTTCATGCTACCATTGGCCAAGACAAAATACTCTCTGTAGTATCTACATCATTGTAGATAAAAGGATAGTGGATAAATTGGCACTTACTTTTCTTCTTTGATAGCATCTACAGTATCTTCCTGTACCAATGACACTAGTATGTAAGTGTTGAGGTTTTATGTAATCAATTGCTTGCACCTTCCATAGTTAATATGTTGTGTTGCTTGTCTTCTCCAGGAAAGGTGCCTTGCTACCAGCTCTTGGAGAACAACATATTCTCTTAGCAATATTCTGGGTTGGTTAGAAATTCCCATTAGACCCTTTAGGCCAACACTCAATTTGATATTAAGAAGTGATAAAAATCTCTGTTCTCTCACACACAATCTCCCAGTCTTGTCGCCAATGCTGCAATAGAACACTGGCTACAGGCCCCCAATATTCACATCTTCTATGGATCTTACAGATCATCCCCTCCTAACTTTCCTACTCATCACTGTATCCAAACCACCACCTCCAGGTTACACTTAATAGATCCAGGATGCTTAGGTATTTAAAAAAGGGGTTCTAGGGAGGTCAGATGGATATCATGTGGCAGAGGTAATGTAGAATTTACAGAGGGACTGGGGATATGCAGGGATGAGAGAAACAATGGGAGATCAGGATCAACTGAGATGGGGTGAATGGAATGGGGTGAAATACTGTAGAAGAAAAGATTTTGCATATAGATGGCCAATGTCAGAGGCCATTTGGAAGCTGGTATGGAAAGCTAGTGTTGCTACAATGTTAATCAATTTGTGATAATGATACAATTGAGGAAATATAGTAATGGGGGATGCAAAGTCTCAACTTGCCCTCTCTAGTAGCCAGGTGAGGCTTCTCATGGCTGGACTAGATTGTATTAAATTTAGCAGCTGGCAACGGGCCTGCCATGGACATTTCCAAACAGCTCAGGCTGTTACTAAGAAAAATGTTTGTTCTCTCTAAATTGACAGTGGGCCCACACTGCCCAGGATGACACCCAGACAGCACACTGAATGTGAAGAAGTCCAGATCATACAAGCATATAGTCTTCACTACTACATTCTAGTCTTCTTAGTTTAGGAATTTACTCTGCAGGGTACTAATAGAGTAACATAAACCAAAACTCAACTATTGGTCTTTGACTTCAATCTGTCCTTGCTACAAAATACCTATGGCAGAGGTAGCACATACCTTCTGAGAGTAGCTAATCGATGTCTAATTATATGTAAAATCTTCTCCATGGTAAGGAAACCCATATCTGATACTGTATGAATAACCAGGAAACAACAACTAGATAACCCCCAGATCTAGGATCAAACCAAACACACACACACAAACGTACACACACAGACACACACACACACACACACACACACACACACACACATATATGACATAAAATGTGTGTATGTGTGTAGATGATGTTGATGTTGATGATGATGATGGTGATAATTAGATTAGGCTCAGTGGCATATGGGTACAGATGTTGAGACCTACAACCAGACAATATTAAAATTTAAAGTATGAAATGGAGATTTCCATCAAATCTCTCACCTCAAAGCTCAAGAAATCCCTTGAAACAGGGAATAATCACAGGTAGAAGGAATAGAGGTCAGTAGGAGAACAAGGTCTTCTGAGTCAGAAAAACAAGGTAAATATAAGATTCGAGATAAAGCAGCCAACACAGGGTGTGCAAGCATCAACAACACATCCTCTGTGTAGGTATTATAGATATTTGCTTAGTATTTTTATTGAGCTCCTGACTGTGAGACTGAGTAGATCTCTGACTCTTGTGCCTGCTCTTTGGATTCATCGACTCTTGTTGAGTTGCTGTGTCCAATTTTGATATGATAGTTTTAGCTTCATCTTACTATAGTTTACTTTGTTGTGTTTAGTTGTTATCTTTTACAATTTTGTTCTTTACTGATGAGGGACAGAAAAAAAACGTATCTGGGTAGGAACTGGGAAAAGAAGAGGGAGAAAACTGTGATGAGAATATTTTTCTATGTATTGAAAGAATCTATTGTTAATCAAAGGTAAATGTATATGTATATTATTTAAGGAATGGCTATTATCAAAGTCACGCTGGATAACAATTGTGTGACCAAGCATATTATGGAAAGGAAACTTTCACACAGTGCTGGCAGGAATTCAAACTAGAATAGACTTTATATAGAACAGTTTGGGGATATATAAAATAAATAGAACTTCCATTTGATATGTTGTCCTCACTACTGTATGTTTACCCAAAAGAAATAAGTCATGCATGCCTGAAATATGAATTCCCTTGTGTTCATAACAGCACTACTAATTGTATCCCAAAGTTGAAACAACACAAGTATTCCATCAGTTGATCAACAGATTTATTTAACCATGCAAGCATATCCATTGGTATAATAGTAACATGTAAAAAGAATGGATTTCTGCTGTTTGTGATGTTGCTATCATCCTAGGGCAAAGGAAATCAATCAAGTATAGAAAACCAAGCACCAGAGAACTGATGTGTAGAATCTAAAGAATTTATTTCAAGACAGTTGAAAATAGAACCCGGGGAGTAGCTCCAGAGAGTGAAGGTGAGTGGAGGAAAATTAAAGAAAAATAACCCTAAAAATATAAAGAAGGAAATATGAAATATAAAATACAAATTCTTTAGCCTATTTTTATATTAATATAACAGTGAGATTTAAAAGGAAAAAGCTATCAGTGGGAATTTCTGTTTCATTTCTTTGGTATTTCTAAATAGTGTTAAAATTTTCATTTAATCATTGTAGTCATTAATTATAGTTCAATTTATAATTTTCTTCTGCAAAGTTAACATATAAAAGCATTCTCACAATTCAAATTTCTATATGTTTGTTTTTGTTCTTCTTTGATAAGTTACAGTTCTTTTGATCTACTAATTTTTTTTAAAAGGGTGCCTGTCACATGCTGTGCTATGTGAGGAATATTAAATATACTTTTTACCAGAATATGCTGATATTGTCTTCAATGTCATGGATTTGAGAACTTAAATTTTATAATAAGTTCATTCAGATTCTCTTCATCCAAATTGCAAAAACCCACAGGCAATTCATATGACATCTCACATATGTCTAAGAGGTATAGGAAACAGAGAGAGTGCAGTCATATTACCTACTGGAAAGCAGAGAATTTCAAGCCCTCTATGTTAGTGTTATGCAAACTTTTATAGGTTCTGAGGGAGATAGTAATATGGACTGTGAATAGATAAAGGACAAGTGACACTGTGTGGGGGGCATATATGTCATTCTATTCACCCCATGCTCCCAAAGGATGTGCTGCAAATTAAACTGGGAAGACATTTTAGGGATGTCCATCCAGAGGAAGATATAACTGGGTTATTGTTTAAAGGCCAAATGTGACAGTTACTTCTTGGAGACCTTCTGTTTACTTGTACATAAAAAATAAATGATGATTTTTTTTTTAGGCTGTGAAATACTCTGACTCTGTTGAAACATATGAGAGCCTCATAACAGAATAAAACATGGAAGACAGAGCAGCTAGCATATGGAAACCAAATGCATACATGCTGGCTGTTTAGCTTCAAAGGTACAGCCAGGCAATCACACCAAGACAAGTTCTATCCACAACACAACATAAGACAAGGTTGTAAAGCCACTGGCCTTTAAACCCAGCCACTCTAGAGGCAAAATCTGCTAGATCGGGACTTCAGGCTTCTTCGGCATCAGCTACATCTGGGCTTCCCTGGGATACATTGGACCCTGTTTCAAAAATGTAAAAAAAAACTTATGATTAAAAAAAATAAGATATCCAATTTTGACAGAGACACAGTTTCTTGGTGTCATCTACAGCAATTTAGGAGTTTTCTTAATCTTTTACAGACATCTAACAAGGTGAAGACCTGATACGTTGGTCCTTGCCATTGAAATGAATCCAGAATGACCTAGTCTGAAACAGAGCTGGAGTTTATTAAAAATAATTTCCAGGGTAGATTTTTCAGACCAAGTGAAATAGTCTTGGGAGGAAAATAAGACTCCTAAAAGTGTGAGTTGGGCTTCTCACAAGATGAACAAGCCAAGTGTCCAACCATTAGATTCACATACAATTTTGATAGCTACAAAGTTACATTTTAAAGGGTTGCTTAGACTCTCAGTTTAAAAGTTATTTTAAGTAAATGATAAATATGGGAGTTTGTAGATAATGTGAGATTCAAGTCAGATGATGGCAAATCTGTTTCCACCAGGGATTCACTATAATATGACCTCATGGCTGTTTCTTAAGCAGCAGAGATATTTTATTTCTACCATGTGTGAAAACCTGAGAGGTGAGTTTGCCAAATGTCTTTTAAATCTATGAATGTAAGGAAAATGCCTGTATTGCAAATCTACTTTTGAGTTTGCAACACACTATTGCGTTAAATACAGCATCTGACTAGAGCAAGCTGTTTTGCTGACTGGCCAAATTATGCATACACTGGCAAATTTTACATCTTACTTGAAAATAAATTATTTAGTAATCCAGAATTGAAAAACCTGGTTTGGATGAAATAAAATCATCTTTTTCTTTTTAAAATCTGTGTCAGCACGTGCTGTAAAACTTCAGTGATATCGAAAAAATGTAAACCAGCGTACTAAAATTCTGATATTGTGTTAGAATATGGAGACATAATTAGGAAACGAAGAGGCACTTGTTATTATTTTCCTTTTAGTGTATTCTAATTAACACTATATTTTCTTTATACTCTGCAATTTGAGATGTTTGTCAGCAATTTTTTAAGACTCTACAATTTACTCATCTATTATTCAGATTTCAAGTGGTTCGCAACTGAAACTAAGATACAATAAGGAACATATAGAATTTAATAATGGTTCATAACTTGCTATAAAAAGTGTCAATTTTCTTTCCAGTTAATGAGCTTTGTGATTTTCTGTATCTACTACCGGCAGCTCCAATGCCAGCTTCCCCCTCCCCATAACCCAATCTGCTTAAGAGTAGCCAGACCATAGTGCATCAGACTGTACTGGATGGAGCAAGGCTTAGCCAGTGTGTTCGGGGAGTAAAGCAGAGTTTTCCACGGCACGGAGTCCACAAGTAAAGGACACACACACCTGGTAACAGCTTCAGAAAACTACTTCAGTTTATTAAGAAGGAAAAGGCATCTCTATACCCTGGGAAGGTGAGCAGGTTCTGTGGGGGGCAAGGCTTGTGTGGACATGTACAATTTGCCGGGACAGGGGTGTAGGAAGAGAGTTCATCTGTATGCTCAGGGTCTTGGAGTTCTAAGGGGAGGGACCTTATGAGGTCAACATGGAACAAGATCTGATACGTGTCAGAGTAGTACATTTTTACTAGGATAGATAGTGGGGCAGCCAACTTTCTGGCACCAGGTTGGGAAAGGAGGGAAGCAATGTCTGCTGTCATTTTATGAGGTGTAAAGAGTTGAAGGTCATCTGGGAAACCCCCACCCCACCCTGCTCCAGTCGCTTATCCTGGGCCATTGCAGTCTCACAACAGTGTATCATAATAACCTAGAGGATTTCTAAAACAAATTAACTTGAAAATAATTACATTTTTGCTGTAATTCTAGACCACTATTGAACATAGATTCTAACAGAAGCATTTTGAGCAAAATGGCAGACGTATAGTAAAACACAGCGGTAAGAGTATAAAATAAATCAAGTTTAGTCATGAAATCAAGGTTCCTAAAGCAGAAGAAATTGCAGCTTGTCATCCAATGATTACTAAGAGCTGAAAGTGTAACTCGGTTATTTGTGTCTTAGAAAGGAATCAGCCCCATATTTGATGCTTTTGGTAAGGTAAGCTGAATAGAATATTTATTATAGTAAATATGCAACTCACAGTAACATTTAAAGTAACTATAAGTTATATTCAAATAATAAAGTGGTTTATAATAAAAATTAAATGTTGAGCAAGATGTCTAAAATTCTATCATTTTGTATACTTTATCTTATTTACCATGAGAGCAGCTTTATGTGACACATCATCCCTACCATATATCGCACTGACATCTGTTAAACACACAAGGGTGCACATTATATCTTGTTTCAATTGTTTCTCTGACAGAAAATGCCATTGTAACACATTTCTTTATATTTTAATTGACTACATAAGGGTATCCTTAAAAATTTTATGAGAATTCAGGTTTTACTTATTTGTTTTAACTTGCAAGTCCTCAACACGTTGATAAGTATCCCATATTCTTAATTATGTTAATGAACAGACAGAAAACTGTAGATTAATGTGTGTATGCATATGTGTGTGCATGTGTGCACATGCCTGTGTGTAGCCAGTTTATTTTGTATGAATCTGATTTATTATTACTATGAGTATATTTTTAAATACATTTTGATTTATTGGGAGAAAGTCATACACTCATGCTTTAGCCTGGTTTTGAGCATGGGTCCTGCCTAATCAGCTGAGTATATACATGTACACCACTGATCCTCTGTCTTCTTTATGTAATACAAATGACATAGAAACTCAAGCAGGTGAAAGTATATCTCATCTTTTCAAAAGGCATAGCAAAAATTTCTCAGGTGTATTAGACATTCAACATTTTTATTTCATTCAAATTGCACACTTATAATTTTTCATAAATCCTATCTGTATAGATAATTTTCTCTCATTAAAATATTGATTAGTACCTATAATGTTCTTATATGAGAAAGCAAATACTACTAATTTCTTAATTAGTTCCTTATATACTTATATGCATCTGGGATTATCATAGGGAAAGAGTGTCTTCAAAAATATTTTGTTCTCAATAGGCTAATTTGATGTAAGATACATAAGAAATATGGATAACCACAAATATTTCTTTTTTTCCATGTTAAAATGTGCAGGGTAAAATTCTCTCTTCATGGCCAATAGACTATCTTCAAGTCTGTTGGTGAGGTGATTATGTGGATGTCACCCATACATATTCAATGTACAAACTGGAGACACTTGATATAAATAGATTAGCACCTTCTGATTACATCTAATCTATTAAAATGCAGATTCAAACTCTGAAACAGCAAGAGACTGCTATGGTAATCATGGTAGAGAGGTGTTCTAGGTTCATCTTGCTGTTTTTCATATTGGAAAATATGATGGAGTCCAGTCTACCATGGGGACTGATACTGGTCATACAGTCTAGTGTAGACTAAGAAAGGACCTGGTTAACTCATTAGAGGATATTTACATTCCTTGCCATTATTAATCCAAAGTAAAACAGATAATGAACACTTTGCATATATATTTGCGATCATCTTATTGTTTAAATGCATTGTCTCCTTTATAGACTCTTATAGCATGTTAGTTACTATTGTACCTTCCTAAGCCCTTAACTACTTCCATTAAACAGAGAATTGGTAGGAGGGAAAGAAAAATCCTCAAATCTGTATACTTTTAACATTGGGAAAATGCTGAGGACTTTAGGTATTAAATTTCTGAAATTCTGTTTCCACAGTCATGTTAATATTATACATTTTTATTTCCCCTGGTTTTTATGTGGGAACTTTTTTATACAGGAGGAGAAACTGAGTTTTCACAAGCTTTGATTTGATTATTTTCTCCCTTTTGTTCTGCTCATCATACTTTGCACAGCTATATTTATGAGCCTCCCTGTATCCTGTTCATGCCTGATCTGTATCTGCAGCCTGAGTTTAAAAAGTCAGAAATTATTTTCTACAGTTCACAGGTCAGATAAATATGTGGCAGATACATTTTTGCCATGAGTCAAGAAATACAGTTTTCATGAATCTTTCATATATACACTAGTCTAAAAAAGAGTACACTGTAAAAAAAAATAAGAAAACTGGTACAATGTCTTTATTTTCTTAATTATTTTTCTATAATAGGGATATCAGAATATAAAATAATTTAGTAATTAACCAAACTATATGTCCTAATTTGGACCTTCTATTTTCATAAATTATTGATTACATATTTTGATAAATAATTTTTGTTTTACTAAAATTGGAGCATGTATATTTATATATTTGTTAATTTAATTAGGTAAAATTTAAATAATGTATAATAAAAATCATGACAGCTTGTTCTTTTAAACATACTAGGCAAGATACCAACTAATACTCTACCCATACATAGTATTAATATATCTTATAATCATATCAAGTTTATAGGCATTAAATATCATGAATCTGTGAGGCGAACAGATACTAAATTCTTAACAAATGTCTAGGACAGAAAGTATATTCTAGTGGCATAGGATCTTAGAATATAATTCTTATGAATTTTCTAGGGAACATAGGCAAGTAGTTGTTAAATTCTATTCTAAAATACATAATTTGTAGCTGTAACCATTCACTTTGCTTGGTGCATGCTCTCCTGAGCCCAGTGACTATTTGAGTTCTAGACACTCTCTAAGCCTGTCTGACCTGCCTGTCATATCACTTTAGTGGCTTAATTGGTGAGGTCATGCCTGAATACTTTTTAGGAAGATTAAGGGCCTGTATTTCCTAATACTTTAATTTTGCTTCTCATGTTAATTTATCATTTGAAATACAAAGCACAGTGGGGTTACTCTCTCTAGGTAAGCTTTCACAGAAATAATTGTGACCAGACTAGTCATGACCTTGGTTTTATCTGTACTCAATTTTTGATCTAAAACTTCAGTGAACATCAATTTCAAAACCATTTCCAAGTACACTGAGAAATAGTGTTTGAAGCTTGGGACCATAAATTCTCCTTGCGATATTTCCCTGTTCAGGGTAGATTGAGTAGGATTAAAGGGAGCAGTCATGCACTCAGGGTTAAATAAAAAAGGTATTACACTTGAATGGTAATTTAGGTAGGACGGATGTTTTTCACATTACAGACACAGAGGTAAAGCATGGCAGGAAACTATTCAGTGGGGAAGATAAAGGAAAATGATGCTTTAAGCCTTCCTGACCTACAAACAGAAAGAAACGCTGTTATTAACTGAAACTCAGGGCACATATAAGGCACAGGACAATCTCCCCAGCGATCACCTGCGGAAGTTAGGTGCAGTTTGCTTCAATAGACATGAGAGTTCAGCAATGGTGAATGAGAATAGCAGGATTTAGTCAGTAATTGATGAATTCAAAAGTCTGAGTTTACCTTAATATCTGTTAACTCTGAGGACTCATAAGTAGAGAATTCAAAATTAAAAACAGTGGGAGATACAGTTTGAAATAATCAGATTACAATGACTGAAAGCTCTAAAGTTTTAGCGATTTTAGGAAAAGTACTGATTTGGCTTTGGACTGTAAAGGTATACAATAATATCTGCTTTGAAAAGGTTTTATAAATGTATTTCATTATATTTACAATTAGGTATATAATATGATCTATACTGAAAAATTAACTCTGGGATGCAGGGCTCAGGGAAGCCTACAGAAAAGGAGAGAGGACAGAGGATATAAACAACCAGTGTTTACAAAGGGAACATAATAAAGAAACAACACCTAATAACATTCTGCTATACTCACAGAGCAGGGTCTTGGCCAGCCAATATGATAGAAGCTTCCTCCGACAGCAGATCTTAGCAAATACAAAGACCCACACCAAGATATTAAGTAGAGAGTAAGAAACCTAGAACCACTCAGCCCTAAACTGAATGTCTCCCAAATCCCTTCCTGAGGGTTCTAGGATCTCCAGAGAAGAGATGGAAATAGGGTAGAAGGCAGACAGAATATAGCACAACATGAACACGAGGCCCTCTAAGTCAAAAATATCTGCGTACATATGAAGTCACAGAGACTGAGGCACATGTATAGAGACTGCACAGGTCTGTGCCAGATGGAGTCCTAGAGCTCACAAGAGAAATGGCCATGACCCCATCCCTAATGCAGGAACAATTCCCAATCGGTAACATTTGCAAAGGAAAATTTAGTTTTCTTTACTCATTATTTTTTTGGCTGCGAAAACACAGTTAAATGTTTAAAGTTTAAGTTTAAGGTTTAAGGATGAGCTACATGCCCACAAGTTTATGGCTACCTGAAAACAAGCTTAACGGCATTATTTAAGGTTCTTTGACTTATAATGTTATACCAGGACTTTTAGTTTTGTTTGATTTTTTTATTTAGTATGTAATTTATATTTTATTTTTAACTTTGAATTTATATATCTTGTCAACTATAAGTTATATATATATATATATGAACATATTCATATACATATATGTATATATTGACAAAATTGAGTGGATCAGGATGAAAGGGGAAGTGAGAGGAGCTCACAAGAGTAGAGAAATAAGAAACTGAAATTAAGGTACATTATGTGTGAGGAAAATATATTTCCGAAAAAAAAATAAATTATCGAATGATTATTTGATGTGAGACTAATAGAAAATAGTAACAAGAAAAACTCATTCATTATCTGTTATAAAGATGTACTGCCTGAGGCAGGCTAAGCTTATATGTGGATTTCATTTAACAAACAGTTTAAAATCTAACTCAAAATTAGGCGTGGTCCATATAAATCCAGCATTGAGATGAAGACTGATAACATGTAGAAAACATTTCATCATATGAGTGTCTGTAGGAAGAAGATTTTACATCTGCAGCATGAAACCAGAGACCCTGAGAAGCAAGAAATAATGGAGTTGATAAGTCACATAGGAACCACTGATGGGAACCTGATATGGATGCCTCCTCAGAGACTCTGTGAGAGCCATACTGATACAGAGGATGCCTGCAGCTAACCATGAGGAACAAACACAGGGACCCCATTCAAGGAGCTAGAGAAAAGAATGAAGGAGCTGAAAGGTTCTGCAACCCCATGGGAAGAACAAAATTATTAATTAATCAAACCCACCACTGCTGCCAGGGACAAAAACACCACCCAATGAGTTCACATGGAGAGACCTGTGGTCCAAGGTAAATATGCAGCAGAGGAAAGAATTCTCTGGCATCAATGCCAGGAGAGGACTTTGGTCCAGGGAAGGCTAATTTTCCCAGTGTAGGTGAATGCCAAGGTGCTGAGGTGGGAGAGGGTGGTTGGGAGAGGGAGCACATTCATGGAGGAAATGGTGGGGGTTGGGGGATGGGATTGTCAGAAAGGGGATAATAACTGAAATGTAAATACAGAGAATATCAGATGAAAATAAAGGGGGGAAAAAGAAAACACTTGTGAACCTACTGAGGAAAGAGCCTCAAATCTACAAAAACGTGTCCCATTCTCCATCTTCTTATATGAATCTAATCAACATTTTTCCTCGTTTTAAAAAAATTGATTAATTTTATTTACATTTCAAATGTTATCACTTTCAGTTTTCCCTATAAACCCCCATCCTGTGCTTCCTATCCACCTCTCTATGAAGTTGTCCCATACCCAACCATTCTTCCTTCTCTGTGGCAACACTTTCCTACACTAGGGCTTTGAGAATTAGCAGGACCAAGAGCTTCTGTTAACACTGATTCCCAACAAGGCCATCCTCTACTATATATGCTGCTGGAGCCATGGGTATATTAATGTGTACATTTTGAATAGTGGGTTAGTCCCTGGGAATTTTGGTAGGGTGGTATTGTTGTTCTTATGGTATTGCCAACCCCTTCAGCTCCTTCAATCCTTTCTCTAACTCCAAGATTGGAGACCCTGTTCCCAGTTCAATGGTTGGCTGAAAGCATCTGCTTCTGCATTTGTCCTTATCTGGCAGAGCCTCTTAGGAGACAACTATATCAGGTTCTTCTCAGCATATACTTCTTGGCATCAGCAATATTGTATGGGTTTGGTGGCTGTATATGGTCTGAATCTCTAGGTGGGGCAGTCTTTGGAAGGCATTTGCTTCAGTCTCTGCTTCAAATTTTGTCTCCATATCCTCTCCTGCAAATATTTTTGTTCCCTCTTCTAAGAAGGACTGAAACATCTACACTTAGGTCTTCATTCTTCTTGAGCTTCATTTGGTCTGTGAATTGTATCTTGGATATTCTGAGCTTTAGGGTTAATATCCTTTTATCAGTGAGTATACACCATATTCTTATTTGCTTTGTTTTATTTTGGCTTTTTTTATGATTGGGCAAAACCACTCAGGATAATATTTTCTAGTTCCATCCATATGCTTAAGATTTTAATGAAGCGATTAATATTAATATCTGAGTTGTACTCCATTTTGTAAATGTATGACATTTTCTGTATCCATTCTTCTGTTGAAGGATATCTGGGGTATTTCCAGCTTCTGGCTACTACAAAAAAACTGCTATAAATGTAGTAGAGGATATGTCCCTGTTATATGTTGTAACATCCCTTGGATGTATGCCCAAGAAAGACACTGAAAGAACTTAAAGAACTAGAGGAAAACAGAACCAAAAAGATGAAGGAATGAAAGAAGAAATTTAAAACAGAAATGGACACAATAAAGAAAATACTAAAAGAGACAACCCTAGAGGTACAAACCCTAAAAAAGAAATCAGGAGTCACAGATGCAAGCTTTTTGAACAGATTACAATAGATAGAAGACAGATTCTCACGGGCCAAAGAAAACATTGAAAACATAGACAAAACAGTCAGAGAAGATGCAAACACCAAAAAATTCCTAACCCAAAAGGTCCAGGAGATCCAGGACACAATAAGAAGACCAAACCTAAGGATAAGAGGAATAAAAGAGGGCAAAGAATATCAACTAAGAGGCATAGTAAATATCTTCAAAAAATTGTAGAAAAAACTTCCCTACCCTTAAGAATGAGATGACCGCGAGCATAAAAAAAAGCCTACAGAACTTTCAATAGGTTGGACCAGAAAGGAAATTCCTCCCGACATATAATAGTCAAAACACCAAGTGCCCAAAGCAAAGAAAAATATTAAAAGCAGTAAGGGGCAAAGTTCATGTAACATATAAAGGCAGACCAATCAGAATCACACCCGAATTCTCAACAAAGACTATGAAAGCTAGGAGAGCCTGGGCAGACATCATGCAGATCCTAAGAGAGCACAAGTGCCAGCCCAAGGTGCTATGCCCAGCAAAACTCTCAATCACCATAAATGGAAAGACTAAGATATTCAAAGACAAAACTAAATTGACACAATATTTGACCACAAACCCAGCACTACCAGGAATTATAGGTGGAATACCCTATACAACGAGGGGAACTACATCCTAGTATAAACAAGAAAACTCCTAAGCAAGAAAACAAAAAGAAAAAAGACACAAAGGCACCATTCAAACTACAAAAGCAAAAATAGCAGGAAACAGCAATCACTATTCCTTGATATCTGTTAACATAAATGGACTCAATTCCCAAATAAAAAGATATAGGCTATCAGACTGGATACATTAAAAAAAAAATCCAGCATTTTGCTGCATACAGGAAACTCATCTCAGAGCCAAAGAAATATACTATCTCAGAATAAAAGTTTGGGAAAAAAACTTCCAAGCAAATGGCCCCAAGAAGCAAGCTGGAGTGAACATTCTAATATCAAATAAAGTAAATTTTCACCCATAAGATATCAAAAAAGATAAGGAAGGCCACTTTTACATGTGACAAGGAAAAATTGTCAGGAGGAACTCTCAATCCATAACATGTGTGCTCCAAATAGAAAAGCACCCATATTTATAAAATAAACCATACTAAAGCTCAAAAAGTACATTGTGCCCTGTACAATAATAATGAAAGACCTCAATAACCCCCTCTCTCCAATGGACAGATCATGGAAACAGAAACTGAACAAGGACACTCTAAAACTAGCAGAGGTTATGAATCAACTGAAATTAATAGATATCTACAGAACATATCTTAAAACAAAACAGTACACCTTCTTCTCAGCACTTCAGGGCACCTTCTCCAAAATGGACCACATAATTGGTCACAAAACAAACTTCAATAGATATAAGAAGATCGAAATACTCCCATGCATCCGTTCAGATCACCATGGTCTAAGGCTAGTCTTTAATAACAACAAAGAAAACAAAAAGCCTATATACACTTGGAAACTAAACAATGCTCTATTAAATGATAGCAAGGTCAAAGGAGAAAGAAATGAAGGATTTTCTAGATTTTAATGAAAACAAAAACACAACATACCCAATCCTATGGAATGAAATGAAAGCAGTACTGAGATGAAAACTCATAGATCTGAGTGCTTCCAAAATAAAGCTGGAGAGAACATACACTAGCAACTTGACAGCATAGTTGAAAACTCTAGAAGAAAAGGAACCAGATACACCCAAGAGGAGTAGATGTCAAGAAATAATCAAACTTATGGAAGAAATAGACAAAATAGAAACAAAAAAACCATTGAAAGAATCAACACAACCAAGAGCTGGTTCTTTGAGAAAATCAACAAGATGGATAAACCCCTAGCCAGACTAACTAGAGGGCAAAGAGTGAATATCCAAATTAACAAAATAGGAAAGAAAATTGGAGACATAATAACTGAAATGGAGGAAATTCATAAATCATCAGATCACACTATAAAAACCTATATTCAACAAAGCTGGAAAATCTCCAATATATAAATAAATTTCTAGACAGATATCAGACACTAAAGTTAAACCATGACCAGGTAAATCATCTAAATAAAGTTATAATACCTAAAGAAATGGAAGCAGTCATCAAAAGCCTCCAAACCATAAAAATAAAGCCCAGGTACAGAGAGGTTCTGTTCAGAACTTTATCAGACATTTATTGATGACCTAATACCAATACTCTCCAAACAATTCTAAAAAATAGAATCAGGTGTAACACTACCTGAAGCATTTTTTTTTTTGAGGCCACGAAAACAATCAGTGCTAAACCACAAAAAGACCCTAGAAAGAAAGAAAACTTCAGACCAATCTCACTTATGAACATTGATGCAAAAATACTCAACAAAATCCTTGCAAACCGAATCCAAGAACACATCAAAATGATCATTCAACATGATCAAGTAGGCTTCATCCATAGGATGCAGGGATGGTTTAATATAAGGAAATCCATCAATGTAATCCACCATATAAACAAACTCAAAGAAAAAAATCACATGATCTTCTCACTAGATGTTGAGAAAGCATTTGACAAAATCCAACACCCCTTCATGTTAAAAGTCCTGGAAAGAACAGGAATCCAAGGCCCATATTTAAACATAATAAAAGCAATATACAGCAAACCAACAGCCAACATCAAACTTAATGGCGAGAAACTTGAAGCAATCCCACTTAAATCAGGGACTCGACAAGGCTGCCCACTCTCCCCCTACCTATTCAACATAGTACTGGAAGTCCTGGCCAGAGCAATTAGACAGCAAAAGGAAATCAAAAAAATACAAATTGGAAAGGAAAAAGTAAAAACAACACTCTTTGCCAATGACATGATAGTGTACTTAAGTGACCCCACAAATTGCACCAGAGAACTCGTTCAGCTGATACACAAGTTCAACAAAGTGGCTGGATATAAAATTAACTCAAACAAATCAGTAGCCTTCCTATACTCAAAGAACAAACATGTGGAGAAAGAAATTAGGAAAAAGGCACCCTTCACAATAGTCACAAAATCTATGAAATACCTTGGTATGACTCTAAATAAGCAAGTGAAAGACCTATATGACAAGAACTTCAAACATCTAAAGATGGAAATGGAGGAAGATCACAGAAAATGGAAAGATCTCCCATGCTCATTCATTGGAAGGATCAACATTTTAAAAATGGCCACCTTACCAAAAGCAATCTACAGATTCAAGGCAATCCCCTTCAAAATAACAACCCAATCCTTCATTGAATTGGAAAGAGCAATGTGCAATTTCATCCGGAATAACAAAAGACCTAGAATAGCGACATCCATCCTCAACAACAAGAAAACATCTTTGGGCGTCACTATCCTGACCTCAAGCTACATTACAAGGCAATTTTGCTAAAAACTGTATGGTACTGGTTCAGAAATAGGCACATGGATTAATGGAATAGAATTGAAGATCCAGAAATGAGCCCTCACATATATGGTCATCTCATTTTGACAAAGGTGCTGCAAACATTCAATGGAAAAAGACAGCCAATTCAACAAATGGTGTTGGTCCAACTAGCACTCAGCATGCAGAAGAATGAAAATAAACCCTTTTTTATCTCCTTGTACAAAGCTCAAGTGCAAGTCAATCAAAGATCTCCACATTAAACTGAAACAAATAGAAGCGAAAGTAGGGAAAATCTTATGATACATAGGCACTGGAGAAAATTTTCTGAATAGAACACCAATGGCTCCTTTTCTAAGGTCAAATATTGAGAAATGGGACTTAATGAGATCGCAAAGTTTCTGTAAGGCTAAGGACACTGTCAAGAAAACAAAAGACAGCCAACAGATTGGGAAAAGATCTTTACCAACCCCCCATCTGATATGGCCTAATATCCAAGGTATACAGAGAACTTAAATAACTAAAGGCTAGAGAGTCCAACAATCCTACTAAAAAATGGGGTACAGAGCTAAACAAAAAGTTCTCAATTGAGGAATATCGAATGGCTGAGAAGCATCTAAGGAACTGCTCAACAGCTTTAGCCATCAGGGAAATGCAAATCAAAACAACCCTCTGATTTCACCTCACACCAGTCAGATTGGCCAAGATAAAAAAATTCAGATATCAGCAGATGCTGGTGAGGATTTGGAGAAAGAGGAACACTTCTCCACTGTTGGTGGGGATGTAAACTGATACAACCACTGTGGAAATCAGTCTGGCGATTCCTCAGAAAATTGGATATAGTACTACCTGAAGATCCAGTTATTCCACTTCTGGGCATATACCCTAGAGATACTCCAATGTACAACTAAGACACATGCACCACAATGATCATAGGAGCTCTAGTTATAATACTCAGAAGCTGAAAAGAACCCAGATGTCCTTCAGTAGATTAATGGATACATTTTTTTTTGGTATATTTACACAATGGAATACTACTCATCTATCAGAAACAATAACTTTATGAAAATCATAAGAAAATGGATGCATCTAGAGAATATCATCCTGAGTGAGATAAGCTAGTCACAAAAGAACAGTCATAATATGCAGACAACTTTGAGTAATTCCGGGTTACTTCTCCTTTTACATGTACTTTATGCTAATGCACACTTTCAAACCTTAAAAAAAAAAGCCAAGTACTGACAAAAATGTATTTGTATACTTTTATGCAAAAATACTTAAAATTTGTACATTTATCTTTGTTTTTTAAAATAAAGTTGTTCATAAAAAAAAATAAGGGTCACATATACTGATATATCTGTTTGACCTGGAGAAATGAGAAATTTCTCCATAACTGGAGGTCAGTTTTAAATAATTTCAGAAAAAGTGTTTTTGTCTCTTTTTTTTTCTATAAAATATTACTTACCAATTGCGGAAAATAGCACTTTTATTGAACATGTCTTATTATAATTAGACATACCATAGATTAAATGCATTTAAATCCCATTATTGATTCAATATACATGTACTTTCAGATCACTTAACAGACATAGTATTTTAAATTCTATTCTAGGAAACTTGCTAGAAAAAAATGGGACAAAATTCCAACAGTATTAGTCTTCTATGATCTGGATAAAAAAAATGACTCCTATTAATTTAAAACCAGATGTATTCACCCATTTGTGAGTGTACTAAATATAAACAGAACAGTATTATATATATATATATATATATATATATATATATATATATATATATATGTATATATATATATATATATATAAACAGAAAAGTATTTTACACACACACACACACACACACATACTCACACACAGATAAACACACACACACACACACACACATATATATATATATATATATATATATATATATATATATATATACACATTTGTAGAACTATGGAACTGGGAGGGACTGAAGCAAGAGTAGGTTTGAGTCATGACCAACTCAGGAACATTCATCTAGAGAGCAATAGGAAGAGGGGTCACTCCTTTTGCTGCCTTGGACCTGCATGGTCGTACTTCCTGTCTTTTCTTACACCAAATGCAATCATTTAGTTGCAGCAGCAAAAGTGTACTTCCCTCTTATTGGATCAAGGTCCAGCAAACACCTGGAATTCATTCTTATTCCAATGAACCATCCTCAGCACCAGGTCCCTGACCAATGCTGTATATTCACAGAGATAACCCTCCTCATCTTGACCTTAAAAGGCCTTGTCCCTCTCAATTAAACAAGCTGTTCTCCGAAGCCTGGCTCCTGAAGAACCTACTTCTCATTTTGCTTTCTCACCACCTAAGATCCACATGTTGCCTATCTGTTGAATTTGGTAGAAATTTGGTGGAGGTCACTAAACCTGTAAAAACTTTTCTTTTTCAATAATTAAGGCCTTACAGTGAGTATACAGTACAAACACATTTGAAATAAAGAGTAGCTGGCACAAAAGAAGAAATAAACACAAAAGGATTTTAGAAAAATAGATGACAGGACAGGAGGGAAAAGAGAATAGAATATGCTCCTTCTGTTGTCTTTACTACCAACATAGGATAACAACAAATACATATACAATGACATGCCTCTGGGTAAGCTGAAATACTATCCCAAAGATCTTTCAGAACTGACATACTTTAAATAATTACAGAGATTATTATTCTGGACCCATTTTGAGATATTGAGTTGTAATTTTACTAAAAGGTTCTTAATGATGTCACATTTACCGTTGTTTGAACCAAAGCAAGTAGCTAGAAGGAGTCTCTACTGTAACAAAAAAACATTAGAAAAAATAAGTAGCACCCTCTTTTTGCACTATGTAAAAAGTTACTAATGTTACAAAACTCCATGGGAGAAGAAAATATATGTCCAGCACACTAAATGAAAGAAAGATTTTTTCCAGAAAATATAGACATGACATAGATTGACAACAGTTCCTTTCATTATAATAAATATGCAGCATTTCAAGACAATATTACATGAGTATCCTATGATGATTCCAAAATTAAAATGGTCTGGAATATTTGTAAGTCCAAGTATGGAGAGTTTGTGAGGTTTTTCCCATCACCACCATAGATGCAGTCTTGTTCCCATAGAGATGAATTCAAATGGAACAATGTAGAATAGTAGACAGTTAGCTTAACTCCAGTAAGCAAGAATCTGACAATAAACTCTGCAAAGTAAAATCTACTCCTTGAGTTGAGATACTGAATACTGATGCTGTTGACATAGGCCACATATTTCTCCTCTTCCTGTTACCTTTTTCTGTACCTTCCTCCAGGGCTGCGACTATAAGGAAATAAACATGTTTTTTTCTGATACATATTTTATTCATAGTTCAATGTATATTAGAAGTGAGATTAAAGATTTAAATATATATAATTTGAAGGATTGACAAGGAGAAAGGGTGTTAAGCCTGCCTATACATTTCTGTATTCGGAAGCTAGCAAAGTCAATCAGAGCTGAGCCAGCCTCAGAGTACTATCATGGCTTATTTTTCTTTATAGTCTGTTTTAAGAAAGGGTTTGTCAATGCATTGTAGAATCAACTCTGTCTAACAACCAGACTAACACTGATTTAAGTACACATTTAGAGAAAAATAACTGGTTTCAAAAGAATGATTTATTTTTGTTGTTGTTTGATCCTATAAAGAGACACAGGCCATGACCAAGGTGACTTATAAAAGAAAGCATTTAATTAGGAGCTTGTTTACAGTTTCACACAGGGACTCCATTATCATCATAGTGGGAAGCATGGTATCAGACAATTTGTCATGATAGTAGACTTGTACTTGGGAATTCACATCTGATCTACATGTAAAGGGCAGAGAGGAGGATGGGAGACTTCAAATGACCTTTGAAAAACTCAGTCTATCTGCAGTGTCACATCTCTTATAAGGATATACATCTTCACCCTTCTTCAACAGTTCACTCACTAGAGGTCAAAATTCAAATATTTGCTTATATACACTATTCTCATTCAAACTACTAGATTTATAAGTGGTATAATTTATCTTCAAAAATCCTGTTCCTTTAATTTCAAATATTTTGAAAACCGAGGGGATAGGTAAGTGGATAAAGCATATGCTCAGCAGTCAAAAGAATATTTAGAACCCACAAAAACACATTTGGACATAGTGTCCCAGCCACAGTCTCAGGGATCATGAGGTCAAGACCATTTCTGGCCTTCGCACAAAAGCTTCACTGTTTAAGTATATCCCTATAAATGTTAACACACAAATGTCAATGCCTATCATATACAAGGTTAAAAAAATCAACTCTGAAACATGTATAATCCAATTTGATTCATGATTATTCATTATGTGTAAGACTGGCTTTGTAAAAAGTATAACAGAGTAATCAGAAAAAAATTTCATTTGACTCCAACTCTATCAAAATATACACCAGCTTTGTATTTGAAATAGGTCACCTAGAGTAACAAAATAGCTAGCTAAACATAGCTTCAAGATGAGATAAAGGCAAGTCTCATTGGGCCTGAGGTTCTAAATACCATTCTTTTGTTTTCCATGTGTGAAAAACAAAATAACAAAACTGAATTCACTGTGGCACAGTGGAAGGTGTGTATTTAAAAAATGTGTGTATGTGTTATGTATACACATATAATTAGAAAATCACAAAACAAATAAATAACCAAATGTACCAGGCTTATTTATAAGAGGCAGAAGCTATAAATATTTTTAATGTCCCTTAAAAAAGCAATAGGTACCCAAATGTGGTACATTTACACAATGGAGTATTACTTAGCATTAAAAATAATAGCTTGAAGTAATGTACAGTCAAGTGTATGGAACTAGAAAATAACATTCTGAGTGAAGTAAACCAGTCACCAAAGAACACAGATGACATGTACTCACTGATAAGGGATATTAGAAAAAGAGCTCAGAATATGCATGATATAATTACAGACCATATGAAACTCAAGAAAAAGAAAGACCAAAGTGTGTACACTTCAGTCCTACCTAGAAGGGGGAACAAAATTATTACAGTAGGTAGAGAATGAGAGGGACTTGGTAGTAAGAAAGAAAGGGGAGAAGAAAAAGGGGAACAGGATCAAGTGTAGGAAAATACATGGGAAATGTACAAAGGGTCAGGAAATTGAACAGAGGTGTGTAGCAATAGGGGGTGGAAAAGGGGGTAGACAACAAAAAATCCCAGACACCAGGAAAGCAAGAGATTCCCAGGACCCACCAGGGATGATATCAGCCAAAATCACCAACAAAGGGGAGAGAGAACCTGTAGATACCATATGAAGAGGTTAGGCACAGCCACCAGTTGAAGAATAGGGTCACCTACTATCTCAAAAACTTTAACCAAAAATTGCTCCTGTCTAAAGCAAATACAGGAACTAAGAGAGAAGCAGAGATTGTTGTGAAGGGCATTCAGAGACTGCTATACCTAGGTATTCATCCCATATGTAGCCATCAAACTCAGTCAGTATTGGTGATGTCAAGAAGTGCTTGCTGACAGAAGCCTGATATAGCTTTTCCCTTAGAAGTTCTTCCAGAGCCTGACAAAGGCAGAGGCAGATGCCTGCAGCCAACCATTGGACTGAGCACAGGGACCCCAATGGAGGAGTTATGGGAAGGACTGAAGGAGCTGAAGGAGTTTACAACCCCATAGGAATAGCAACAATATCAACCAACCAGACCCCTAGAGCTCCCAGTGACTAAACTACCAACCAAAGAGTGTACATGGAAGGGCCCATGGCTCCAGCTGCATATGTAGCAGAGGATGGACTTATCTGACATTGGTGAAAAGGGAAGCCCTTGGTTCTGTGAAGGCTGTATACAGGAGCATAAGGGAATGGTGGTGAGGCAGGCATGGGTGGGTGCTTGGGTAGGTGGGGGAGCGTCTTAATAGAAGCAGGCTGGAGGTAGGGTAGGATAGGGAATAAGTGGGTTTGCGGAGGTGAAATCAGGAAGGGGATAAGATTTGAAATGTAAATGATAAAATAACCAATAAAAATTTTAACAATATATAATACAATATAATATGTCATTTGAAGCATCACAGGCCCTTCACAGCACTCTTTTTCCTTCTTAAACTCTCCCAAATAATCAGCCAACATAGTCCCTACTACTTTGTATCTCTAGAAGACATCAGCTCTGTTTAGGCTTCCAGGAGGTCAACCTAGAATGCACAGGGGCTACTACTGACAAGTATTCAGAAAATGGGTTGATCTATGGGGAAGTATAAGGCTATAAAAGGAATGGTCAGGCACAGTGCCTTATTGCCACTGAGCCCTCATCTCTAGTACTAAAGTTGTTGCCCTGAGCTCTGGACTTGTTCATACTCACCCAACCTGCCTTTGACTTCTGTGAATGCTGGAAGAAATACATCTACTAGAACCCCAGGAATGAGATCTCATAAAGCTAGAGAATTTATGCTAGACTAGAAAAAGAAAAAGAAGAAAACAAAACTATAAATTTCCTCCATCCACCGTAGATTTCACAGGGACTTCACATGCATATGACTAAGTAATACAAAGTGTATGACTCTGGGACAGGACTCCAGTCACAGACCCATTCAGATTCATAAGCATTAGCTTCCAAGCATCCTTTCTACCTCCTGATAATTTGGAAACTATCTATAACAGCTGACTACACAAAGAAATAGTATTTCCTCTTAGCCATGAAGATTTGTTTGTAGGAGTTGACCAAACACGGCATTTCTTTCCTTGAGGATATCTTTACTTCGGGTCCTCATCAAGGCAATTTTTACTAAAAGTGGGGTCAGTTTCCAAGTTGGTCCTACCGAACCTCAGAGCAGGAAAAGCCATGTATTCTTAATTTGATATTCTTGTGTTCCATAGATAAAGAGTACCATTATAAAATAGTGCCATGTCCTGCTTACTGCTTCTCCCTCCCTCACCAGTGTTAATGTATTGGGGTTCTTTACACATGTTCATTCTTTGTTTTTCTGAAGTCTGACGGCAGGCACACACACACACACACACACACACACACACACACAAACACACACACACACAAATAAAAATTTAATACTCCTCAAATTAGTACATATGGTGAAACTAAAGGAATATTGTCTTTTTTTTTTTTTTTTTTTTTTGATGAGACCAAGTAACCCTAAGACCTAACCCATTTAAAGACCCAATGAAGAAAGAGAATTACAGGCCAATTTCCCTTATGAAGGTAGAAACACAAATTGTCAGTAAAACATACTCCAACACATACCAACTCCAAGAACCCATTAAAAAGATCAGGCACCATGATGAAATAGCCTTCATGCTAGAAATCAGGGTGGATCACTATATAGAAATCAGTAAATATAATCTGCCACATAAACAACTTGAGAAACAAAAATACATAATCATCTCAGTAAATAAAGAAAAGACTTTTGACTAAATCCAACACTTCCCATGATAAAAGTACTGGAGAGATTAGGAATACAGGAGACAAAAATTCTATGTTATAATGGCAGTTTAAACCAAGTCCAAAGCCAACATTAACTTAAATGGAGAAAAACTCAACAATTGCAATAAAATAAGAGGAAAGCAGGAGAGTCCACACTCTACGTACCAATTAGTATATTGTCAGAGTCATAATTAGAGAAATAAGGCAACTGGAAGAGACCAAGAGGAAACAAACTGGAAAGAACAAAATCCAAATATTGTTCTTTCATCTTTCTTTAGAGATGATATGACATGATGGTATGCATGTTACTTAGAAACTTCTGCAGCTGATAAATGTTTTCTGCAACATAGCAATATATAAAAGCTACGCACAAAAATCAAACCTTCCAATTAAAAATTACAAACATATTGATAGAGAAATAAAGGAAACATCACTCTTTACAATAGTCCCTGCGTGCCCCCTTCCCAGATAAACACACATACACAGGCATGCAGATATATACATGCCTGACTTTTGATAAAGAAGCTGGAAAAAGAGATGTATCTTGGGAAAAGTATTGCTGTGATAAGACATCGAGACCAAAAGCAACCTTGAGAGAAGATTTTGTATTTGGCTTACACTTACACATCACTGTTTATCATTGTTGATAAACAGAATAAACAGAAGTTAGGATGGGAACTCAAAGGAGTACAGGAGCCTGGAGGCAAGGGCAGATGCAAAAGTCACAAAGGATTGCTGTTCAGTGGCCTCCTCCGCAGGGATTTCTCAGTCTGCTTTCTTATAGTTGCCAGGAAGACAAGCTAAGGGATGGCTCCACCCAATGTGGCATGAGCCCTTCCACATTAATCATTCATTGCAAAATATTCCACAGGGCCACAGGTCTCCTTACAGTCCAATCTAATGGAGGCATTTCATCAACTGAGGTTTTCTCTTCTTTGAGTTCCTAACTCACGTCAGGTAACATTAAGCTACCCAGGATGGACAGCATCTTCCACAAATGACACTGGTCAAACTAGTTAGTGTGTATAGAAGAATCTGAATATATCTATACTAATCAGCCATCAGAAATCTCAACTGTAGATACATAAAAGACTCTAATATACAACTGGTTACATTGAATCTGACAGAAAAGAAAGTGGGGGATAGCCTTGAACTCATTGACACAGCAAAAGCTTTTCTAGGCAGACTACTATTAGCACAAATACTAAAAGCAACAATTAATAAACATAATCTGATAAAACAGAAAAGCTTTACCATGGTAAAGAATACTATCATTAAATTAGCCTGAAGAATGAGAAATTTCCCTCATATTTTATAGAAGGCTAATATCTAAACATATTTTTTAAATTAAACAACTTTATTTAAAAAAGATCAATGTACAGATTTTAAGCATTTTTGCATAAAAGTATAGGAATACATTTTTGTCAGTACTTGATTTTTTAAAGGTTTGATAGTGTGCATTAAAATATTACTAGTTACAATGAGCATAAAGTACATGTAAAACAAGAACACAAGTAACTCAAGTTTTAAAAAATGGAATAAAGATCTAAACAGAAAATTCTCAAAAGAAGAAATTCAAATTGCTAAAAATCACCTAACTAAATATTCTACATCCCTACTCATCAGGGAAGTAAAAACCAAACTATTTTGATACTTTATTTAGAAGAGTCAGAAAGGCCAAAATCAATGATAAAAATGATAGTGCATCCATTTCTGCCAGAAGTGCAAATGCTTACAGCCATTTTGGAAATCTGTGTGGCAGTTATTGTGGTAGATGGGAATTGATTTATCTCAAGAATCTGCTATGTCAATATTGGATATATCCAAAGAATGCTTCATCCCAACACAGATAGATGTTCTCAACCATGTTTATTATTGCTCTGTTCATAATAGTCAGAGATTGGAAATGATCTATATACCTTCAAAATAGTGATGGATAAGAAATGTGGTACATGTTAACAATGGAATATTATTCTGCTTTTAAGAAATTTAATTTGCAGGTACATTTATGAATTGAAAAAAAAATGTCTTGAAACCTAAACCAAAAAGACAAATATGGTATGTATTCACTTCTAAGTAGTTGTTAACTGTTACACCAAAGACACACAAGCTACAATCCATAGAACTTCAGAGATTAAATATGGTGTGAGGGATTATGGGAAGGAAGAGATCTAGGAAGGTGAAATTGAATAGTTCCTTATGGATAAGCAAGGGTTAAAACTGGAACAAGTGGGTAAATAAGAAGATAATCTGCAGATGAGAGAATAAATATGGATAAAATCAGATAAAATCAGTGACCATTTGAGGAGTCATTTAGTAAACTAATAATTTAGAAGGTAGCATATATGATAGTTATTTAAATAAAATTGCCAAATTATTGGAGAAACAGAGCCCCAACTGGTCATCTGCCTATCATTACCGAGTGAGGCTCAAGTACTGGTAATAATTTATATCTAATTGTAGTGTTGGACAAAGAGACTACATGGGAGCTCATAAAACTGACAAACCATTGCCATAGGTAAAGTTAAACTCTACAAACTGGCAGCAAGGGCCCACTGGTGAAAATAATAACTATGTAAGACAGTGAAAATGGAGACATTGAGAAGTTTAACCTAGAGCCATCACACCTACTAGCAAGTTCCTCATGCTAGAAGGTACTTCACAGCACCAAAGAGCTTTCATCACCACAAGGCTACAAGTCCTTCTTTCAGGATATACTAGTGCAGTGGTGGCACATTGATCGTGAGAATGACCAGTAATATCTAACTTTATTTAAGACCCACTTCATGAAAAGAAACTCATATCCAAACCAGTTTAGGTCACAAGGAATCTAAAGAGATTTAGAAAGACCTAAGGATAAAGCAAACACTACTGTTTAACAAAGGAAACAACAATAAAATGACTCCTAATTACATTGTTCTATATTCATACAGAAGTGACTTGCTTGGCCAACATCAGAAAAGTTTCATTCTATATTATATGGGAACAAATGCAGAGATGCACAGTAAGATAATATGCAGAGAGTGACAGTCCTTGGAATACTCAGCATTAAATAGAATGTCTCCATCACATGCCTCTCTCAGGACTCAAGGAAGCCTGTGGAAGAGGAGGCAGTAAAAGAGTAAGAGCCACAAAGACAAAGCAACAGGAAGAATAGAGCTCATAGAAGAAACAGAAGTCAGAGATTCACTGTTACATATACTCAGAATTTACATAAAAACACTAAACTTGAAGTTATGATACACACACACACACAAACACACACACACACACACATTCACAAACATACACACACATATGGATGAAATGTCATGATATCAGACAAAAAATTTTTTAAAAAAAACTTTATTTTACAAAACGAAGATAAATGTACAGATTTTAAACATTATTTGCTTAAAATTATACATTTTTGTCAGTACTGTTTTTTCGGATATTGAAATAATCTTTACATAAAACAATGTGAATATATTTTTTTAGTCAGTACTTGATTTTTTTCAAGGACTTGACAATATGCATTGAAAACCTAATAGTTACAATGAGCATAAAGTACATGCAAAACAAAACGCAACATGGAAATAGTCAAAGTCTTCTTGTTTTGTAAATATATGTATATTTTTTGTTTTCTTTATTTCTTGGACTTCATACAGTCTGTGAGTTGTTTCTGGGGGAGTGCAAGCCTCTGGGGTTAGCATTCCACTAACAGTGACTGCATATTATGTCTGTTCTTTTGTGACTGGGTTATCTCACTCAGGATGATATTCTCTAGATGCAGCCATTTTCTTAAGAATTTGGTTAAGTCATTGTTTCTGGTGGCTGAGTAGTATTCCATTGTGTATATGTACCACAATTTTTGTATCCATTCATCTTCTGAAGGACATCTGGGTTCCTTCCAGCTTCTGGCTATTATAAATAGAGCTGCTATGAACATTGTGGTGCATATATCTTTGTTGTGTATTAAAGTGTCTCTGGGGTATATGCCCAGAAGTGGAATAGCTGGGTCTTCAGGTAGTACTATATCTAATTTTCTGAGGTATCGCCAAACAGAATTCCAGAGTGGTTGTATTAGCTTGCAATCCCACAAACAGTGGAGAAGTGTTCCTCTTTCTCCGCAGCCTCAACAGAATCTGCTGTTATCTGAGTTTTGGATCTTGGCCAATCTGACTGGTGTGAGGTGGAATCTCAGGGTTGTTTTGATTTGCATTTCCCTGATGGCTAAGGATGTGGAGCACTTCCTCAGGTGTTTCTCGGCCATTCGGTGTTCCTCAACTGAAAACATTTTGTTTAGCTCTGTACCCCATTTTTTAATAGGGTTATTTGATTCTCTGGTGCCTAGCTTTTTGAGTTCCTTGTACACCTTGGATATTAGGCCTCTATCTGATGTGGTGTTGGTAAAGATCTTTTCCCATTCTGTTGGTTGCCGTTTTGTTTTCTTGACGATGTCTTTAGCCTTACAGAAACATTGCAATCTCATTAAGTCCAATTTGTTAATCTTTGACCTTAGAGTTTGAGCCATTGGTGTTATGTTCAGGAAATTTTCTCCTGTACCTATGTGTTCGACAGTTTTCCCTACTTTCTCATCTAATAGTTTCAGTGTATCTGGTTTAATGTGGAGGTCTTTGATCCACTTACCCTTGAGCTTTGTACAAGGAGATAAGAACGGGTCTATTTTCATTCTTTTGCATGCTGAGTGCCAGTTGGACCAGCACCATTTGTTGAATAGGCTGTCCTTTTTCCATTGAATGTTTACTGCTCCTTTGTCAAAAATCAGGTGACCATATACATTAGGGCTCATTTCTGGATCTTCTATTCTATTCCATTGATCCACATGCCTATTTCTGTACCAGTACCATGCAGTTTTCAGCACAATTGCCTTGTAATATAGCTTGAGGTCAAAAATAGTGATTCCCGCAGATGTTTTTTTGTTGTTGAGGATGGATTTCGCTATTCTAGGTCTTTTGTTATTCCATATGAAATTGCACATTGATCTTTCCAATTCCATGAAGAACTGGGTGGGAATTTTGATAAGGATTGCATTGAATCTGTAGATTGCTTTTGGTAGGATGGCCATTTTTAAGATGTTGATTCTTCCAATCCATGAGCATGGGAGATCTTTCCATTTTCTGAGATCCTCCTCAATTTCTTTCTTTAGAGGTTTGAAGTTCTTGTCATACAGGTTCTTCACTTGCTTAGTTAGAGTCACACCAAGGTATTTCATAGTATTTGTAACGATTGTGAAGGGTACGTTTTCCCTAATTTCTTTCTCAACATGTTTGTCCTTTGAGTACAGGAAGGCTACTGATTTGTTTGAGTTAATTTTGTATCCAGCCACCTTGCTGAACTTGTTTATCAGCTGTAGGAGTTCTCTGGTGGAATTTTTGGGGTCACTCAAGTACACTATCATGTCATCAGCAAAGAGTGATGTTTTTATCTCTTCCTTTCCGATTTTTATCCCCTTGATCTCCTTTTGCTGTCTAATTGCTCCAGCCAAGACTTCCAGTACTATGTTGAATAGGTAGGGAGAGAGTGGGCAGCCCTGTCGAGTCCCTGATTTTAGTGGGATTACTTCAAGTTTCTCGCCATTAAGTTTGATTTTGGCTGTTGGTTTGCTGTATATTGCTTTTATTGTGTTTAAGTATGGGCCTTAGATTCCTGTTCTTTCCAGGACTTTTAACCTGAAGGGGTGTTGGATTTTGTCAAATGCTTTCTCAGGGTCTAGTGAGATGACCATGTGATTTTGGTCTTTGAGTTTGTTTATATGGTGGATTATGTTGATGGATTTCCTTATGTTAAACCATCCCTGCATCCCAGGGATGAAGCCTACTGTGTCATGATGAATGATCGTTTTGATGTGTTCTTGGATTCGGTTTGCAAGGATTTTGTTGAGTATTTTTGCATCAATGTTCATAAGTGTGATTGGTCGGAAGTTCTCTTTTTTTGTAGGGTCTTTGTGTGGTTTAGGTACGAGGGTTATTGTAGCCTCAAAAAATGAGTTGGTTAATATTCCATCTGATTCTATATTTGGAATAGTTTGGCGAGTATTGGTGTTATATCCTCAATAAAAGTCTGATAAAATTCTGCACTGAACCCGTCTGGACCTTGGCTTTATTTGGTTGGGAGGCTTTTGATGACTTCTTCTATTTCTTTATGTGTTATAGGGTTATTTAGATGGTTTACTTCATCTTGGTTTAACTTTGGGACCTTGTATCTGTCTAGGAATTCATCCATTTCCTCCAGATTTTCCAATTTTGAGGAGTATAAGTTTTTGTAGTAGGATCTGATGATTTCCTGAATTTCCTCAGTTTCAGTTGTTATGTCCCCACTTTCCTTTCTGATTTTGTTAATTTGGATACTCACTCTTTGCCCTCTAGTTAGTCTGGCTAGGGGTTTATCAATCTTGTTGATTTTTCTCAAAGAACCAACTCTTGGTTTAGTTGATTTTTTCAATGGTTTTTTTTTTTTTTTTTTTTTTTTTTTTTTTTTGTTTCTGTTTGGTCTCTTTCTTCCCTAATTTTGACTATTTCTTGCGGTCTACTCTTTTTGGGTATATCTGCTTTCTCTTGTTCTAGGGCTTTTAGCTGTGCTGTCAGGTTGCTGATGTGAGCTCTCTCCAGTTTCTTTTTGGAAGCACTTAGGGCTATGAGTTTTCCTCTCAATACTGCTTTCATTGCATCCCATAGGTTTGGGTATGTTGTGTTTTCGTTTTCGTTGAATTGTAGGAAATCCTTAATTTCCTTTTTTATTTCTTCTTTGACCCTGCTAACCTTTAATAGAGCATTGTTTAGTTTCTATGTGTATGTGGGCTTTTTTTGTCTTTGTTGTTGTTAAAGACCAGCCGTAGCCCATGGTGATCTGAGAGGATGCATGGGAGTATTTCAATCTTCTTATATCGATGGAGGCTTGTTCTGTGTCCAATTATGTGGTCAATTTTCGAGAAGGTGCTATGGGGTGGTGAGAAGAAGGTGTGTTCTTTTACTTTGGGATAGTATGTTCTGTATATATCTATTAATTCTAGTTAGTTCAAAGTCTCTGCTAGTTTTGCAGTGTCCTTGTTCAGTTTCTGTTTCCCTGATCTGTCCATTGGTGAGAGTGGGGTATTAAAGTCTCCCACTATTATTGTGTGGGGTGAAATATATTTTTTGAGCTTTAGTAGGGTTTCTTTTATGAATGCGGGTGATTTTTTATTTGGAGCATATATGTTAAGGATTGAGAGTTCCTCCTGACATATTTCCCAAGTAAAGAGTAAAAAGTGTCCTTCCTTATCTTTTTTGATAACTTTTGGTTGGAAATTTACTTTATTCGAAATTAGAATAGCCACTCCAGCTTGCTTCTTGGAGCTGTTTGCTTGGAAGTTTTTTTTACCACCCTTTTACTCTGAGATAGTGTCTGCCTTTGTCTCTGATATGAGTTTCCTGTATGCAGCAAAAGGCTGGATTTTGTTTATGTATCCAGTCTGATAGTCTATGTATTTTTATTGGGGAGTTGAGACCATTTATGTTAATAGATATCAAGGAATAGTTGTTTCTGTTTCCTGCCATTATTGCTTTTTTGGGTTGAGTTGTGTCTGTGTTTTTTTTTTTCTTTTATTTTTCTTGTTTAGGAGTTTTCTTGTTTTTACTAGGCTGTATTTTCCCTCCTTGTATTGGGTTTTCCACCTATAATTCGTTGTAGTGCTGGGTTTGTGGTCAGATATTGTGTGAATTTAGATTTGTCTTGAAATATCTTCGTCTCTCCATCGATGGTGATTGATAGTTTTGCTGGTATAGCAGCTTGGGCTGGCACTTGTGCTCTCTTAAGGAGTGCATGATGTCTGTCCAGACTCTTCTAGCTTTCATAGTCTCTGTTGAGAAATCGGGTGTGAGTCTGATTGGTCTGCCTTTATATGTTACCTGACCTTTTTCCCTTACTGCTTTAGTATTGTTTCTTTACTTTGGGCGCTTGATATTTTTACTATTATGTGTCAGGAGGTATTTCTTTTCTGATTCAACCTATTTGGTGTTCTGAAGGCTTCTTTTATGCTCGTGTTCCTCTCATTCTTGAGGGTAGGGAAGTTTTCTTCTATGATTTTGTTGAAGATATTTACTGTGCCCCTTTGTTGATACTCTTCTCCCTCTTCTATTCCTATTATCCTTTGGTTCGGTCGTCTCATTGTGTCTTGGATTTCCTGGACATTTAAGGTTAGGAGCTTTTTGTTTTTTGCATCTTCTATGGCTGTTTTTTCTATGTTTGCAATGTTGTCTTCTGCCCCCGAGATTCTCTCTTCGATCTCTTGTAATCTATTAAAAATGCTTGCTTCTGTGACTCCTGATTTCTTTTTTTGGTGTTCTGATTCTAGGGTTATCTCTTTTAGTGTTTTCTTTATTGTGTCAATCTCTGTTTTAATTTCCCTCTTCCATTCCTTTATTCCTTTGGTTCTGTTTTCCTCTAGTTCTTTGAGTTTTTTGAGTGTTTTTCTTGTTTCTTTTTTAAAAGCTTCTGAATCTTTTTGCTTTTCCTCCCTTTCCTGTTTAAGTAACTCTATCAGCGTCTTGAGGCATGATTTCAGGTCTGTGTCTTCTTTTTCTGGAGTGTTTGGAGTTCCGATGTTTGCTGTTATGGGAGAGCTGGGCTCTGGTGTTGCTAGATTGTCTTGGTTCCTTTGGGATATACTCTTTCTCTTTCCTCTTGCCATTTTGTTGTCAGTAATATGTTCTTACCTTTCCGTTGTATCTGGTCTGTGTCCCTGGTTCTCCACTGGTTGAGATGTCAGATGGGTCGAGCCCTGTTTTATGCCTCAGAGTCGTTGGGTGTGAGCAGAAGTTCCAACATTCTGTTTCTGTTTGCAGGATCAGGCATGGCAGGGCAGGGCAAGGCAGGGGGTGCACTTTCCTTGTGTATTCCACAGAGATCTTTCTGCTCCCCTGCAGCCCAGGTCTCCCACCCACCAGTTGCTCAGCCTCTATGAGCCGCAGATCCGGGTGGCAGATGGGCCAGGCTCTGCTCTGGGTCCGGAAGTCGCCTCCGGGTGGAAACAGAATTTCTAATTTTCTGTTCCCAGTTGCTGGATTGGGCAAAGCGGGGCAGGGCAAGTTAGGGTGTGCACTTTCCGTGTGCACTCCACAGAGATCTCTCTGCTCCACTGCAGTCTAAGTCTCCCACTCACCAGTTGCTCAGCCTCTATGAGACGCCATTCCGCCTGGCTGGTAGGCCAGGCTCCGCTCTCAGACAAGGAATTTCTAAAGATATATTTGACTTCATTTTCTGTGGGCCATCTGCTGGTGAGCCTGCAGCCAAGCCTTGAGTTATTTCTTTCTCCTTTGGAAAAAAATAACTATCCTCTTTTGTAGGTGGTTATCAATTGGAGGTTTTCTTACTTGGATAGGGATGAGGACACGTGTTCACTTATTCTTTCAGCTGTAGAACCTCATCTGGTGAACTCTGTTGGCCCTGTGTGTACTTTTTAATATCTGTGAGTCTGTATGTGGGTATATATTGCCAATCTAGAGGGTCTTCTTCCCTTGGTACCCTCCATCCCTTCTTTCTCTTACACTGTCTCCCCAATTTTTGGACATCCCTGCATCCCGAGAAAAAAGATTTAATGGAAACATTCAATTTAAGGCTGAGTATACTGAGGTTTCTCACTCACTATACAGAGTATCTCTGTGCATCTCTCTGATGCAAAAGGAAGCATTTCTGATGATAGCTGAAAATGACACTGATTCCTGAATGAGCCCTCTATTGTCTAATCTCCAGAGATAGGACTGGTTTTATTTATGTGGGAGAAATGAATTTTTAAGTGAATTTATTGTAATGCCTGCAGAAGTATAAGGGTCTGAATTTCAAAACAGGAGTCTCCTAAATTTCAAAATTTCAAAAAACAAATAACACTTAATAGAGTTAAATTAATGAATGTAATCTAAGCCATACAGAGTAGTATGTACCTGCAATCTCAGGATGCTGAAGCAAGAATAATATAAGCTTAGGTTCTAGAAGTCCATTTTTTAAAGGGCTAAAAAGTACAAAGAGTCAAAGTGATAAGAGGATAGAGACGTTAATTTCTTTAACTTGGTACCTATATATCAAATAATTAAAAGAATCTTTTTACTATCACACAAATGTATGATAATCACAATTAAAATTTTTTGAATGTTATAGCAAAGAAAACATGTCAATTTAAAAAGTAAAATCTTTTATGTCCTTTAGGATAACAATGTATTCAAAATAGCTTTTAGTTTTAGTAATATTATTATTATTTTAAATTTTACTTATTATTGTTTTTCTAGAGGACCTCTGACCCATAACCTATATGTGGAAATTTTGGGAAAGTTTATACTCCCCTCCCAGTTTTATGTAGATTCTAAAGACTAACTTAAATTATCAGAATTGAATAGATAAAACTTTACTCACAGGCTTATCTCACTGTTATTGAAGATTATTTTGAAGCAACTTAATAAATTCTTAAGAAAATATAAAACCTTATAGTTTAGTAATATCACTCTGATCTATAACACAGTGCCTGACTTTTTATTCTGTCTTTGTTACCTCTTTCCCGCTCCCTCAAATTCCACTCAAGAGGTATATTTAAGCCTTCAGAGTTTCTTTCAATTATCACTTGATTATTCCCAAAAGACATTCCTCAAACACAGATGCTGTTTTCTCTCATGCAGAATCTTTTAATAATTTCAGTAAAGGTCAAGTCCACACTGATTAGAAATATTAAGTCAGCATCTCTTTCTGGAAGTGAAAGAAGTCAAGAGAGAAACAGGAATTTTGAAATATATGTATATATCTGTGTGTGTGTGTGAGTGTGTGTGTGTGAGTGTGTGTGTGTGAGTGTGTGTGTGTGTGTGTGTGTGTGAGTGTGTGTGTGTGTATGTGTGTGTGTGTGTGTATGTGTGCGTGTGTGTGTGTATGTGTGTGTGTGTGTCTGTGTGTGTATCTATACATTATTCCTAAAATTAGACTATGAACTTGAAAGGAAGCAAAGAAAAAGTTGGGTATGAAAGTAAGAAAAAGAATATATATATATATATATATATATATATATATATATATATATATGTTCATTCAAGTATAAATTGTATAATGCTCCCATCAGAAGAGTATTATTTGTTTATTTTTTAATAGCTAGAAGAGTGAAGAAGACAAATATGCTTGTGAGAACCAGAAAGTTGATTTGTCTAGAAAAGCTTAAAATATGTTTTCTGTTTTAACCTTCTTTTACTTTTATACAAGATGTTATCTATTTACACTAGTTGCTGTATATCTTATTTATGAGGCATCTGATGATTTATTTCACAGATATACTATAAATATCTCATATTTCATAATTTGGTGTAATATAAATTTTTAAAATATGTCTTAAGTAATTGAGATTTTTCTCAGTGCCAATTGTTATGTCCCTAATTTTGTTTCTGATTGTGTTAGTTTAGATATTTTCTTTCTTTTTAGTTAAACTAACCTTTTTGTTTTGATAAGGGTCTGTCTTTTCTAGGTGATTCATTGTTAAGAACCAAAAATTTGTTTCACTGACTTTGTATTGCTCTCTTTCTGTCTTCTTTACTTTAGCCCTCAATTGGAGTACTAGTCCCTTTGCATCTGCATACTTCTTTTCAGTGTACAGATTTCAAATGTTCTATTAAGCTACTAGTATGTGGTTTCTCACATTTTTACATGTATGCACTTAATATAATGCACTTGTCTCTTGGGATGTCTGTCCTCATGTCCCATGAGCTTGAATATGTTCTATATATATTTTCACTGAATTCTAGAAATTCTAATGTCTTTTTATTTTCATCTTTAATCATTTTTCACTCAGTAAAGTGTATTTCAGTTTTAATTAGTTTTAAATCTTTCTGCTGTTTCTGTTGTTATTGATGTCCAGCTTTAATCCAAACTAGTCTAATAGGATACAAGGAGTTGTTTCAGTTGTCTTTTAACTGCTGAGACTTGAGTGTAGTGGCCACTTTTGTAGAAAGTTTTATGAGGTTTAGAGAAATATTTTCTATTTTTTTGGGGTGGAAGATTCATTTGGCTTAGGAAGATTGTTATGCCTACTATTTTTTTTTTGTTTTTTTTTTTTTTTTTTTTTTTTTTTTAACTAGATCACAGGTAATTTGGTGAGGTTGGGGTATTGATGTCTGTGACTATCATTGTGTGAAATTTAATATGTGATTTAAGCTACAGTCATTTTTCTTTTGCAAACTGGGCTTTTCCTGTGTTTGAAATAAAGATGTTCAGAACTGTAATGTCATCTTGGTGGATTTTTTTTTCTTTAATGAGAACACATTGTCCTTAACTATATCTCATGATTAGTTTTGCTTGAAGTCTATTTGATAAATACTACAATGACTCTATCAGCTTGCTTCCTAGATCCATTTGCTTAGATTATATTTTCTCAACCTTTTTTTCTGAGTGAATGTTTATCATAAATATTGAGATGTGTATCTTGGATGCAGCAAGAATCAAATACTTTGCTGACCAATAAGTTGATTACTTTTATTTTGTTGTTGTTGATGGTAGTAGAGTGTGTGTTTGTGTGTGTGTGTATATGTGTGTGTGTGTGTGTGAGTGTGTGTGTGTGTGTGTGTGTGTGAGAGAGAGAGAGAGAGAGAGAGAGAGAGAGAGAGAGAGAGAGAGAGATTGCTTCAATTTTATTTTAACCAGTTATAGTCCCACTTGACCTTGGATAAGTTCCAAGCACTCTGTATTAATTCCAAATACTCAACCTGCTAAAAGGGGAAACTATAATTATGATTTTAATTTTTTTAATTAACTCATTTATTCATTCACTTCATATGCTTACCACATTCCCCCTCCTTCCTCTCCATTCAGTCTCACCTTTATAAATCTCCCTGCCCCTCCCCGTTGACTTTTCCTGTTCTCCTCAGAGAATAGAAAGCCCTCTGGGGTAAGAACCTGCCCTAGGACATCAAGTTGCAACAGGACTAAATACATTTTATCCCACAGAGACTCAACCAGGTAGTACGATGTCTAAGTTTCTGAGGATCTGCCAGACTGATTTTCAGGGTGGTTATACAAGCCTCCAATCCCACAAACAATGGAGGAGGGTTCTTCTTTCTACACATCCTAGCTAGAATCTGCTGCCACCTGAGGTTTTAATCTTAGCTATACCACTCCTGGGCACATACCCAAAAGATGATTCAACATATAACAAGAAAACATGCCCCACTATGTTCATAAAGCCTTATTTAGAATAGCTAGAAGCTGGAAAGAACCCGGATGTCCTTCGAGAGAGGAATGGATACAGAAAATATGGTACATTTACACAATGGAGTACTACCTGGTTATTAAAAACAATAACTTCATGAAACTCTTAGTCAAATGGGGGGGGGGACTATAAAATATCATCCTGAGTGAGGTAACCCAGTCACAAAAACGCACACATGGCATGCACTCACTAATAAGATTGAAGGAGCTGAAGGGGTTTGCAATTTCATAAGAACAAATGATACCAAACAACCAGAGCTTGAGGGAATAAATGGTTATCCAAAGAGTACACAAGGAGGGTTTCATGGCTCCAACTGAATGTGTAGCAGAGGATGGCCATGTTTGGCATCAATGGGAAGAGAAGCTTTTGGGCCTACCATGTTTCTATGCCCCAATATATTGGAATTTTAGGGTGGGGATGTGTGTGGGCATTGGTGACTTAGTGGGTGATAGATCATGTTCATAGAAGCAGAGGAAGGGAATGGTATAGGGAGTTTGTGGAGGGCAAACCAGGAAATGGCTTAACCTTTAAAATGTAAATAAAGCATATCCACACCAAAAAAGAGAGAGAAAGAGAGAGAAGAAGAGAGAGAGAGAGAGAGAGAGAATCAAATGGGAGAAACTTATTTAAGGTACTGAAATACACCATCTTGTTTGAAAATACATCACAGATTTAAAAACACAAGCAGCAATTGCAGCAGCTCACTGACTGAGTTGCTATTGAATGATTACCCTTCAGTCTTCTTTCAAAGGTTCTTTTATGAGTTTTGTCTTTATAAAATTCTAGTCATAATCTTGTTACACCAACTTGTAAATATCTGGGAAGAAAAAGGAGTAGCATGTGTGTAAAAAGGCTACATGTTTATTGGAGTCTGTCTTCCTTCCTTCCTTCCTTCCTTCCTTCCTTCCTTCCTTCCCTTCCTTTTTTCTTTCATTCGTTCTTTCTTTCTTTGATATTTTCTTTACTTACATTTTTTTAAATTGAACAACTTTATTTTAAAAAACAAAGATAAATGTAAAAATTTAAGCATTTTTGCATAAAAGTATACGAATACATTTTTGTCAGTACTTGGTTTTTTTAAAGGTTTGATACTGTGCATTAAGATCTCACTAGTTACAATAAGCATAAAGTACATGTAAAACAAGAGGTCAATGTTATTCCCTTTCCTAGATTACCCTCTGTAATTCCCCTCTCCCATCTCACCTTCGCCTTTCTCTAGGAGAGTGTTCCACAGCAAACCACCCACAAATACTCTCCCAACTTTCCACCCTGGCATTCTCCTACACTGGGGTATTGAGCCTTCACAGGGCCAAGGGCCTATCCTTCCATTGATGTTTGTTAAGGCCATCCTCATAATTTGTTAGAGTCATGGGTCCCTCCTTCTGTACTCTTTGGTTGGTGGCTTAGTCTCTGAGGGATTTGGTGATTCTGGTTGGTTAATATTCTTCTTCCTGTTTGGTTGAAAATACCTTCAGTTCCTTTAGTCCTTACACTTCTCATTTTTCACAGCTTATGTGATCCTGCCCTTTTCCAGGTTAAATGTGTTTTTATATAGGTTGATCAAGAAAGAAACAATACTCTTTTCAATAGCAATGAAAAATATAAAATACCCTAATGTAACTGTAATCAAGCAAATGATAGACCTTTTTGATATGAACATGAAGTCTCTAAAGAAAGAAATTGAAGAGATCAAAAGATGCACAGAAGATGCACAGAGCTCCCATGCCCATGAATCAGTAGGATTCTCATAGTAAAAATGGCCATCTTGCCAAAAACAATCCTCAGACTGAATGAAATTTCAAAATTTCCAAAAATAAACTTCAACACAATTCTTTAGAGATCTTGAGACAAAATTCTCAACTTCATATATGAATTTAAAAAAACAAAACAAAACAGGATATTTAAAACAATCCTGTGTAATAAACGAACTTCGGGAGGTTATCTCAATACCTGACTTCAAGCTGCACTACACAACAATAATGATAAAAACTGTATGGTACTGGTAAAGTAACAGACATGTTGATCAATAGAATCAAATTAAATATCAAGAAATGATACCACATACTTATATACACTGGATTTTTTGAGAAAAAAGAAAAACACCATACTATGGAAAAAAGAAAGCATCTTCTATGAATAGTGCTGGTCTAACTAGATGTATGTATGCAGAAGAATGTAAATAGATAGATATTCATCACCCTACATGAAACTCAAGTCTACATGGATCAAAAACCTCAACATAAACCTCATGAAACCGAATAGCTTCTCTAGCATATTGTAGGCCATCAATAGGACAAAACAATAGCCTGCAGATTTGGAAAAGGAGTTTACCATCCCTACATTGGACAAAGGGCTAATATCCAAAATATTGTAAAGAACTCAAGGAGTTCTTTATAATAACAATTAAATAACTAATTAAAAATAACTAATTAAAGCATCAGGTATAGTGCTTAATATTTTCAACAGTGGAATCTCTAATAGGTGAGAAATGCTTTTAAAAGATGTTCAGTTTCCTTAGTCATCAGGAAAAAGCAAATCAAAATGACTCTGAGATTCCACCATATAGCCATCAAGCTGGCTAATATCAAAATCTCAAGTGACAGCCCCTGCTGGCCAGGAAGTGGAGCAAGGGGAAAACCCCTCCAGTGCTGATATAAATCTTGTAAAACCAGTCTCAACATCAATTTGACAGTGTCTCATAAAATTAGCAAAAGTTCTCCATAAAGATGCAGCTATGATATTTCTAGGCATATACCTGAAAGATGACCCTACTATACCACAGGGAAACATGCTCAACTATGTTCATAGAAGCTTATTTAGTAATAGCCAGAAACTGGAAAATACCTAGATGTCCTTCAACTGAAAAATAGTTAAAAACAAAACAAAACCAAACAAGAAAACTAAATTGTTCATCTACACAATCAAATAATACTCAACTATTAAAAAGAAGGAGATCATGAAATTCCAGGCAAATGAATGGGACAAAAATTACCACCCTGAGTAAGCTAATTGTTATAGATCATCCTGTAGCCATTTGTATTTTGATGTTAATTCTAATTCCCCAAGGGTTAAGGGTTGCATAGTCAAATACTCAGGTGACTTCATCAGAAACTTCTTCCTATTTTAATTTTTAAAATAGGGGCAGGGGAAAAAAAGGTGGAAAGAGGGTCAGAGGAAAGGAGGAGGAGAAGAGGGAAGAGAGGAGGATCAAGATGGAGCTTGGGAAGGATGAGCTAAATCCAGGTGGACTTAATTGACATGAGGTCACTATGAACATTTTAAGAATTTTATAGGTCATTTTAACTCATATGGAAGGGCAGTTTGTATCTTTGTCTATTGAATGTAATCTTATTGTATAGAGGGTTTGTGGATTGCTAATTTAATATATAAACCTGTATGAAAATTTATCGGGCCTTAGAATCATGTTTGTGTTGAGCAGTAAGGCAAAGAAACAAGCCAGTAGGTGATTCCACCCGGGAAAGATGCAGTAGGACAGGCTGAATGAACTGTCAGAGAAGGGAAACTCACAGATAGTATGACTTGCAGACCGAGTGATAGAGTCCATGTGCCCAGCTCTATACTAGAACAGCGCCTACGGAGTGAGACTGGGGGGCCAATAAAGAGGTAAGCAATCGTTATTTAATATACACTGCAACAGCTAACCAGACCCCAGACGACATACATGGTATGTACTCACTTAAAAACAGATATATACCATTACTGACAACATAAACATCCTACAATGTAAAAATCCAAGGAAGTCAAGAAAAATGGTCCAAGGGAGGAAGATTCAATCTCCTTCAGAAGGGAAAATAAATTAACATCTGAAGTGGATAGAGGGAGGAAAGTAGGTGGGAGAGATGTGAAGACAACAGGGTGTGTGAATACCCAAGGGATCTTCTCCTTCTAAGAGAAGAAGGGGAGGGAGGAAGAGTCATGTGAGGAGTAGACCAACAAACTAGGGTTGTGATCTAAAAATAAAATGAATAAATAAATATTATATATTTAAAATATTTAAGATGTATACATTTTACTTAGAACATTTAGAATATTACTTGATATATAACCATGACCATTGTGAATGTAAATTGAATTGTGTATTAATATTTTGCTTTAATCTTTAAATTTCATTTTTAAGACTCATGTATAATTTCTACAGGTCTTCTAATTCAAGACATAAGAAAATAGAATTTTAATATATACGTCCAAAAGCTGTTTATAATTATCACATATAACATATATTTATCAATAGAATCTCACCTTTGAAAAGTTCCTGTTTTATGGATAAGTTTTACAGAAAACTGTAAATGTCTGTGTGAACCAGGCAGAATAAAATTATTCTAAAATGTATTCTGAAAAAATGATTTTACATGTACAGACACAACCTTTTGTTAAAGGTATATATCCTTCAAGTATTACCATTTATAGACTTTTCTAATATTAACCAAGGTTTCTTCATCCATGTTCCTTAATAGAAAATATTAAAAAACACTTGTTAGTATAGAAAGACCTCCTTTATATTTTAAACATCTATTTATTTATTTAGGTGCCAAATATTGAGTCTAAGGCCTGATGTATGTCAAGTTAAAACAAATTTTTTTATTTTAGAGAAATTTTGCAAAGGTGAATTAATAGGAATCTTGAAACTTTAAGAAATAAACAGCTATAATTTATTCAAATAAGCAATCTTTACTGTTTAAAACTCAAAAGTATTAACCTTTTTTATATGAATGACCCTGTGAATTCTATGAAAAGAATGGGGAATATAGATGATTGTGTTCTGCTCAGAGTTTTAACTTGCATTTGGTATAGACTATTCAAATTACCTTAATGTAATATTGCAGTCTATTTCCAGCCTGATGTTTTCTTTCTATGCATTTCTAAATTCCTCTGCTTAACAATTTTAAATTGAGTTGTAAAGTAACGACATAATTTAGGTTACTGGAATTCAATTAACTCTCCATGATACTTGTGAAAAATTGACTTATGCAATTGTAATTTCAGAAAATACAAAGTTTCACTTTTTTATAGAAAGAGTAGCTCACAAAATGGTTATTATTACTAAAGATATATTTTTGGGGGAACTACAACCTTGCAGAAAAGGCAAATAATCTCTTTCTGTCTTTTACAGTGTTGAGTTATAGGTATCCCCTAGCCTGGGAACTTTCTACTAAATCATGTAGCATGTTCAATGATTTGGGTGTCTTTAGAGATTGCTGTTTTAAAAGGGATTAAACCACTGATGACTTTAGCTTTTAACCCCAGTCATAAAATATGAGCACTCCCCTATATCCCTACAATTTAAATGCAAATAGTCTTTAAACAAAGCTAATCTTGAGGGCTTTGAGATAGGGAATGATAAATGGAAGGGGATCTTATAAAATCTGAGAGTGAATAACTCTGATTTCTGCTTCACATCAATCATCTCCCCACATAGATCAACAATTAAAATAGTTCAGTGCTTTGAGGGAGTTGGAGCAGGTAAGTTCATCACTCAGCTGCCCATGGCTGTACCCCTGGGAGACGCCAGCTGATCCAAAGGGTAAATGTTAATTGAAAAATGTGTAAAGGAGTCTGAAGATCTTCAATGGTATTTTTCCTTTTTATGTTTACTTACCTGCAGAGCCCAATCTATGCTGTGTCCAGAAAGCTTAATTTTTTTTTCTAATACAGCACAGGCACTTTTATAATGAAAAAGAAATCCATTTGTTTCATCACAAAAAGATTACCCTTTGTTGTGTTTATTTATGATCTTATCTATAAAATTTAAAATAGGAAGAGAAAATTTTAATTGGTATTTTCTTATACACCAAATATTTTTGAGATATCAACAATGGTTATTTATCAAAAGTAGGAGGCAGCATGTGTTTTTTATCCATGATATTTTCAATTTTATTAGAGAAGTTGATTTCAGATCTGGAACAAAAAACATATAAACAGAGCTTGGGATACTTTGTTGTTACAATATTAAGAAACTGGCCATGGGTAATTAATGAATATTCAGGACAAGAAATTCATTTGGATTGGTCAAGAACTAGCTAAGGAATAGTGGTGATCATGTGAGTTTACACTGACATGAATCAGCTAACCAATCAGTCTCAGTCAATAAATGAGCAAGTAAATTGATAGTCTTCTTTCATACCAATGTTTAATCAATATAAAAAAGCCACAAAAGCAAAATGTATCAACATATGATATAACATACAGCTGAAGACAGGATAAATAAAATTACATGTTAATGATAAAATAATAATTTTACAGTTAGATTACTTTAATCAAGTCATCAAATTAATATTACCACAATAATATGTACTACCATAATATTTCTAATGGTACATCATAATGAAAATGGTGATAGTTTTGAAGCATTCTAACCAAAAATCATGTATTAGTCAAACCAAGAACAAAGTCTAAAATGCAATCCACCATTACTTATCAAAGCTGCCATCGTCAAATCAAACAGATTCTAAAATTATTTTAGTGTATGGCTTCTTAGATACAAAGAAGGCAACATATAAGTCTAAGAGACATAGACTTTTATTATTCTATGGACAATATTACCCTTCTGTACTTTCCATTCTTCATGAATATCTAACTTGTCCTAAGGAATCAGGTAACATTCAAAAGACTGGACTGTAGCTTGCTATAGATGCACTAGGACTTTATAGAAATTTACCAAATCATTCTTGGAACTTTTATTTTAGTTTGGGAGTATATAAAAAATCCTTGGAAATTTATTATTGAGAATTTTATTACTCAGCTATATTGACAGAGATAAGAAATCAGCAGCACCACAAACTCAAAAGCATTAGTTTATTAACACATTGCAAAGAATACAGTGATAATACAATTGCTGTATAAAATAGACAAACTTCACATAAGCAATAGGGACTATATATAATAAATAATGGTATTTTGAAAATGCAAATAAAACTTTTAACTAATTCATTTAATATTTTAATACCTGAATTATTCTAGTAAATGACAGGGAATAAACAGGAATAATTTGTATTGAAGCCTAATTTAATTAGTGATTTTTTTTTTCTTTTTTAGTTTGCTTGTTGACATCATTATCCAGTTGTAGGAGTACTTATATTCTACAAGATAGAAAATGACCTAAAAATGTTGTGAGTTCTTTAACACTTGGTAGGTATAGAAAGAAAATAGTAAGATTGGTAAAATGACAGTCAAAAAGATAGCTTGTCAGGTAAACCCTGTACCACTAATTTGGACAATGTAAATTTGAACCCAGGGATGGATAAATAGTTGTAGAAGTAGAGAACACTAGCTATCTATTCTAATTTTTGTAGTTGTGAAGATTACAATGTACCTTCAACTACAGTCCTGGGACTGTACTTTAGAATTCCTGGACTTAACAGTGTATGAGATTTAAACATCCTCAAGGGCCTGTGAAATGGCTCAGTAGGTAAGGGCTTAAGAGGAAACTTACATCACTATATTGCAACATTATAATGACAATTTATTAATCCTCTGAAATGATGAACAAGCTATGTAATAGCATTGATATCATTTATAAATAAAAAAATGATCTCACTTTTAACATTAGAGTTCAGATGATTGAAAGTTGGCCTTGGAATTTAGCAAATGAATCTCTGTTGGAGAATTTGAAAAGAATGTTTTGGTAGCAGAGTGAAAACCTACCATCTTGTACACAACGTGTAGAGTTAATACAACATAGAATAAAAGAGAAATGGAGAAGAGACTTTTGGTCTAGTGAAGGCTTTGTTTCTTTAGTGTAGGGGAATGCAATGCCAGGAATGAGGAAGTAGTGGGTAGTTGGAAGTGAGTGCATTTTCAGGGTAACAAGGGGATGGGGAAGGGAGCATGGAAGGGAAGAAGAGGATACATTTGAAATGTAAATACAGAGAATATCTAATTAAAAATGATAAAAAGAGAAATTTTCAGCACCTGTAGGAAAGCAGTGTATATGGCTAGATGAATTATAGATTAATTGATTTTCAGAGCTTTTTATTGCTTATTTTTTCTTAATAAAAGAAATAAACGAGAACATGGGGGTCTTTCCGGATCTTCGCACGCCTCTGCGTACTCCAGCCCAGCAGTGTTGTAGCTGAAACAACCATCTGCGCAGAACAGAAATGGATAGGAACTTCTGGAAGAGTAGAAGACGTGGGCGGGGCCACCAGCAGAGCCCTGCCCTTGGGCAGTGTGATTCCAGTGAGAGGTACACCGCAGGAGCATCTCAGAGCTTACAAGATTCTGGCCACCATGATGCTGAGTCCCCATCAACCTCATCCAGCAGGGCTGGAGAGTCTTCAGTGCCAGATCTTCCAGGTTTTTACTTTGACCCTGAAAAGAACCGATACTTCTGTTTGCTCCCGGGTCACAACAACTGCAACCCCCTCACAAAGGAGGGCATCCAGCACAAGGATATGGAGAGCAGGAGGCTGCAGCTGCTGCAGCAAGAGGACAAGCAGAAAAAGAAAATTGCCAGAGTGGGGTTTAATGCATCTTCCATCCTACGAAAAACTCAACTGGGTTTTCTCAACCTCTCCAGTTATTGCCGTTTATCCCATGAGCTTCGAGTGAGCTGCATGGAGAGGAAAAAGGTAGAGATTCAGAGCTCAGACCCTTCTGCTCTGGCGAGTGACCGGTTTAACTTCATCCTGGCAGATACTACCAGAGATCGCCTCTTCACAGTGAATGACGTCAAAATCGGAGGCTCCAAGTATGGCATCATCATCCTGCAGGGTCTGAAGGCCCCCACGTTCGAGGTGCACATGCATGAGAACCTGTACTTTACCAACAGGAAAGTGAACTCTGTGTGCTGGGCCTCACTCAATCACTTGGACTCCCACATTCTGCTGTGCCTCATGGGCCTCGCAGAGACGCCAGGCTGTGCAACCTTGCTCCCAGCATCACTGTTTGTCAGCAATCACCAAGGTACAGACCAGCCTGGCATGCTCTGCAGTTTTCGGATCCCTGGGGCCTGGTCCTGTGCCTGGTCCTTGAACGTCCAGGCAAATAACTGTTTCAGTACAGGTTTGTCTCGGAGGGTCCTGTTGACCAACGTGGTGACAGGACACCGGCAGTCATATGGGACCAACAGTGATGTCTTGGCCCAGCAGTTTGCAGTCAAGACTCCTTTGCTGTTTAATGGCTGTCGCTCTGGGGAGATCTTTGCCATTGACCTGCGTTCTCCAAGTCAAGCCAAGAGCTGGAAGGCTGCCCAAATTTTCCATGACTCAGCAGTGACCTCTGTGCAGGTCTTCAAGGATGAGCAGTACCTGATGGCGTCAGACATAGCTGGAAAGTGGGTCAAGACTGCTATATAAGAATCTGGAGCCTCCATGATGCCCAGCTGCTCAGAACCATACCTTCTCCATGCCCAACCTCCAAGGCCAACATTCCCAGTGTGGCCTTCTCTCCTCGGCTTGGGGGCCCCCGGGGAGCCCCAGGGCTGCTCATGGCTGTCCAACAAGACCTTTACTGTTTCTCATACAGCTCGTCCTGTCCAGACAGTCTGAAAGAGGGCAAGTAGGAGCTCCCTCCTGCTTCTAATGAGGATGTTTTGTGAATGGTGCTTGCTGTATTCAGTTGGGAGTCCTATCCTCGGGTAGAATGCAAAGTGACTGACATGAGGGGCTGGAAAGATGGCTCAATGGTCAAGCACTGGCTGCTCTTCCAGAGGACCCAGGTTCAATTCCCATCAACCAAATGGCAGCTCACACCAATCTCGAACTCCAGTTCCAGAGAATCCAGCACCCTCTTCTGGGCTCCTTGGCACCACGCATGCATGGGATATGTATGGATAAACCATATAGGCAAAACACCCATACGTATAGAAAATAAGTTTTTTTCAATTTTCTAATTTGACAAAAGTATATTATGTGGAGTATACTGTCAATAAAGGCTCAGAGCATGAAAAAAAAAAAGAAATAAACATAAGAAAATAAAGATGGAGAAATTCTTATTCTGATCAATATTGCCTATCATTTTATTGATATTTTAACTTTTCCTCAAGTTTACAAATAATGTTTTTGCTATAATTTTTCACTTATTCTTTCGTGAAAATGCTAAGAAGTACATTTCACTTCAATGAAGCTCAGGGTAATATGAGCATCTACGGACTGGAGATATGGCTCAGAAGTTTTGAGAACTCGCTATTCTTTTAGAAGTTTGGAGTTAAATTTATTCTACTAACAGGATAGGTTGCAATTGTCTATAAGGAGATCTGATTACTTCTTCTGATATATAGGCATATACACCAAAGACTCATATACATAAAATGCAGTAAAATATTTATTAAATGAGCATTTCTTCTTTTGAAAGACCAGTGAATTGAGCTGAACTTCATTTTGTATGCACACCATCTCTGGTCCTATTAAATCATTTATTCGTTTGTAAGATCATGAGGTAATTAAAATATAAAAATATAGCAATGGCTATGTAATGCTCAGGAACAAATAAGTAAGACATTATATATCCATAAAGAACATATATGGGGGTGTATAATTATTTCTATACACATGCATGCACATTTGTGAAGGTGTGCTTACAATTGAAATTTTCATAGAAAAAAAAAAAGAAAAATGCTGATCATTTAAGCATCCCTACTGATTATCACAGACAACAATGGCAAAGAATACAGCCCTGACTTTCACTGTTCTTTACAAACAAGGTAGTTCAAAGTGATGTGCGAGCTTTTTTCAGCCCTCATAAGAATTGTGTGAGGCTGATACACTTTTGACTTCTCCTTTAAAGATAAAAAACTATTGTTTAGAGATATACCTGTCCAAATGCAAACAGCAAGGAAGCAGGTGAACAGCAACCCAGAGCATACAATGGATGCCAGCGTAGGATTCACATTTGTTTAGGACATTTAGCTCAAATAAAAAAATACCAGAAGAATGCACAATAACATTGTTTTTTAATAAAAAGTTAGTATATAAAGGATTCTTCTAAAAGACTCATTTTAATGGAATGAGCGCTGTTCTTTAGTGGAAATGAAGGCTTGGGGATGCTAGTCAGGGATGGAGAAGATTGATGATGATGTCAGTTCATAAGGAACTGTTCACTACCAAAACATTTAATACTGTGTTTCTCCTTGACTGTTATGATGGTATCTCTGCCTATGGGAAAAGATAAAAAGGGTGTTGTTCTCTTGACTCCTTTAACAAGAACATTCAGAAGATATGTCTATCCTACCTGGAGGGGAAAAATGTGCTATTCTCATATCAGTGTAAGAAGCCCTTTAAACAATGCCATTCTCTCTCTCTCTCTCTCTCTCTCTCTCTCTCTCTCTCTCTCTCTCTCTCTCTCTCTCTCTCTCTCTCTCCTCTCTCTCTCTCTCTGTGTGTGTGTGTGTGTGTGTGTGTGTGTGCATGTTAGAGGAAGGGGTTTAAAGACCAGGTTTCTCTGTGTAGCCTTGGCTACTCCTTCTGTCCTGGCACTCTGTAAACCAGGCTGCTCTTAACCTCAAGGACTATCCTCCTCTGCCTCCATAGTGCTAAAATTGAAGGCATGCACCACACCCAAGTCCCTATAATACCATTTTCAAATGAATATTATTTTGTACTTTTCTCTACCATTTTTTACTGATAACATTATTTGATTCCTAAAGCACGTTTCTAGGTTTGAACTCTCACTATTATAGTTTATTGATGAGGAAACAAGAGATCAGGCATCCACAAAGTGACAGAAGTAGAAGCTGAGCTCTGGGATCAAAGCTGCCAATCATCTTTTTATGGAGCAGAGCATACACATCTAACAGGCATGCAAGTTTTATACAGTGGCTTACAATTGATTCAATAGAATATTATATTTCAATTTATTTCATCTTTTCTAGAAGAGTCTGTTTATATAGTAAGTCCTGTATTATTTGTTTGTTAGTGTTGAATTCATTAACATACAAAAGATGACCATTGATAGCTTCATGTTTTCTTTTAAAGTTAGACCAATGTTTCTTTTTATTTATGCTTCAAATTAAGCCTTTGCTCTCTGTTCATTGCATAAGCAAGACATTATCTGCTAAAGTCCTTTAACTGGTATCAATTATTTAATCAGTTTAAAAGTAGAGGTAAACAATGACTTTATGAAATTCCTAGGAAAACGAATGTATCTAGTTAATATCATTCTGAGTGAAGTAATCCATTCACAAAAGAACAGATATAATATTCAATCACTGATAATTGGACAATAGCCCCAGAAAGCTCTGAATACCCAAGAAACAACTCACAGACCACATGAAGCTCATTTAAAAAAAAAGTGGAAGCCTCAGTCCTTCTTTGAAAAAAGCAACAACAACAAAACTTAGGGGTTAAAAGAGAAGAAATTCTCCTAAAATAGGCACATTATTTCCTATAATATATACACATATGGCAGAATTCCAAATGAAATCATCAAATAATGGCAAAAGACAGAGCTCAAGTTGTATCTCTTGTCACCAAATGAAGCCTCAATTACAAAGAACGAATTAGATCTAAATAACTATTTGGCTAAAGATGTTTGATGAGTATCCACAAGCAACCTAGGCTATTTCCAAGGCTATTGGTGGCTCTTGACAAACTGATAGCAAGGCAGTCTTGCTGGAAACAATATTTACATCACTCAAGAATCATGAAGACATAGATCTGGTGCTCACTCACCTCCTTCACATCTATACTCATATACTGTCAGTTACACCAGTCTAGCCACAAACACTTTAATCTGCAAGAGTGACCTTCTTGGTACAAATCTACAATAGGGTCACAAAACTTATGAATTTAACCCACCAATATTTAATTTGAGTTTCTACTTTGTGGGATTGAACTGAGACCCAATATTAAATGGGCGGCCAACAAGTGAAATTAGGTAAGTCAGGTACCTGGGGGAAAACCAGAACAGGGCTGGTGCACATGTGACCTAACTGAGATTAAGGCAGCATGCACAGGCCCGCACAGGTCTGCTAAGATGGGGTCCTGGAGATGAAAGCAGAGGAGTATATATACTTCACCTTAACTCATAACTTTTCAATTGATAGCTACTTGCAAATAAAACAAAAGTTCAGGAAAACTGAGTCTTACTGAGAAAACGTTGTATTCTTAATGGTAGGCCATATGTATAGTGGTCAATAGATAGTCAAGAAAAAAAAAAAAAACAGAGTTAATGGCTTTTCTCAAAAATTTTGCTTCATAATTGAATGAAAAGAAAAAAGAAATGAAGAAGGAAAAGAAGGAAGGAAAGGAAGGAGGGAGGGAGGGAGGGAGAGAGAGAGGAAGGAAGGAAGGAGGTAAGGAGGAAGAGAAGGAGGAAAAGATAAGGCAAAAGAAAAGGAAATAAACATGACTGTCCCTAGATATGGTGGAGGAAAAGCTGTAGTATATTGGAGAACATAAGGAGAGGTAAGAACCTTGGGGAAAATTCATAGCACACATGACCCTGAGCAGCAAGGGCCATTTCCAAAAGCAGAAGGGAAGAAGGTGAGAGAAGAATAGAGGAGGTAGCCCAGGTACCAAAAACCAAAAAAAAAAAAAAAAAAAAAAAAACAATAAATAAATAAATAAATAACAGGTTACCCAAAATAGCTGAACTAAATAGCGAAGGAAGAGTAACCCTGCCTCCTAGGCTGGAAGTTTGGGTAGAAGTTAGTGTATACCACACACACACCTTGTAACAAATAAGGGCAGAATATTACAGGTAGAACCTGGCAGCTAGGTAGGCTTTGATATGTTAACGAGGAACCTGAGCCATTTGTCCAAGGTTTGACACCTAACAATAAGTTTTGAGGTTTAGCTTGCTTTCTCTTTGTTTTTGTTTTCTACATTACAGGGCCTTTACTTGTATATTATAACTTCCAAGATTCCAGCTTGGCATTTCCTGAGTATGTGATGTATATGTGTTTCTTATGCTTGTTTTTGGAGGCAGGGCTACCTTTTGGTTGATTGGTTGCTTGTTTTGACATATTCTAAGCCATTTGGTTTTGATTTTCCTAACTTTATTTTATCATTTTTACTTAGATGCTTGTTTGTCTTTTAACAAAAGGCAGAAAGGGTATCCGTCTGGATAAAGAGACGGAAAAAGACCAAAAACTGTAAGCAGTGGGAAATATAAAGAAAAAAAAACTAAATCTATTTTCAATAACAGAAAATAGAAGAAAGAAATATCATCACAATGCTGATCATTTATCGACCTTCATACCTTGTCAATTTTTTTTTTCAAATCAGCCCCAACTGGAATACGATAGAAAAGAAAATGAAGTGACAAGAAACACAAATTGTTTTCCACGATCCCTCCCTTCATAGAAACAGAGTTATATTGCTTTTAAAACAAAATCTTAATCGTTTGATTTAACAAATGTATAAGTAGGAGCCAGACCCTGTGTGAAAGCCTACTATCTCAGAGAGGCAAAGAAAGCACCCAACTGACCTTTCTACTCCACTGATATCCCAAAAGGAATAAATAAATACCCTTCAGCTCAAATACTCTCCCTTATCTTTCCTGGGTTTTCTTTTCTTTCTTTTTTTTTTCTTTTTACTTTTGTGTGTGTGTGTGTGTGTGTGTGTGTGTGTGTGTAGGTGTTGAAGCAATTGTAGCTATGTTAACTTTTTGGATATATTTTATTCACATTTCAAATGTTATCCACTTTTTTGATTGCCCCTCTAAAACCCTCCTATCCCATGCCTCCACTTCTTGCACCTATGAGGGTGATCCCCCAACCACCAACCAACCATCCCCTCCCCATCCTGCCCTGACATTCCCCTACACTGGGGCATCAAGCCTTGGCAGAAACAAAAACTTTTCACACTGATGCCCAACTACGCCATCCTCTGTGACATGTGCAGTTGGAGCCATGGGTCCATCCATTTGTACTTCTTAGATAGTGGTTTAGTCCCTGGAAGTTCTGGTTGTTTGGTGCTGTTGTTTTTATGACATTGCAAACACCTTCAGCTTCTTCAATCTTTTCTCTAACTCTTGGGGACTCTGTTCTCAGTTCAATGGTTGGCTGTGAGCATCTGCCTCTGTATTTGTCATGATCTGGCAAAGCCTCTCAGGAGACAGCTATATCAGGCTCCTTTCTGCATGTACTTCTTGGCTGGGTTTGGTGGCTGTATATGGGATTGATACCCAGGTGGGACAGTCTCTGGATGTCCTTTCCTTCAGTTTCTGCTTCAAATTTTGTCTCTGTATTTCCTCCTGTGAATATTTTTGTTTCCCTTTCTAATAAGGACTCAAGCATCTGCACTTTTATCTTCATTAGTCTTGAGCTTCCTGGGTTTTCTTATCTTCACTCCCTGTCAACTGATTGCTTAGTCTACCTCTTGATCTAATGTTTGCTTTATTTAGCTATTGCTATGGAGAGGTATTGGGTTAAAGATATGTGCTAAGGCTAAGCCAACCACAAACAAAAAACAGGCTTTTCCAGTTTGCAAGCTGCAATCAAATATACTGCAGCATTTCCCCATTATTGTCTAAGGTTCAAATTGTCATCAATTATCCTGCAATAGATTTATATGTTGTAATCATAAAATAGTGAGATTAAAAGTCAAATAGAATTACTTAGCCTGGCAGAGATTGAAGTGCCAGGGTAGGAGAAAAAGTCAGTGAGGGGCATGTCCTCAGAGGAGAAGAAGAGGAGGGAACAGCAAAGAATATGGGAGGGGTGACCAGGAGGGGAGCAGTGAGTGGGATGCAAAATAAGTACATAATTAGCTGCAAACAACCTCATCTGTATCAATATGGTTCTGGCAGATCCTCTGGGAGACAACCATATCAGGCTCCTGTCAGCAAGCACTTTTGACATCAGCAAGAGATACTGGTTTGGTGGGTAAATATAGGATGGATCCTCAGGTGAGGCAGTCTCTGGATGACCTTTTCTTCAGTCCCTGCTCCACACTTTGTCCCTGTATTTACTTCTATGAGTATTTTATTCTTCCTGCTAAGAAGAACTGAAGCATCTAAATGTAAGTCTTCCTTCTTTTTGAGCTTCATGTTGTCTGTGAATTGTTTCTTGGGTATTCTGAGCTTTTTGGCTAGAATCATCCTCTTATCAGTGAGTACATACCATGTGTGTTCTTTTGAGACTGGACTACCTCACTCAGGATGACAGCTTCTAATTCTATCAATTTGCCTAAGAATTTCATGAAGTCATTGTTTTTAATAGCTGAGTGGTATCCCACTGTGTAAATGTATCACATTTTCTGTATCCAATCCCCTGTTGAAGACATCTGTTTTCTTTCCATCTTATAGTTATTATAAATAAGGCCACAATGAACATGATGTAGCATATGTTCTTGTTATATGTTGGAGTATCTTTTATGTATATGCCCAGGAGTGGTATGGCTGGGTCCTCATAACACTATGAGGAAGTATATTCAGTTTTCTAAGGATCCACCAAAATGATTTCCAGTTTGGTTGTACCAGCTTGTAATATCACTAATTGAGAAGCATTTCTCTTAATCCATACCCTCAACAGCTTCTGCTGAGCCCAGAGTTTTTCATCTTTGCCATTCTGACCAGTGTGAGGTGGAAACTTAGGGTTCTTTTTATTTGCATTTCCCTGATGACTAAGGATATTGAACATTTTTTTGGTGCTTCATAGCCATTTGATATTTCTTGCTTGAGAACTCTTTGTTTAGCTCTGTATACTATTTTTTATTAGAAATATTCGATTCTCTGGAATCAAATTTCTTGAGTTCTTTATTTGTATTGGATATTAGCCCTATGTGACATGTAGGATTCATAAAGAGATTTTTTTCCAATTTGTTGGTTGCCATTTTCTCCTATTGACAGTGTCTTTTGCCATACAAAAGCTTTGCAAGTTTATGAGGTCTCATTTGTCGATTCTTGTTCTTAAATCTTAAGCCATTGTTGTTCTATTCTGGAAAGTTTCCCCTGAGCCTAACTGTTCTAAGCTCTTCCTCACTTTCTCTTCTGTTAGTTTCAATGTTTCTGGTTTTATATGGACGTCTTTCATACACTTGGACTTGAGCTTTGTACAAGGAAATAAGAATGGATTGATTCCCATTCTTCTACATGCTGGCTGCCAGTTGAACCAGCACCATTTGTTTAAAATGCTGTACTTTTTCCATTGACAGTTTTTAGCTCCTTTGTCAAAGATCAATTAACCATAGGTGTGTGGACTCATTTCTGGGTCTTCATTTCTATTCCATTGATCTACCTGCCTGTCTTGGTACCAATTCCATAAAGATTTTTATCACAATTGATCTGTAATACAGTTTGAGGCCAGGGATGGTGATTCCCCAGAAGTTCTCTTATCATTGAGAATATGTTTTTCTATTCTGGTTTTTGTTATTCCAAAGGAATTTGCAAATTTCTCTTTCTAACTCTATAAAGAGTTGAGTTGAATTTTTACTCAACTCTTCGGATTACTCAACTCTGCACTGAATTTGTAGATTGCTTTTGGCAAGATGGCCATTTTTACTATATTGATTCTGATAGTCCATGGGCACCTGAGATCTTTCCATCTGAGATCTTCATCAATTTTTTTTTCAGAGAGTTTAAATTCTTGTCACATAGATCTTCCTCTTGCTTTGTTGGAGTCACAACAAGGTATTTTATATTATTTGTGACTATTGTGAAGGGAATCTTTCACCTAATTTCTTTCTCAGCCTGTTTATCCTTTGAATCGAAGGCTACTGATTTGTTTGAGTTAATTTTGTATTCAGCCATTTTGCTGAAGTTTTTTTTTTTTTTTTTTTTTTTTTTAATCAGGTTTAGGAATTCTCTGGTGGAATTTTTTGGTTCACTTAAGAATATTATCATATCATCTGCAAATTGTGATATTTTGACTTGTTTTTTTCCAAGTTCTATCTCTTTGACCCATTTTCTTGTCTAATTGCTCTGGCTAGAACATCCAGTACTATGTTGAATAGGTATGAAGAGAGTGGGCAGCCTTGTCTAATTCCTGATTTTTAGTGTGACTGCTTCAAGTTTCTTTCCATTCAGTTTGAAATTGACTACTGGTTCGCTGTATAGTTCTTTAACTATGTTTAAGTATAGGCCTTTGAATTCCTAATCTTTCCAAGACTTTTATCATGAAGGGGTGTTTTATTTTGTTAAATGATTTCTGAGCATCAAATGAGATGATCATGTGTTTTCTTTTTCTTTGAGTTAACTTATTAATCCATTAAGTTGATGAATTTCCATATATTAAACCATACCTCCATGCCTAGAATGAAGCCTACTTGATCATGCATGGTAAATGATTGTTTTGATGTATTCATTGATTTCATTTGCTAGAATTTTATGAAATAATTTTACATTATTGTTCTAGGATTTGCCACTTTTTGTGATTTATTTTTGTTTCTATTTCTATTTTTAGGTCCTGCATAGTTTTGTTCAATTTTTTCACCTGTTTTGTTTTGTTCTGTAACTCTTTAATTGGTTTTGTGTTTCCTCTTTAAGGGCTTCTGCTTGTTTACCTGTGTTCTCCTGTATTTTTTAAAGAGAGTTGTTCATGTCCTTCTTAAAACCCTCTGTCATTTTATGAGATGTGATGGTGAATCCAAATGTTGCTTTCCTGGTGTGTTGAGATATCCAGTACTTGCTGTGGTGAGATAACTAGGTTCTGATGATGCCAAGTTGTTCTTGGATTCAGTTGCTTAGGTTCTTGTGCTTGCCTCTTGCCATCTTGTTGTCTGTGATATTAATTGGTCTTGCTGTATCTGACTGGAGTTTGTCCCTCCTGTATCTTAGGAGTAAGAAAGCTCCTGGAATATCTGTTCTCTTAAGTCAGGCTTTGGGGCTGGAGTATTGTGCGATAGCCTTAGCTCTGGGCACAGATGGAGACTAGAAATGTCCTGTCTCAGGCCACCTTGTGGCTTCTATGCCCCAAGTGCTCCTGGTTGATCTCTCCTTGGATTGTTAGTGGAGTGAATGTGTAGTCCCACCTGTGGGCATATGTAAGAGTACCCCTGTGAGACCATCTGTCTGTGGGCAGGTTTTGGGAATGGTGGGCTGTGGGGCAGTCCCAGTCTGTGCCTCAATGGGGAGTAGAAATGACTAGACCCGGGTATCTTAAATTAATTTCTAAAACTTAGTAATTCAAATTTACAAAACAGTGACTGTTAGCATTTTTACTATGCTCCACCCCACAGTTACCTGACAACAGCCAGGTGTGCTTGACACTATGAAAGAGGCTGCTTGCACCCTTCTCATGCTCTTGCTCTCTTGTTTTCTTTTGCTCTTGCCTTTCTTCCCCTGCTCTCATCTCCATTTCCTTTCCCAATCCCTCTACTCATGCTCATAGCAGGCTTCTATTTCTATCTTCTACTTCTTTTCTTCTCTACTTTTCTTTCTGTCACTCTCTCTCTCTGTGTCTCGGTCTCTGTCTCTCTCTCTCTCTGCCTCTACTAGCCTCTTAACTTCCATCCCCATGCCATGAATAAACTCTATTCTACACTATACTGTTCTGTGACTGGACCCTCAAGGGGAAGGGATGCCTCAACATGGGTTCGCCAGAGACAGCCCCTTCCACCCTTCTCACCACATGACCATAGAACATACCCCTCCCTCTTCATCTTTATATAATCCCATTATTGACATTCCTTTACAATTAGAAGATGGTTGACAATCATAGAGCATAGTGTATCCTATATATTTCTATTTTAATTTGTTATTTTTTTCATGTGCTTAGACAGTATTCTAGCCATGCAAATGAATTATATTTCCTGCCTGAGTTGCGGTGCTCTCTGAGGAGATAGAACACTTCTAGTTGGCAAGGTAATTATTTTGGAGAAAACTATGTTTTTAAACCATCATATTACACAATAATGGATGATCTAGTATTGGAGGATTGATTAGCTCTACTTTGGTACTTCATTTGGGACTGTCTGAATATGAAAAATAAAATCAATCAAGCATAACTGCAGATGAAATATTTATATGTACTTTTAATATAAGTCACTGATGATAATACAAACACTGACTGCTGTCTATTTACCATGGCATCAATAACTATTTAGGTTTGTAACAATGTAGAAACTGAGAAACTCTATAATTAAAATGTCTGATAATTTCAATATTCACTCAACATACTACATGTTCCTTTAATATTGCTAAAAGGGGAAACAATAAAATTAAATATGAGACTAAAATAGATCCAAAGCCTTTGCTGTAAGAAATCGGTACATTCTTATAAAAATAAGTCACAATTTGTCAGATAGGGTTTCATAGTCTAAAGATCAGAAGTTTTACAAAGGCCATAATTTTTTTTTTTAAAAAAACAGATAGTTTGCCAAAATATCCTTACATTCAAAGAGAAGATCACACCAGGGTTACCTTTCAGTTCTATTTTTGTGACATTTTAATATAGACATTTCTTCAGATAATGCATGAATCTCTCACTATGATATCAGAAGTGCTGACTAAAAAAGATTTAAATTGAGAACACAGACAATGAAAAATCACATTAATATCTTATATAGACACATGTGGCATGTCTTTACAGGATCAGAAGGTTTTCTGAAAAAGACTGGTTCCCTAAGAAGACATTCATGTCATCAAAACCAGAATGTTAATAATAATTTAGGTTATTGCCAAAGCATAAATTCTTCTCAACTGTGGAAGTTCATGACATAAATAAGAACACTGTAGTCTGGGGGACCCAGTTTTAGTGTGGCATATGCATGTCATTACTATAAATTCCAGACACCATTAAAAAATTAATGAAAAATTAAAAATTACTCTTAAAATTTTAAAATCAGAACCTAGACAGTTATAAGAAATTAGCATGTACTTTATGCTCATTGTAACTAGTAAGATTTTAATGCATACAATAAAATCTTTAAAAAATAATCAAATACTGACAAAAATGTATTCATATACTTTTATGCAAAAATGCTTAAAATCTGTACATTTATCTTTGTTTTTTAAAATGAAGTTGTTCAATTAAAAAAAAGAAATTAGCAAAAATGTCAAATCTGAATTATAACATTGTTCCAAGTATAGAGGTAAAATTGTTGTAAATATAGAATTCAAGGCCCTGCTTATGTGTAGAGCTGTTAAAGAAGGTTGTTTGCATAGGTCTATTAACCAAGATGGACCCTTGGAAGTTCTGTAAAGGTGTCAGGAGAGAATCAACTGCACAAAATTATCCTGTGAGTTTTACACATGTCCCTTAGCACAATTCATGCTCCCTCTTTAAATAATAGGTTTGTTTCTTTGTGTGTGTATGTGTGTGTGTGTGTATGTTATATGTATACATTGATACACGTTTATAAGTCTGTATGTCACAGCACATATTTGCCTTTGTACATTTAAACCCACAGCTTGATGAGGATCACCTTCATCAATCATTCTCCATTTGATATCTATCTACCTATCTATCTATCTATCTATCTATCTATCTATCTATCTATCTATCTATCATCAACCTATCTTTAGCTGTGTATGTATATCTAAATTTTCTTTTTTTTTTTTTTTTGCTTTTGTTTTTATTTTTTACTTTCCACCTCTGCTTCCCATCATTTACTCCAAGAGTTTTTCTTCATCTCCCCTTTCCCTTGTCCTCTGAGAAGCTGGAGACACCCTCCTACCCAGGGTATCTCCCTACTTTGGCACATTAAGTATCTACTGGGATAGACACACAGTTTCCCACTGAGGCCAGATGAGGCAGGCCAGCTAGAAAACATATCCCACAGACAGGCAACAGCTTTTGTTATAGCCTCTGTTTCAGTTGGCAGGGGTCAGGAAGACCGAGTGTTACCTCAGCTGTATCAGTGCAGGATCTAGGGTTGGGGCACTATTTCCAGCCTGTGTATATTCTTTGGTTGGTAATTCAGTCTCTGAGAGCCCCAAGGGTTCAGGTTACTTGACCCTGTTGGTCTTACTGTAGATTTCCACTTTCCTTTGGGACCTGCAATCCTTCCTCTCCTTCCTCCAGAAGAATCACCAAGCTCCACTCCCTGTTTGGTTGTGGGTCTCTGCATCCATCTATGTTAGCCTCTGGGTGGGACCTTTTAGAGGACAGCAATTCTAGACTCTTGTCTGCAGGCATAACAGAACATGATCAATAGTATAAGGGAATTGGTGCTTCCTTATGGTATGGGTCTTAAATTGGCCCAGTTATTGGTTGCCAGCTCCCTCATTCTCTGCTCCATCTCCAATTCTTACATTTCTTGTAGGCAGGATAAATTTAGGTTGAAAGTTTTGTGTGTGGGTTGATGTCCCTATCATTCTACTGGCAATCCTACTGGGCTATAGAATGTAGTCGCTTCAGGTTCTTTATTCTCACTGCTATGAGTCTCAGCCAAGGTCACTCCCATTGATTCTTGAGTGACTCCCTTATCCAAGGTCTCTATTATGTCCTCTAGATGCCCCTTACATTCCTAACCACACTAGTTTCAGATTAACATACATTCTCATGGCCATCTGGATGTTGCTTCTTACCCTCTTTATGCCCGATTCTGAACACCCATATTTTCCTCCCTGCCTGCTCTCCCAAACTGTTCTTCCCTTCATTTGTTTCCTATGACTATTTTATTACCACTTCTGAACTCCTTAGTACAGTAGACAACTCCCTGACAAAACACCAGTGGCTCAGGCTCTAAGAATAACAATTGATAAATGGGACCTCATGAAACTAAAAAGCTTCTGTAGGGCAAACAACACTGTCAATAGGACAAGACAGCAGCCTACCATTTGGAAAAAGATCATGACACCAACCCCACGTATGACAGAAGGCTAATATCCAAAGTTCATAATGATCTCAAGAAGTTTGACATCAACAAACCAAATAACGCAAGTAAAAATTGCAGTACAGAGCTAAACAGAATTATCTACAAAGGAATCTCAAATGTATGAGATGCACTTAAGGAAATGTTCAAAGTCCTTAGTCATCAGGAGAGTGCAAATCAAAATAACTCTGAGATTCTATTTTATACTTCTCAGAATGGTAAGATAAAAATCTCAAGTGATACCACATGCTGGCAAAGATGTTAGGCAAGGGGAACACTTCTCCATATCTGGTGGGACTGAAAACTTGACCAACCAATTTGAAAATCAATTTGGTAGTTGCTCAGAAAACTGGAAATGTTCTACTTCACAATCTAGATATACCACTATTGGGCATTTACCTAAAAGATGCTTTACTATCCCACAAAAACACTTGTTCAACAATGTTCATAGCAGATTTATCCACAAACCAGAAACTGGAAATAATAAAGATGTCCCTCAACCAAAGGATAAAGAAAATGTGCTATATCTACACAATGGGATAATGTTCAGCTATTAAAAAAGACATTATAAATTTTGTAGGCAAATTGATGGATCTTGACAATATCATCTTCAGTGAGATAACCTAGATCCAAAAAGAAAATATAAGATTTCTCTGCTATATCCACAAACACAGAAGGAAGCCTAACTATTCATTCTTGAGCTAAGGTTTATCACTGAACCTGGAGCTCATCTACTCAGCTATAATTCTGTCTGTCTCTCTGTCTGTCACCTATTATTTTGTTTCTTTCCTTTTGTTGAATATTTTCTTTATTTAAATTTCAAATGGTATCCCTTTTCCTGGTTTCCTTTCAATAACTCTCTTATTCTATCCCTCTTCCCCTTCCTTCTATGAGGGTGATTCCCTTCTTACCTACTCAGCCACCCCCTACCACTTCCCTGACCTAGAATTTCACTACACAGGACCAAGGGCCTCTCCTCACACTGGTACCTGACAAGGCCATCCTCTGCTACACATGTGGCCTGATCCATGGGTTTCTCCAAGTGTACCCATTAGTTGGTGGTTTTATTCCTGGGAGCTCTGGGGAATCTGGTTGATTTTGCTTTTCCTATGGGGTTGCAAACCCGTTCAACTTCTTCAGTTCTTCCATCTCCACTTGGGTCTCTGTGATCAATTCAATAGTTGGCTGTGAGCATCTACTTCTCTCTCTCTCTCTCTCTCTCTCTCTCTCTCTCTCTCTCTCTCTCTCATATATATATATATATATATATATATATATATATATATATATATATATATATATACAGAGAGACAGAGACAGAGACATAGACATAGACATAGGCATAGATATAGATATAGATATAGATATGGTCAGGTGTTGGCAGAGGCTCTCAATGGACAGCTATACCAGGCTCCTCTCAGCATGCACTTCCTGGCATCAGCAATATTGTCTGGGTTTGGTAACTGTATATGGGCTGGATCCCCAGGTAGGGCAGTCTCTGTATGGACTTTCCTTCAGTCTCTGCTCCATACTTTGTATTTATATTTCCTCCTGTGAATGTTCTGTTTCCCCTACTAAGAAGTACTGAAGCATCCACACTTTGGTCTCTTTTTTTTCTTGAGTTTCATATGGTCTGCGAGCCTGGCAATCATATAATAAGCTACACCTGCTGTCAAATTAGCTTTAGAGATTAGATTGTCTTTAATCTAGTCCCCAGCAGGAAAACCACAACCCCAAGGGTTTAGGTTATAGAAATTGCTGGTATGAGTGACATTTACATGGAACTGGGAACCCTAACTTAGGAGCTCATGCTTATACTTCAGGATATGGCAATGGATTGACTGAGCCAGTTTTTAGTCCTTACAGCCAAATTTTTATATAATATTATGTGACTATTTACTATATAGTTAACTAATAAATTTATATACATTCTATTAAACCTGGAAATTCTGTTTTGCTTTTGTGCTTCAGTTTTTCAAAGTTGTGAGATACAATTGTTTTTGTGACTAGTAAGAATGTCCTCCCTTCTCACTCTTAATTTTAACCAAGTGGAATGTGTGTGAGAGATTATATTTTTATTATCTCCTGAGTGTAATCCTGTGTCTAGTTTGCTGTGTAATAACAGAAGTATTACCTTATTCTATTCAATGTCAGTGTGCAGTTACCACACAGAAACTGTTATTAATACCCAGTGTCAAACACTACTTCTGCCTCTGCCTTTCCCCAAAAGTAATAAATGACATTTTCTTCTAAAATATAGCATGCATTAGTATTTTACGTTATCAGGAAGGATAAGGTCGTGTCTTGTATTTGTGTTATACTGAACTATACAATAAATGTTACCATGAAAAACTAAGAATGTTTGCAAAAACAAAGATGCTTGAACAGATTATTAGAATGAGAAAGACTCAGTCAATAACCATGCATCTGCACAATCATCCAGTAAATGTAGCCAGGCATTGTGATAATGCCTGACAAAGTACCATCGCATAATTGTAAATCATTAATTTGCGAGGGTTCCCAAACAGGTGTCATTTAAAGGTCCTTGTATGATTTTTTTCCAGTACATTGGAATGTATTGTTAATACTTAGAATGCTTAAATTGCCTGTTTGAGGGCATCAGTATGAATATAAAGATAAGGATTGGAGGGGAATTTGGAGCACTCAACTCTACACTCAATTATTTTGTCGAGCTATTGGATGAAAGGTGAATAAGGCAGAGATATTTTTGTGCAATTTTTGCTTTGTTTTATTTACATAATTAAAATATTATTCCAAAGTGAAAGCATAACCTGATTGCTTAAATGGCCTCCTAGCTTTAATTTTATGATAATGGATATTATTTACTATAGATTCTAAGATTATTTCATTTCTAAAGTTATTTTCAATGACACTACATTTTCTTTATATGCTATGCATTAGATATTTATTAATAGCACAGCTAACATTTACTTAATGTTTAAACAAATGAACTACCTGTGACCATGCTTCTTGGTTATTAGTTTTTCAACTATTAAAATTGGCCCAAAATGTTGATATTAATGTCAAATGGTACGTGAAAATTTATGATGAGGAAACTTTCTCTTCTGAAGTAGCCCATGGATTTGTGGTGCATATGAATCATTAAATCTGTATGATTATCCTCTTAAAGTTACATCTATTATTAATACATCATATTCAATGTTATTCCAGAAGTGATATAAGTTGTATGATTTTTAGGTAATTTGTGACATACCAATAGATACAATGAAAAGTAAAAATAATTTCTACATTTGAGAACACCAGGACAGCCTCATAATTCTTGTGATTGACTAAATCCATGTGGTTCTCTCTTGATAAATAATGTAGCATAATCCATGAAAAACATCGACTTATTTGCTAAAAAATAAATGATAGGTATCCATTTATCAGTAAAAGGTATATGAATGACTATTATTTATTTGCATACTTTTCCTATAAAAAATTCTTGCCTACAAATGTATGTTATATTTTATACTTAAACATAATCTTACAACTATTTCTAGTGTAAAGTATATATAAATTTATACTGTCAATATATAAATTTATACGGACACCAATTTATTTGTTCTTATTTATTTTCCTATTATTTACTCATGTTTATGTAAATACCACAATGTTTGTTTATATAGTACATTATTCTGTAGTGCTATACTATTAGTGCATTTGTCTTCTCAAAAATATTATATTGAGACCCAGTTTCCAAAGTGGTGGTGTTCGGAGATAGGGTCTGAGGAGGTGGCAGATTCATATGGGTGTAGCCCCCATCCATTAGTACAATGCTGTACAATGAAAAGAAAGAGGATAAAACTTTCTGACTCTTTCTTTGTACCCTCTTTCTCTCTCCCAAGCCTTGTCATATCCTTCTAGGCCATATTAGGATACAAAGAGACAGTTGGCTTCACCAACAAGACGATTACATTTTTTAACTAATAATTCATTATCACAGCAACAAACTAAACAACAGAGAGTACAGAAGAAAAAATTACAGGTATTCTTTCTATTTGTTGAGTTTGTTTCATGTGTCATAGTTACATTCAGTCCTATATCTTTTTTGTTTTGTTTTGTTTTAGAACATAGTAGCAGTAGTTCACATTAGAGCAGTATTTCAGCATAATTATATATTTATTATTATTACAAATATGAAGAGGAATATGTAAAATGTGTCTATGGATACAATTTGTTTCATTTAACATAGTATTCTCTGATTCATTGCATTTTGATATATACGAGGAGATGCAGATAAATAACAATCCATTTTCTGTGCGTAATGTATTTTCATCATTTACGAACCTGCTAATGAGTTCTTTGGATAGTTCTCAGTCTTTAAATACAGTATCTGAAAATATCGTGAACGAAAGTAGAACAAAATTCTATTTAATTATCTCTCAAGCAAAGAAATAATTTTTGTTGGTATCTCAAAAAAGAATAGTTGGATCAGAAGGTAATTAAAATTTAGCGTTTTGACAATTGCCTTACTGCTCTCAATAGTGTCTTTACATATATATATATATATATGATATATATATATATATATAAATTGTATATATGTATATATATATATCATATATATTTATATATATATATATATATATATGTATATATCAACAGTAGCCATGATTTTTCTTTTCTTCTATGTCCTCGCTATTATTTGTGTTTATAATTCCCCTTTCAACCAGAGTAGGAAAATTGCAGGTTTGATTTACATTTCCCTGATGCCAAATGAGACAGCATATTTTCATATATATTTCTGAACATCCAAACTGAACTAGATCCTCAAAGACCAGGCAGTCTTTCAACCTTACAAGGTACCAATGCATTATTCACAAGAAAATTTTATCAATTAACAATATACTAACCAAACAATAGGAATTGATGAAATATTAATTTTCTGGTATTGGTATTAACAAATTTTACTTATTGATTTGTGTTCATTTGCATTTGCATATTTTACTGAGCAGTTGTAAAATAGAACTTCATTAAGGTCTCATTTTGTTTAGATTAATAATGAGATTCAGTTTGTCTTTTTTCTGGGAAAAACCTATGCAGGATGTGTTATTCTTCTGAATATTTATATGGTAGACAGATGCAAGGCTGCTGCAGGGCCCTTAATATCTAGTTTTATCCTTGATCCCATTTAGGCCCGTGACAGCCTCAGAGCTCTGTGACTTCTAGGCTGAGTCAAAGCTGGCCACCATATTTACTACTGTGTCTTGAATCATAGTCAGGACAGAATCCTTCCTAGTAAACTAAAGGACAAGCCAGTTTCCACACAGGAATAGGTGCTAGAAATGTGTCTTTTCACTTGGAGATTTTCTAATCTGCCTTTAGAAGTCAACACAATATATCCCAGAGATCATCACCATTTATCTCTCCTAGGCACTATTTAAATTGAAGAACAAAAGAAAAAATTTACAGAGACAAAAATGGGAAGCAACTTTTGTCAATTTTTCATTCAACAGCAGTGTTTAAAAGCATTCTTTTCCTTTAACACTTGTTTATCTTGTATGTTTAAGTTAAAATCATGACAAATACTTCCTCAATTTAATGAGTTTTCTTTTAACTGAAAGGAAGAATTTTGAATTTAGTATATGTAGGATAAAATAATCTTCACTGAATGGTGATCATTTCCTATAGTTGTGAAATAAATGTACCACCTCCAAATATATCTCTTAAAACCTACTCATTGTCATGTATATTTTCTTCTATGCATTTAGTATTTTTGTCTATAGCATTTTGAGTTAAACACCATCTGTGCCTGAAATATGGATAAGTCGTGACAGAACTCAATTCATTTTTTTCTTTTACTATAGACAACAAACTTGAGGCTCATTTTGCTATTTCAGACCTAGGTTAAGCCCTGTGTTTGTGTGCATCTATTGTTGTCCATGAGTTTCTCTTTCTGTTAAATTTCTGGTCGTGTTCACTTTCTTTATGGTCAGAATTACTATAACTTAAAATTGTTCTTTGATTTAAGAAAAATGATTTATTTTTCTAAATTATTTTTCTTTAGGGAGACTTAAACTTTTCATAATTCTGTGCTATCTTACACAGATTTTACAGTCATCGAATCCTTAGGACAGTGTGAATTAAGAGACTGGTATCTTTATGATACTCACGTATGCTATTTATTGGCAGAAAATTGTACCTTGTTGGGGAGAGTTTAATGCTTACTAATATTTTTACAATGTTTTGCATATCATTCATAGCAATAATTTTAGGTAACTTGATTTTTTAAACTTGTGGCTACTAAGTGTTGCTTGGAAAACCTGAATTTTTCATATTGATCTTATTACAATACAGGTTAGTATTAATGTAGTCAATTTTGGTACTGATACATCAGGAGTGCTTTCCCTTCCTGATTTTTATAATCATACTAAATGCAAATGATGATTCAGTGGCTTTTTTCTAATCCCCATGCTTTGTATTTTTTGTATATTTATTTTATTTCTGTCTTGCTGGTATACAGAGACTCTCTTAGTACACACATTTAATCCCAAACACTGTAGTTAAGGTTACTTCATAGAAAGAATCAGCCCCCTTTGAAAGTTCTCTATAATTGAGGGGCAGACAAAGTAATGAATCAGAGGAAGATGTGACAGAATGAGTCAGATAGGATGCAACCAACTCTCATGGAAACAGAAAAGAGATGGCACTTAACAGGAGAGAGAGAGAGAAAAGAAGAAGGAGGAGGAGGAGGAGTAGGAGGAGGAGAAAGAGGAGGAAGAGAAGGAGAAGGAGAAGGAGAAAAGAGAAGCTTTATCAGACCAGTTATATAGAGACTGTTTGCAGGTAAGCTAGAAAATGTGACAGACTCGGAAGATTAGAACATATTGGAGGGGGGGTTCTGAGAACTGCCACACAAACCATACAAACACTAATCTCAATTAAGCAAGAACAGTTTATTGAATGCACACCATAATACTGGACATACAGTTCGAAAAGCAGAAAAACCCTAATTATGGAACAAGTAGGTCCTCAGGTCAGGGATTTTCTAAGAAAAAACAAGTTCAAAAGTTTGAAGGCAAGAATTACTGGACAAAGTCTGATCAGATAATCTTTAATCTGAGTGCTCCTGAGTGACTTAAGAAAGGGGGTGAACAAGAAGTGAAAAGGGTATTACAAAACATTGAGATAACAGCAATATGTGATCCAAAGATAATTCTTTCACTTACTGGTAAGATTATTTAGTGTTAGTATGAATAAGGACTTCTGGGAAGTGGAATCTAAAAACCTAAACTTACTTCACCTTATGAGCAAAACAGAGACTGCACACAAAATGACTACAATTTCTCTAACACAAGCAGGCCTCCACACATTGTCAGAGTTAGAGGCCAAGGACAGCAATTCAGTCAGAAGTCTAGAGAAGCCAGTTTTAATTAGTCAACTTGTACAAGAATTTTGGCCAAAACTGATGAGTTTATATAGCAAGTCAGATTTCGGAAATAATAAGAAAGAGTGGACTTATTCAGCAGTAAACCACTAACATGACAATTACATCTGGCAAATAAAAGTTACATTTATATCTGACACTCAACATTGTTGAGGAGAAAGAAAACTCAAACCAGCCATTGTTGCAGGAAGTAGAGACCAGCTGTTAGAAACATTAAGAAGGGCAGGAGACATCTGACAGAAAAGGAGAAAAAAGCAATTTGCCTAGTATCTTCTCCAAAGGGAGCATCAGTTCTCTAGACTGTGAAAAGAGTTCTGATTGATTTATTTGGAATTATCAAGGTCCTGCAATACTTCAAAAAGCACCCAAAGAACTGGTCAAGGGCCAGGTATATTCATGGCTTGAGTGGAAATGAATTGCATCATTGTATCCAAATGAAGAAAATGGCTGGATATGAAATGTTCATTGAGGACTTGCTCAGCATTAAAAATGGATCTGCTACTTCTGCAAACACTTTAATGGGTTTGGGAAGTAGCAACAGGAAAGAAAACTGGGCACTCGGGAAGAGGCAAATATATGACCCTGAAGAAGGGGAATAGGGCTCATGTCTAGGAGGAAATAGGCTTCTTTGCTTTCTGTAATCATATAGAGATACTTTGGAATCTGATATGCATACTATTTTTCTTCAAAGAGATAAGTCTGCTCACTCATGTAGTCGTGAAATATGTCTCAACCTTAAGTCATAGGGTCTTCTGTTAAGACTTTAATTACTCACAGCCAAATTACACTTTGGCCTTTAAAACTTAGAAAGAACAAAGGAGAGAGAGAGAGAGAGAGAGAGAGAGAGAGAGAGAGAGAGAGAGAGAGAGAGAGAGAGAGAGAGAGAGAGAGAGAGAGAGAGAGAGAGAACTGAAAGAAATGAAGAAAGGAAAAGATAAATAGCAAAAGAAAATAAAGGAAAGAAAAAGTTGTTTCATACAACTTCCAAGATTCTTGTTTGTACTCCCATGATGGCTAATATTTTTCTGAGCCCATCTGATTCTTTGTAACATCTGTAGAATTCAGCAATTAAGTATGAACTTGTGTTTTTTATTTTCTCATCCAACATCTGCATCCAAGAGAACATGTGTTTTTGGTAAATAAATCTCATCAGAATACAATCATATTTATTATTTTATGCATTTTTGTTTTGCTAGCCTTGCAATTTTGTAGTGATTTCTTGCAAATTAAAGCATTTCCTCTAGGACAGAGGAGAGTAGACTGTGAGACTCTATAGTTAAAACAAAACAAAATGAACAACTTACAAGTCTGAGAAAGGAGAACCAAGATTCATTAGGACCAAGATGCTCTTAAAGGCTCTATGAGCAGTACCAGTTACTGGAAAGAGAATAATCTCAGATGACCAAACTACCTGCATGTTTTGCTAAATGGTCTAGTGTTGAAGCTGTCATGTGTGGTCATTAATTTGGGTTTTCATTCTGCAGAGCTACTTAGATATCTACATATATGAAGGCATCTCTATTTAAGAAAGTAACCCCAATAAACTCAATGCTACAGTTAGAATCATTTCTTTGCTTTGCTGTGAATGTCATACCTGTTGTGAGAGCCTTTGTTCATGTCAGGAAAATTATCACAGCAGAGCTGGTACTTAGAGAATATTATAACAAATGGTAAATAATAATAGAGTAGTTGCATGGCACTTACAGTGAACAAGTGTCATAACTGGTGCTAATACCTGGGAAAGTAAAGGAACTTGTGGGACAATACCGATAAAGCCATGTTTCCCCCCTGGGTAATATGAGATACACACAGTCTTACTGCCTGAAGTGCACAACAGCTTACATGATCAGAGCACTAATAAAAGGTTTAGCTTCATACAAAACCTTATTTCTTTCATTATCAAATGCATGTTCTTCCTATGGTAGTGCCCTACCACCTATCCTTTCTGACTGTAGATCAGGATGAGAACTGTATGCTGACTATAATAAGTCTTGCTTACTGTGGTGGTATGAATAGGTTGCCCCCCCAAATTTATGTGTTTTAATGCTTTGTCATAGTGGATGGCACTATTAGCATGTTTGGCCATATTTGGCACTTACTAAAGAAAGTACATCACTGTGTAGGTGGACTTTGGGGTCTCCTATCATCAAGCTATCCCCAGTGTAGAATCAGACCCTCTGCCTGGTGGTCTGTAAAAGAAAGTCTCCTTGCTGACTGCGGATCAAGATGTAAACTCTTGAATCCCCCAGCACAATGTCTGGTAGCATGCTGCCATGATTCCTGGCATAATGATAATGCACTAAACCCCTGAATCTATAGGACAGACCCAATTAAATGTTTGCCCTCACAAGAGTTGCCATGGTCCTGTAGTCTCTTCACAGCAATAAAATTCAAGCAAAGACAGTTGCTTATGTGCACACACTCCAGTACACACGGCCAAGATCTTCATGTTATGGCATGTTTCCATCAAATTAACAATGTGATTATGGTAGAAACTGAACTTTGAATTTTATCCTTTAGATCCAAAAAAAAAAAAAAAAAAAATAGCCAAAATTTTGAAATGAAAGCATGAGGTAAGTCTTACCTAAATGCTTCCTTATTAAAATAATCATTGGTGTTTTTTGTCTCACTTGAAATTTTTCAGATATGGCTTTATTATCATCTATTTTCTTACTTATTTTGAGTTCCATTTCTTTCTGATACCTTTGATAACATGAATGATGTATTCAAGTGTTAAGACCAATTAGAACCTACCTAAAAATAAAATTTTCAGTGTGTGTGTGTGTGAGTGTGTGTGTGTGTGTTCTGTTTCTAAATTGTTTGGTGTATATACTCTGTGAACCAAATCTTCTTGACTGTATTGAGAATAAAATGGTTATTATTAAGATTCTCAATGAAAAGTGGATTTAAAATTTTATCTTCATCACTAAGTAACATATAGGTTAAATATGTCTAAGTTGTAAAATCCCCAATTATATTTTGTTTTTATTAATTTTCTCAAATCTGCATCTCAAAGTTAGGGGTATAGTCTATGCAATAAAAAAGATAGACTAGAAAGACAGTCCAGTTGGAAAAAGATGAAGGGACTGAGTGGAAAAGTAAGGCTGAAAATCGCTTACAACTTTTGTGTATTTAACGTAGGGCATCACATCCACTTGCTAGGTTCCACTATAAAATAGCAACCCAACATTGTGACAAAGTCAGAAATGACTCAATCTGTTTAACACTCTCTGTATCTCAGTACAGGCTGTGTCATTAAATGTTCCTGATTCAATGTCTGAAGTATTGTGATATTAATATCATTGTTACTTACTCAGTAACTTAATTTGAATTTTCCACCTTGTTAAAGAATTTGTTCATATCCATAAATATTTTAATTTTGTCTCAATGTAGTAAAGCTAAATATTAGTAAATAGTATTTGCAGTGAATTTTTTTCATAATCTGACTTTGTTCATTGCAGCCTTTGCTTGCCAGGTATTGTGTTCTTAATTATGACAAAACTTTGTTCAACATTAATAAAAAAAGTTTATCTGCAGGTTCCAAAGTTTTATGTGCTTCAACAGATATGATTCACATATATTGGATATGGCCATAGAAGTTCTAACACTAACTGTGCAGTGGTCTAGTCAAAATATTTCTTCACATGTGTTTAATGTCATGAATTGCAATTAACGTACAATGATCATTAAAAATCCAAATATAATTTAAAATTTTGTTTTTCCTCGTGAATGCACATTTTTAAACACTACCATGACACACTACAATTCTCCCAATAATTAGGATGTAACATCAAGTGTACTGGGTGAGTGAAAGAATGTTAAGTATTGTGGAGTGGTCTCCCATTTCCTTTCTTCTCCAAGCCAGAAGCAGCCTCTTTTCAAGTGATCCTAAAGAGGAATTTAGTTAGGGCACAGTAACAGACCAAGATGCCAAGAGTTAACTAGATCAAGAAAGGAAAGATGGCAAAAGTACAGTATAGAAAACAAGTAGTAAGCAGGATAGCAATACCCGTTGTAGCAACCATGGGGTTTACACTTCCCCTGCTCAGTTATTCCCTCTCCTCTTCTTCCTCCCACAGGGTGGATATTACCAGAAAGCAGATATGTCAATTTCTTTTTTTTTTTTTTTTTTTTTTTTTTTTGCTTTTTTGGAAAAACCATGTTACCCAGCAGCTAGTCTGCTACAAGTAGATGTATAAGATGTAGGAGGAATCTGTCCTGGTGTTTAAGTAAGAATAAAGTTAAAAAGTACATGTGTCATGTCTATGTAATTCCTGTTACAGGCAAAGGAATCAACTTTGCATTTTAAATCAGTGTCCTCCTTTTCAAGGTACAAGGGGAAATGAATGTAACAAAAAGAACCAGCTGTTGGCCTTTCAACTAAGAAAAAAGAAAAATAAACTCCAACAGAATGACAAAGAACCAACACCCAAGACTCTCCCATGTAACAAAGGAAACCAAAGGCACAACAGATGCTGCCTCCTCTAGCATCACAGGCTTCACAGAGAGGAATCTCCCTTGACAGTTTACTGGTGAGAATATGCCAATTTTTGATTAATTCAGATTTCTCAAGAGCTCAAGGAAAAACCTACTTGCTGCTGTGGTGCTAGAAGCAATGTTCAAGTAATCTAAAAGAAACAAACCCAAAAATCCATATGGCTATGAACAAAACAGAAAACTCTTGAGGAAAGTTTAAGAAAATTCATTTAGGAATGTCGTGAAAAAGACGGCTGATGGGAAATAGATTACTACCGGCAAAGAAAAGGGTGTTTTTTTTTTTCCCTTGCTCTTATTGGTACATAGGCAAAGTCCACAGGGCTGTATTCATTAAATAGAGCTTCTTCTCAAGTTTATCATGTGGGTTGATTATGCTCACCCTCTGCCGCCTCCTCCTTTTTTTCTTTCTTTTCTTTTTTTGTGAAGAGTCTTTTCTTTTCCTGGAATTCTCTCTCTTTCTGCTTTCTTATCATGACATGGTTTGATTTACCTATACCAAGATTCAAAAAAAGAGAAACCATCATGATCTTTGCCTTGCTAAGACGTATTTATTTTACTTACTGATATTGTAACACTCAACTCATTCGTTTCTCAGAAACTATAACTTAGTTTTTCCATAAGTTTGAACAGAACTTGTTTACATATATATAAAGCTTCTTCTTGTAACTCCGTCATTTGTAACTTCAACACCAGGGCTGATTCTGTATCTTGGGTCCTATGAGTAGTGCGATAAACATGAGTGGGCAGGTACTTATGTGTAATGTTGGTTTAGAGCCTTTCAAATAGATGCACCTTGAATGGTCTGGGTGACTAATATTGTTCTAATACATTCAGAGGACTCTAAGTATTGAAATCCATAAAGATCTTTAACATTGTATAAAGTTTCCATTTCCCCAATATTGTTTCCAGCATTGGTTACTTATTGTCTACATGATAGCCATTCAGAAGTTAGTGATGAGTCTCTATTTCTTTTTAATAAGTTGTAGCTGTACTACTTTGTCAGATGTTTTCCATATCAGATCTAATAATCATTGGATAATTAGCATATTCAATGTGATTTTATCACAGTAATTCTAGTAAAGTAGTCCCCAAATATTGCTTCTTTATGTAAACAATCCTGTATGTATAGTATTATGTAAATATAAACACATATTCATGACTAAACAATATTTGTGGATAACTAAAACCAATGTGCACATATACCAAAATTTCTCAGTAAATACACTAATAGTGTGAATGTAAAATCTTTTAGCCATATTGAAGTAAATATAGAAGATCCAGGAAAAACAAAACAAGGAACTAACTGTAAAAATACCTTCATTCTGGGAATAAACCCCAAAGCTAACATTTCCATACATAACCTCCAAAAATGGTAAGTCAGTCTACCACAGAGATGCTTGCATGTTTCTATCACTAACTTTGGTATTTTGCACTCAACTTTTCTCATATACTCTTTTAACCAGTTTGAGTAAATTTTCTGATTTAATATTTGCTAAGCACAAACAATGTCTGCCATTTTCTCAAGTCTCTCTTCATTTGTCTGACATATGATTGTTACTCCATATAGTTTTGATTGTTCAGTGTCAACAAAGGAATGGATACAGAAGATGTGGTACATTTACACAATGGAGTACTACTCAGATATTAGAAACAATGATTTCATGGAGTACTTAGGCAAATGGATGGAATTAGAAATGTCATCGTGAGTGAGGTAAACCAGTCACAAAAGAACACCCATGGCATGGACTCACTGATAAGTGAATATAAGCCCAAAAGCTTGGAATACTCAAGATACAGTTCACAGACCACATGAAGCTCAAGAAGAAGGAAGACCAAAGGGTGGATGCTTCAATTCTCATTAAAAAAGGGAACAAAATATTGATGGAGGAAAAACAGGCCAAAAAGTGGAGCAGAGACTGAAGGACATCCAAAGACAGCCCCACCTGGGGATTCTGCCCATACACCAAACCCAAACACTGTACTGGATGCCAAGACGTCCTTACTGACAGGAGGCTAATATAATGGTCTCTTTTATGCTCATGGAAATCTTATTCTTAAGAGTAGGGAAGTTTTCTTCTATGATTTTGTTGAAGATACTAACTGTGCCTCTCAGTTGAGATTCTTTGCCCTCTTCTATTCCTATTATCCTTAGGTTTGGTCTTCTCATTGTGTCCTGGATCTCCTGGACATTTTGGGTTAGGAGCTTTTTGGGTTTTTCATCTTCTCTAAATGTTTTTTCTATGTTTTCAATTGTGTCTTCGGTCTCTGAGATTCTCTCTTTCATCTCTTGTAGTCTGTTAGAGATGCTTACATCTGTGACACCTGATTTCTTTTTTAGGTTTTCCATCTCCAGGGTTGTCTCTTTTTGTGTGTGTGTGTTTTTTATTGTTTCTATTTCCATTTCAATTCCTTCATCTCTTTTATTGTTTTCCTGTAGTTCTATGATTTCTTTAAGTGTTTTTTGTGTTTCCTCTTTAAAATCTTCTATTTGTTTATTGTTGTCTTCCAGTACTTGTTTGAGGGAGTTATTCATGCTCTTCTCAAAGATCTCCATCATCATCTTGAGGTATGATTTCAGGTCTGAGTCTTCTTTTTCTGGGGTGTTTGGTAATCCACTGTTTGCTGTGATGGGAGAGCTGGGTTCTGATGCTGCCAGGTTGTCTTGGTTTCCCTTGGGTAATTTCTTTCGTTTTCCTCTTGCCATCTTGTTGTCTGTGATTATATGTGGTTTCATTGAACTGTCTCCTGAGAGGCTCTGTCAGAGCCTGACAATTATAAAAGCAGATGCTTGTAGCCTACCATGGGACTGAGAACAGGGTTTTCAATGGAGGAGTTAAGGAAAGGACTGAAGGAGCTGAAGGGGTTTGAAACCCATAAGAAGAACAACAATATCAACAAAACATATTCTTTAGAGCTCCCAAGGACTAAAGCACCAATCAAACAGTACACATGGAGGGACACCTGGCGTCATCTGCATATGTAGCAGAGGATAACTTTGTTGGATATCATGAAGAGGAGAGGCCCTTGGTCCTGAAAAGGCTTGTTGACCCAGTCTAGGGAAATTCCAGGGTGAGGAGGCAGGAATGAGTGAGTTGGTGGGAGAGCTTGCTCATAGAAGCAGGGGGAGAGTGGATGAGATAGGGGGTTTCCAGAGGGGAATCTGGGAAATGGGTCACATTTGAAATGTAAATAAAAATAGCCTATACAAAATTGAAATCATTGAGCCATCAGCCTTTTATTAAGTATTTAATTGTAGGGTTACTGAGAAAACTGAATGAATGTTGGAACAAGTCAAGTACACAGCCTCTGTCCCAGTATTAATGAATGAGAGTGGGACAATAATGTAAACTAATGCAAGTATCTGTACAAAGAAACAAAGTGTTTCCACACAAAAGAGTAAACCTGTAGACTTTAATTATTCCAGTCACATAAGCAGAATTGTTAGAGTGTAGATTTCAATTTAGAAGTTAAAGTCTCTGACTCTAGTTATTACATAATTAAGCATTTTGTAGTGCTGCTATTTTAAATTATAATCATTTTGGCAAATTAAAAAAAAGATCAGCACAATAGCTTTGAATAACAGAACAACTAGTACACGCTAACTGAAAGGATATATAATAATTTGTATCATGGCCTAAACTTCACAGCTTTCAACTTTTCATCTGAATTTTATAATTTGTGTTGAAGGTACTTAAGGCAAAATTTTAATTATTCATTTGAAAATTATTTTATGTAAAAATTTGAGTGATATGACTAATTTAAAAATAATATCCACTGTAACTCATAAATTGTCTAAAAATAAAATCAAATGAGAAATTGACTTATCTCCAAAAGAGAATTTTTAAAATTTATATATTTTCATTACAATATATTTATACAATTCTGTAAATTTGACCAGAAATGAATGTTGACATAGATAATTTTAAAAATGAATTTACTGTGCTGGGTAATACCATTATTTTTATATTAATAGTACTTATTTTTTAGGTTGTTCAGCCACCATCAAATTGTACCTTTCATCATATCTGGTGGGACTGCTGCTACTGATTAATGGCACTAATGTCTTAGTATCTGTAGAACAAAGGAAAAAGTAATTGTGTATCTTGTACATTTTTGTGGTAATGTTTAAATGTCAAAGTCAACCTGAGTCATCAAATCAGAAACTCTGGAATGCGGTCTAGAAATTTCTTTGGATCTCCCGCCTGGCAAGTCTTGTATGGCTAAAATTTCTAGGTTCTAATGATGTTTTTAGAGACCAGAGATGTTGCCTGTAGTGACAGTGCTCCATTGCATAATACAACAATAATGCCACAGACCTACAATCCCAGCAACCAGGAGGGAGAGAATACAGAAACTAGCCTGGAAAAAATAGGTCATCCCCCCTGCCCCTGACCACCAAACAAACAATCTGACGAAACTCCAAGCTTAAAAAAAAAGAAAAATGAAGTATAAAGAATTTAAAAGGTGAATATAATATTTTTCTAGATATGTCAATCATTATTTGGAGTAACAAAAACTGAAGCCAGTATCCAAAATAAAATGGCTGTTATAGCTACAAAGAAAGGTAATCTTTCTAGAACTTTTAGATACAAAGAAGAGAGAAGGAGACTGGGTAAAAGGACACTAACCATTCTCCTGATATTTATAACTGTAAATTTTAAGGACTGTGGCAATTTCTATAGAAGCATATAGTAATGAGGCAGCATGTAGGATGACTCCCTAACATGTAGTGAATGTAGTGAAAAAAGAAAACCCTTTTAAGGGACTTTCTGCAGGGCACCTGTCTAAGCTGGTGTCTCCAGAGAAGGATTAAGCATGGCATTGTGGGAAGCAAGCATTCCTTTATATTTGCGCACTTCTTTTTAAAATAAGAAATGCTACTATAATAATTATCGAAAAAACCTAATTTTGCAATAGTTTGATTAGTAATTTAGCTGTTTATAACATGTCTTATATGAAAATTAACTTTAAAGCAAATGTGTAAATACTGAACTTTTAAAAATTATTTTAAAATTATAATTACATCATTCTTTAACTCCCTTTCCTTGAACCTCTTCGATTTATATACTACCTGTTCTCTTTCAAATCCATGGACACTTTCCTCACTGACTGTCTTTACACACAGATATGTGGATAGGCATACTTATTACTGAATACAGAAATTTACCCACTGCATTGGTCTGACTGATGTTCCTTGTGTGCATGTTATTTCCATTAGTCCTTTCCAACATGGCTGGAGGGGTTTCCCAGCAATCCCATGTATTGTTTTATTCCGTTTTGTTTTGTTTTCTGCATATGGAATAAGCTATGCCAAAAAATGATAACATGCCTGTCAGCATTCTGGAAAGAAATAACATAAGAATGTATAAGCCTTATGTGAAAGAAATATTCAAATAAGTCAGTTGATCCCAAAGTTTTCTTAGTCACATAGGTTTGTGGGGTGTGATGTCCTTTTTCATGGAAGAACATGCTAGAAATTTTTGTTCTTGGCACCAGCCAACACCTATTCAACCTGGAGCTTCATGAGTGGAGCGCAACATTTTGTCATTAAGAGGGAAAAAATATTAAAACCAGTGCAGGTGCTGTGATGAAGGGCACGTCTGAGAACCACTGACCTAGATAATTACTTTGCCCAAGCTCTTTGTTTCTCTTCAACAAACATGCCAGTAATTGCTATGGAAATGTATTAAAAATACACTCAACATGCAATTATGTATGATATTCAGGGGGTAGAATGATGTGGACAAGCAAAGACTGGATGATCCTATGTCTCTCTTCAGCTGTTACATCATACTCCGCCCACCATATTTCCTGTGTGCTGGAGCCCCTAATGAGAACTGAAATTGACTGCCTCTTGTTGTTGCTACTTAATTTCCCTGCCCACTCTGGGGGAAGGTGCTAATGAGCAGTGAAATAGCCTGGAGGCAAACAGTAGGAGGGAAGAGGCAGGGAGCATCCTGTCTTTCTGAATATTTGAGCACATATTGTATTATCAGAAGCAATTTTTCCTGAAAACCTTTTCGCTCTGTCTTAAAATTCAATACGCCAATATAAATTTATTGTTAAAGACTTAAAGTGAAATTAAGGGCTGCTGTAGTGACAGCAAAGTGGCAGGAGAGGCTCTCTGTCCCTTGCCTGCCTTTGTTCAGCATTTCTTGGGTTGGGTTTTACTGGTGAGTGCTGTTTATTCTCTTTTAAAACAACTAACAACAAACCTTTTCTTTCCCTTTCTCTGCATTTTCTCTAGACTTTCATCTCCCTGTTCAATGGGTTTTGAGTATTAGTCCAAAGGCCTATTTAATACCAGATGAGAAAGAAAGGAAAATAAAATAACACTAAGCACCAAGACACTATTAGAGGTTTAATTCTAAAGGAGTTTCATGGTTTGAATCATCAAAGAAACTTTGTTCTGAAAGGTTTTGTTTGGCTTCTCTTTCCTATATTGCTGTATGTAAGGTTGTGGAAGAAAAAATCACAATCTCTTACACATTCTTTTGTGAGTTAGATTGAAAAAGTAAAATAAAAACAGCCTGTGATTGACCTAGTCATATGTGTTTGATTCCAAAGATAACCCTTCAAAAAATAAAACTTTCCATATCATTATCACTTAATTTTTAAAACAATTCTGTGAACTTTTTAAAACACATAATATTGTTGACAATTTTCTATTACCTTTGAAGTACAAATTGGCTTGAGAGGGCTATGGTGCTGACCATGGTACTGATAAAATCTTCACTGTGATGAGCACTGAAACTGAAATCATGCCAGTTTTCAATGTTATCATGTCTTCAGTAATCCCGAATCTCTTCCTGCAAGACTGGAGCTTGTGTGCTACTATCGTGATTCAGTTTCTTGAGCAGTTAGAAATCATCGCTGAAATCACAGCAGGACAAAGAAAACAGAAAAGATTGCAACAACTTAGTAAGATTTTTAAGGTTTTACAACACAGGCACATGCATAGGGTTTTATTGTAAACTCTGAGCTGCTCTTTTGCAAGTAGACTTTAAAGTTTAGACAACTCAGTTTGTTTTGTAAATAGAAAATTTTATGACCCTAACCCTAATCTTATCTGACCCATCAAGTCTACACTCTTGAGTATTATTTCTGGAAAGTAATGTAAAAGGCCAAGATTTCAGAAAGATAAAATATGACAGCACAGAGAAATAGCACATTCTTATTCTCCATCAGCTCTGTAAATTGGCCCTACAGGCTGTTCTGCAATGCGTCCTTTGAGAGCAGAGGAACAGTCCTATGTTATCATTTCAGGTTTTCAAAAATCATCTGAACTTTTTTACACACACACACACACACACACTCACACACACACTCACACACACACACACACACACACACACACACATACACACACACACACACACACACACACACACACACATACACACACACACACACACACACACACACACACACATACACACACACACACACACACACACACACACACACACACATACACACACACACACACACACACACCAGATACTAATAAAAAGTATAGGAGACAAAGAGGATGATATTTAGAGAAATTAAACTGTATCAAATATGTTCAGTCTAAAACGACAAACCAAAAATTCAGCAAATTGAAGATATTTTGTGAGATGCTGGAGAGATGCTTACTGGTTATCAGCACCATCCATGAGAAGAGCCAGCTAGTAGTTCCCAGCCTTCACACTGCAAGTTGTGCCCATCAGTTATAGAGAATTCATCACCCTTTTTTGACCTCTGTGGGTACTTACATGCACATGGTATATATGGGGAAATAAAACCTCATACACATAAAATAAGAATCAGAAATCTGTTGTTTTGTCCTTCTATAAATTATTTATTTTTATTTGCTTTATGTCCCAATGCAGCCTCCCTTCCTTCTCTTTTTTCCAGTCCCACCCTGACCAATCCCTTCCAAACATTATCCCCTTCCCTACTCCTCAGAAAAGAGGAAGCCTCTTTGGGTACCATCCCATTCTGGGATATCTAGTCCCAACAGGACTAATCACATCCTCTCTCACTGAGGTCTAAACTGGCATTCCAGGTAGTAAGGGAGTTGTAACCTACTGGAGGTAACAATGTCACAGATAGCACTCCTCAAATTATTAGGGACCCACATGAAGGCTAAGTTGCACATCTGCTGCAAGGTTTTAGGGGTCCTAGATCCAGCTCCTTTAGTATCTGTGAACTCCCATGTGCTGAGATTAGTTGACTCTGGGGGTCTTCCTATGGTGTCCTTGATGCTTGCTTGCTCAACTCTATCTCCGTATTCTTCCACAATGCTCCCTGAGCTCCACTTTATTTTTGGCTATGGGTATCTACATCTATTTCCATATGATGCTAGATTAAGCCTCACAGAAGACAGTAATGCTATGCTCCTGTCTGCAAGCATAACAGAGTATCATTAAGAGTGTCCTGGTTGTCTGTTACCTCAGTCTCCTGCATCTTTATCCCTACATATCTTGTAGGCTGAACAAACTTTGGGTGGAATGTTTCATAAGTGGATTGGTGTTTCCCTCTTTCCCCTGGAAGTCCGGCCATAGAAGGTGGCCATTTCAGTCTCTATTTGCCCAACTGGTAGGAATCTAAGATAGAGTCACCTCTATATACTACATGTAACCACTCTGATCTCAGGGTAACACTTTTTTATCTCAGCTTGATTATATAGTAGAAAGATTCAGTTCTTTAACATGTCCGAAGTTGTAGTGAGCATAAAGGCTTACTAAAAATGCTTTATAAATTTATCTTCTGACTGTGTTTGTAAAGTCTATTATGCTAGTTAGTGTTTCTATTTCTGTGTCAAACCGTTACAAAAAGACACTTGTTAAAAAAAAGATTTTTTTTGCTTTGTTTTGTTTTTGTTTTTGTTTACTTTTTTCTTCATTTTACAGCATGTAGTTTTCCAATCAGGGAAGTTAGAGCAGGATCTCAAGGAAGAACCCTGGAATCCGGATCTGAAGCAGAAGCCATGGAAGATGTTCTGCTTACTGAACTCATGTCTTCCTCAGCCAGATTCCTGGAGCACACAGGTCTGCCAGCTGAGGCATAGATCTTTACTCCGTCAGGAGGCCCTGCACATAAACCGAGAAATGCACTCCAGGCTTGCCCACAGGCCAATCCAGTTGTAGCCATTTTTTTTTTCAATTGAGACATCCTTTTCAAAAATGACCATGTGTGTGTCAATTTTCATACAGTTATCAGGTCAGCATACTGAGCTTCATTATTAAAGCTGAGAACTCATCACCATGATATTTCATTATTGATATACAAATATTTTATGCAAAAACATCTAAAACTTAAAACATTCATGGCTATGGTGTTTTGAAATCACTTTAGCTCTAAAGCCAATTGTCAATTAAACATAATAATTATACTATGAATGATGGCAATTAATACCTCAGATACTTCAACTGCCCAATATGTTCTTAGACTCAGATTTCTGGAAACCAGTGGAAGTTGTTTTTTACTGTGAAAGAGTAGAAAAGAGGTAATTTTTTTTTTGGAAATTGTACTTAGCTCATAAACATGCTGAAAAATATATTTATATCATTATTCATGAAACAGAAGCACTTTTGTCTAAAACATTTGCAGGCAATATGTCAATACACATTTTTAATCTCAGAATTCTAAACAAGGCTATATTTGTTTGTGCCTATCATTGGGCAATGTAAACAAAAGCAATAATGTATTTTTAATAAGCCAATGTTAGCTTTGCTTTCAAATCTGTGAAAGGTTAACTCTTTAAAGTCAACAGCTGTTCTCGTAGAGCAGACCTGCTACCGACCAATAAAATAAGTTCATTTCTAGTTCAGGCTTATCTACGTGCTCTGAGGGTCACAAACTTTTGGGAGTCAGAATTTTCTTTCTATATTTAAATAAAACCTGGAATACAATTATTTTTAATACTTTAGCTCTTGAAAAGGAAAATAATGAACACCTTTATTAAAACAGCAACCTTAAAGGCAAACAGCTATTATTTTTACTGAATCTAAAGCACAGTGGTCCAAGGGAAATTTTAAAGAGGTTTCACATGCAATGGACCTGCAATTTAAATAGAACATTATGTTACACTATTGTTTTAGATGCTGATCAGAAAACTCAATCCAGGTTGGAAAGATGTTTTCCCCATTAAAGATAGACTTCCAATGAGAACATAAAGAAAATGACAAACCTGATAGTGAATTATTTAGGGGCCAGGAAAAAGTTATTTTGATGGCTCCTTTGGTACATATGTAGGTTCTAAGTTGGAATGACCTACCTGACCACAAATGTCTGATGCTTGTGGTTGCTTCTCATGTCCTGGGCATGGCAGGAACTCTTCAAATCATAACAGTGTTCTGTTGAAAGAACTGTATGTATAGGGGATAAACACTGATGTACGGGTTCATGTGTAATCAAAGATGCTTCACTATGTTTTCTGACACAGTGTATCCTTTCTGTATCCTTCAACATATATTTATTTTTAAAAGGGAGCCAACTGTCAGACCAAATATTATAGTGCATAAATCCTTCTACCTGAGAGTAGGATTATAAATAAAACAGATGGACTCGATTTAAACCATCCTCAAATAAATATATTTCAATTACATATTTTCAGTGATGCCTAATGTTTTTCCACTTAAATGTGAAATAAGTTTCAAAAAAAAAACAAATACAAATTTAGAAAGAACTCTCATACTATGTTATTTATAACACTAATGATTGCAAATTATGTGTATATGTACATATACACACATGTGCAAATTACACATATATGTATGCATTTATAATTTTAATACTTTTACAATTTGCAAGAAAATTATTTTATCACTTGAGATGTGGTTACTTATGAGGTATAAAAAAGTGCTGTCTCTAAAATCCTCCTGGTTCCTGGTTCTTCCCATTTCTTTATTTCTACACATTTCCAACCCCACAACATCTTTCTCTTTAAAAAACAAACAACTAAATAAATAAGAAATATCTTAGAATAAAAAAAATGCACCAACATACTGAAACGTACTCAGAGGAAAAGTACATTTAGACATATACACACACTAGAGTACCCATACAAACACAAAATGATATATCAGCCAAAGACTACAGGTATCGATAAAAGTATTAAGAGACAAACCATTGTGATGAAAACAATCTCCACAAATACCACTGAGTTCATCTTGTTTTGTTCATCTACTTCTGGGCCTGTTGCCTCCCTTTGAGTATGTTTTGTACATCCAATGAGACTGCATTGGAAAAAAAAACTATATTGTTGCTTTGTGTGAGGGTTTCAATTGGAGAAATCTTAGGTGGAGTTTATGTCCCTTTTCCCCTCTCAGTGCTGAGACCCCATCATTTTGGGCCTTTGCAGCCCCTATACATTCTGCCTTTTTCAGCATGTGCAGGAGTTCATACTGTGCATCAGTCCTCTTGTGTGTCTGCAGGGTCACGATTTCTTGGTATCTTCCATTCACTTGAGCTCTTACATGCTTTTCACCACCTCTTCTATAAAGTTCTCTGGGCACTGTGGGGGAGAGGCTTTGTGAATATGTCCTCTTTAGGACTCAGTGTTTCAAAGTCTCACACCCTCTGCCCCTTGTCCAGGTAGGGAGTTCTTATTTTCTTCTCCCCTACTACAGGCAGCAGCTTCTTTGATGGTGACTGAGAAAGACACTAATGTACGGAGATAGCAGGATGTCATTAGGAGTTACTATATTTCTACTTTCCTTTACTGGAACAGAAGTGTTTGCTTTTCCTATGTTTGTGGTCTATCTAGCCTCAGGTTTTTGGCCACAGATGTGGCAGGTGTTCCAGCTCACGTGGTGGGAAAAACTCAATCAGATTGCACTTTGTTAGGACCGCAACATGTGTGATATGATTACCTCAGAACGTTGTGCAGGCAGTTCACTATTGTAGAAGAATGAGTGTGTAATTTTACTACCTTTCTAATCTGTTTGTGTGCAGAGTAACTTCAATTCAGTAAGAATGGCAGCTCTATGAGGAAACAGCTTGATTTATCCATATAAAATAAGAAATCTTGGAGTTTTCATCAATAGAGACTTACCATCAGGACATGCAAAGCTACCTGTAGCCTATGCAATACACTGAATTGGAGGTTTCCATGATAATTTTAACAATATACATTTCTTAAAAACAAACAAAAATTAACAAGTCAACATGAAGATAAAAATCTAATATTCTCAAAAGTTTTCAAGTCCTGTTTGCATTTCATGCACCCCCTAATGTCCCAAGAAATTTTACTCTGGCTTCTTTTTGTGTAATTTTGTGTTTGCGTCCTGTAGATTTTTCTATGCATCATTTGCATGTATGTATGACATATATTGCACTGAGTTCTTTTTTTAATAGACATAAAATTGTTTATTTAGGAACAATTAAATTTGAAACATATTCTGATCCACTAAAGAAAAAGCAAGTCTGAAACCCCACTTACTACCAATTTTAAGGGAGGAAAGGCACATACTATATTCGAGTTATTAACATTTTGCAATTTAATATAAAAATAATTAATTTAAGCAAATAAATACATCTAAGGATATTTCAAATGACAAAAGCAGAACACATTTCTGGCACCCAAGAAGAGCATTTGTACATTAATGGGCACATGGGAAATATGTTTTTCTCCAAACACATCTATTTTGTAAGAACACAATCAGTAACATCTTCATAAACAAACATAAATATTGATGTTTATACTAACAGTGGCAACTGAATTATCCGAGCTATCATGGATGAGGATAAACTGTCATTGTATTAAAGTCTACTTTTCCCCAACTTTGGGGCAATTAGAAGTTGAACTCACTAGGATCACAATAATGAGGAGATGAGCTTAAACTAAATTATTATACAATGTACACCATAAAATTCTTGCATCATAAAGAAAACAGCTCCTGTGTCTCACAAGATTTCACTACTCAACATGGGAGAGCTGATGTTAATTATGATTTCTAGATAATGATCTTTTGTCACATATATACATGGGAATAAAAACACACATGGTGTTTTAGGTTCTTTCCTGTTGCTATAAAAATACTGATGAAAGCAAGTTAAGGGAAAAGAATATTTTGACTCATCATTAAATGGTACAATACATCATGGTAGGGAAGTGAAGACATCAAGAATTTACAGCAGTGTGTCCATAACCAGGAGGCAGAGCATAATTATATATATGATGCTCAACTGTCGTTTTTAATTATACAGATCTAACACTATGGCACCAACACTAGGCAGGGCTTCTCTCAATTAACACCCGCTAATCTGGTACAGACATTCTCAAATGTGAACTTTAGAGAATGCCTAATAGATGCTTCTAGAAGATAGTAATGTATTTCTAGTGTGGCATTATTTATTTTGTGTGGCATAGTGCCATACCATTGAACTCCTAGAATTGTGATCAAAGCATTCCTTCTTTCTTCATGAAATGTTTGATTTTAAATATTTTGTTATAATAATTAAAAAGCCGACTAATAAAAATATTCTGTGAGGTTGAAATGGGGCAGAATAACACATAAATATTGTATAGGACAGACCAGAATGCAGATATTCAAATAAAGTTACTTGTTTTTATTACTATATATAATCCTAAATTTTATAGTATATGTAAGTATAAGAATTATGATTATAAAAATTCTGAATAAAATAGTTTTTATCTTCCCTAGCCTGTCATTGGAAACTTTTCCCAAGACCCACTTTATCTGGATATGTAAATCCAAAAATTTCTTGTTCAAAATGAGTATATATTTATACCCTACATATATTATTCTATGTGATTTAATTCATTATTTAGTATCTTCCAATACTTAATGCTTTGTATCATCTATACAAATAGTTCTATACAAATTATTGGTACAATATATTGTTTAGGTAAGAATTGCCAGAATCTTAAACATGTTTTGCAAAGATACAATATTTTTTCATATTTTGATTTATGATTAATTGAATACATACATGAAGAAATTGCAGTTTTTTAAATTTTTAAGCATTTTTTAAGGTTTCATACTCTGCATTAAGATCTTACTAGTTACAATGAGCAAAAAGTACATGCAAAACAGGATGTAACCCGGAATTAGTCAACCTTTTCTTGGTGTGTAAGAATTAAGCCTAATTTTTTTTTTTTTTTTTTTTTCCCTTGAACTTCAAACAGTTTGTGAGTTGTTTCTGGGGAAGGGCAAGCCTCTGGGGTTAGCATCCCACTATCAGTGACTGCATATTATGTCTGTTCTTTTGTGACTGGGTTATCTCACTCAGGATGATATTCTCTAGATACAGCCATTTTCTTAAGAATTTGGTTAAGTCATTGTTTCTGATAGCTGAGTAGTTCTCCATTGTGTAAATGTACCACAATTTTTGTATCCATTCATCTACTGAAAGACATCTAGGTTCTTTTCAGCGCCTGGCTATTATAAATAGAGCTGCAAAGAACATTGTGGTACATGTTTCTTTGTTATATATTGGAGTATTTCTGGGGTATATGCCCAGAAGTGGAATAGCTGGATCTTCAGGTAGTATTATGTCCAATTTTCTGAGGAATTGCCAGACTTATTTCCAGAGTGGTTGTATCAGTTTACAACCCCACCAACAGTGGAGAAGTGTTCCTCTTTCTCCACAACCTAGCCAGCATCTACTGTCATCTGAGTTTTGGATCTTGAGCAATCTGACTGGTGTGAGGTGGAATCTCAGGGTTGTTTTGATTTGCATTTCCCTGATGGCTAAGGATGTTGAGCACTTCCTTTGATGTTTCAGAGCCATTCGATATTCCTCAATTGAGAACATTTTGTTTAGCTCTGTACTCCATTTTTTAATAGGGTTGTTTGATTCTCTGGTGTCTAGCTTTTTGAGTTCTTTGTATACCTTGGATAATAGGCCTCTATCTGATGTGAAGTTGGTAAAGATCTTTTCCCATTCTGTTGGTTGCCGTTTTGTTTTCTTGACTGCACTGAGTTCTTTTCACACATGTTGATCTATCATTACGCTACATTTTACATTTCTCAATAAAAACTAATGATGTTGATTCATGTATTGGTAGTCATCTAGATTCTCCCTAGTTATCAGCTATGACAAGTAAATTTAATTGTACCTGCAGTTTGTACAGGCACAGGGCTAGTTCCTATAGAAAATAGTCTGTAGGAACTAAATCAGTGACTTGTTTGATGTGTTTCTATTGAAACCTTCAGAAAACAAATTGATCTGACATTTAATACATCTACAATCAGTGAATATATTATATATACATATATATGTATATGCATTAAAGGGTATGTATTATACAAACTACATAAGTATATATAATTCTAAAATTATTTTAAACATTATTATTTAGAAAAATTGCTATATATACATCTATCATTTTATTCACAAATGCTCCTAAATCTGAGTTCTGTAGAAAATTATATATGCAATTTTATTGATGACTCATTCTCTTTTATGTAGCTATGATTAATATTCTAGTCATTTTTTTCTCTCAATATTTCCTTCCAATTCAGTAGTTATCAAAGCCTTTAGAATTCTCTTTTGCTGAGGAACTTTTTGTTAGCATGTGTTTAAATAATAAAAATTTCTCATGAAACAATGTAATCCAGGTAGACCAACACACACACACACAGACACACACACACACACATAAACATACAAAACCACTGATTAACTGCTAGAAAGTTTATTCTCTTACTATTTTATTTTAACAAAAGAGAGATACATGTACAGATTTTTAAAGGCATTTTGGCATAACGATATATGAATATATTTTTGTCTGTACTTAATTCTATTAGAAGTTTGATAGTATGCATTGAAATATTACTAGTTACCATAAGCATAAAGTACATGTAGAACAGAACAGAACATGGAAAGGGTCAGAGTTTTCTTGGTGTGTATAGATTAAACATAATGATTTTGAATACCAAAAATTGCCACAGGCTATATTCTTAGCTCTTGGATTATTAATGATTTAAGGTACAGGTGTACCACAGTCTGAGAGGGTGCTATGCACTTTTTTTTTTTTTTTTTTTTTTTTTTTTTTTTGCTAAGAAGGATTGAGGCTTTCACTTTTTTTTTTATTTTTTTTAAACGACTTTATTTTGCAAAACAAAGATAAATGTAAAGATTTTAAACATTTTTTGCTTAAAATTATACATTTTTGTCAGTACTGTTTTTTCAGACATTAAAATAAATTTTACATAAAACCATGTGAATATGTTTTTTAGTCAGTACTTGATTTTTTTCAAGGGCTTGACAGTATGCATTGAAAACGTACTAGTTGCAATAAGCGTAAAGTTCATGCAAAACAAAACGCAACATGGAAATAGTCAAAGTCTTCTTGTTTTGTGAATATATGTATATTTTTTGTTTTCTTTATTTCTTGGACTTCATACAGTCTGTGAGTTGTTTCTGGGGGAGTGCAAGCCTCTGGGGTTAGCATCCCACTATCAGTGACTGCATATTATGTCTGTTCTTTTGTGACTGGGTTATCTCACTCAGGATGATATTCTCTAGATGCAGCCATTTTCTTAAGAATTTGGTTAAGTCATTGTTTCTGGTGGCTGAGTAGTATTCCATTGTGTATATGTACCACAATTTTTGTATCCATTCGTCTTCTGAAAGACATCTGGGTTCCTTCCTGCTTCTGGCTATTATAAATAGAGCCGCTATGAACATTGTGGTGCATATATCTTTGTTGTGTATTAAAATGTCTCTGGGGTATATGCCCAGAAGTGGAATAGCTGGGTCTTCAGGTAAGCTTTCACTTTTTTACCTTTGCTTTTCTTGAACTACATATGGCTTGTGAGTTGTTTCTGGGGTATTCAGAGCTTTCTGGGGTTAGTATCCAGTTATCAGTGACTGCGTATTATATCTGTTCCTCTGTGACTGGGTTACCTCACTAAGGATAATATTCTCTAGATGCATCCATTTTCCTAGGAATTTCATAAAGTCTTTCTTTCTAATAGCTGGGTAGTACTCCACTTTTTAGATATACCACAATTTTTGTGTCCATTCATCTACTGAAGGACATCTGGGTTCTTTATAGCTTCTGGCTATTATAAACAGGACTTCTATGAACATTGTGGTACATGTGTTCTTATTTTATGTTAAAGCATGACTGGAGTATATGTCCAGAAGTTGAATAACTGGGTCTTCAGGTAGTACTATGTCCAATTTTCGGAGGAACCGCCAGACTGATTTCCAGATTGGTTGTACCAGGTTACAACTCCACCAACAGTGTAAAAGTGTTCCTCTTTCTCTGCATCCTTGCCAGCATCTGCTGTCATCTGAATTTTTGATCATAGCCATTCTGACTGGTGGGAGATGGAATCTCAAATTTGTTTTGATTTGCATTTTCCTGATAACGAGGGTTGTCGAGCCCTACCTTAGATGCTTTTCAACCATTTGATATTCCTCGATTGAAAATTTTTTGTTTAGCTCTTTACCCCATTTTTTAATAGGATTGTTTGATTCTCTGGCATCTAACTTCTTGAGTTCTTTGTATATATTGGATATTAGACCTCTATCAGATGTGGGGTTGGTAAAGATCTTTTCTCAATCTGTTGGTTATCATTTTGTTTTCAAAACAGTCTCCTAAGCATTAAAGAAAATTTGCAATCTCATTAAATTCCATTTCTTGATCCTTGGTCTTAGAGCACAAGCCATTGGTTTTCTGTTAAGAAAATTTTCCCCTGTGCCTATGTGTTCTAAGGTTTTCCCTAGTTTATCTTCTAATAGTTTCAGAGTACCTGGTTTACTGTGGTTATCTTTGATCCACTTGCACGTGAGCTTTGTACAAGGAGATGAGAAAGGGTCTATTTTCATTCTTCTGCATGCTGAGTGCCAGTTGAGCCAACACCATTTGTGGAAGAGGCTGTCCTTTTTCCATTGAATGTTTTCACCTCCTTTGTCAAAAATCAAGTGACCAAAAGTGTGAGTGTTCATATTCTGTTCTATTGATCAACTTGCCTATCTCTGTACCAATACCATGTGGTTTTTAACACAATTGTTACAGAGAGTTGCATGGTGCCATGTAGATACTGGGAATAGAACCTGGGTCTTCTGTAAGAGGAGGCAGTTTTGTCTTTTAAAATATATGCTTTTCTGGCATGATTTTTCTCTTCGTACATTTATGGAGACTTCTGTTTGTATATTTCTGGTTAACAGCAAGATTTTTCTTAGTAAATATTTTTAGTTAAATCTATATTTCTTATACAGTTGAAGGAGACACATTTACAGAAACTCTCAGCAAGATACAGAAAAGCAGCATATATGTAATGACAAAAGTTAATTTATAGTTGTTTCCCATACAACTTTTCTTTCCACAAACTTAGATGATAGAGCAGAGCAAAGAATCAGGTATTTTAAAGCTTTATTTTTTGAATTACAAAAGAGAATTAAAGTCAAACCTATGTGATGAACTTACAACATAGCACAGCTGAACGACTATGGGGAATTATATATTAACCGCTATTATGAAAATGTCTACTGAGGATACTATCAAAATACTTCACTGATTTTAAGAGGAATAATGAGGATTTTTGTACAGTAAGCCTTGGACAAACCTTCTTATTTTTTAATGAAAGCATTAGCTGTCTTTCATAAAGTCTATGACACTAATAATGCAATGCCAAATAATCTCAAAGATGAAAAGTAAGAAATCTTCCCTAAGGTCAGAGGGAATCTAAATAATTTTTACATTCTTTAGTAAAATAAACAGTCATTTTATAACATTTATAGTGCCTGTGCTATGTAATATGGTTTAGGCATTGTCTATGCATTCCAGCAGAGAGTGGCTCCTCAGTGGCAGCACTCACTGGGAACCCAGGAATCTAGGTATGCCAGGGAAGGATATGAGAGGTAGCCACTCAGCATACAGTATATGGGTATGTGAAAGAAGCAAGTCCAAACATCAGGGCTATTGCTCTCAGGAAAAACCTGCTGTCTATCAATATGCACAAGGTACTAACTATATTTTTGGTAGTTAATATTATTAGTAATGATACTAATCATAAGACTTACAATAATTAAATTCAGTGTTGTGTGTCTGCATGCATATGTATGTGTGAGTGTGTGTGTGTGTGAGTGTGTGTGTGTGTGTGTGTGTGAGTGTGTGTGTGTGTGTGTGTGTGTGAGAGAGAGAGAGAGAGAAAGAGAGAGAGAGAGAGAGAGAGAGAGAGAGAGAGAGAGAGAGAGAGAGAGAGAGAGAGAGATGTAAGGTACTTCCTGACTTTTATTCACAGAAGGCTGACAATTTATTTCTAGAAAAGTCTTTGCTTTCTTATCTCTGTGCCTCTCTTGATGCTCTTTCCCTGAAAAGGAAAATTCTTTGTTCATACAGAGGTCTTCTCCTTGAAGCCTGAACTCAGGCTCCTCGGCTATACCGACTCTCATGCCACATTATTTTTAATCCAGTGTGCTCTGCTGTGAACTGTGGTGCCCCAGGAAGCGACATCAGAATTCAGATGCTGTGGAGTATTTTTAATATTGAGAAAAACAGTAATGCTTGACATTTGTCAGACAATGAGAGCCGCTAGTTCTAGATCGCTTGCTGTGTCAGTACTATATTAAGCTAACGTGCCTTTGATCACATCAGCCTATTATGCAAAGCTGAGCTTTTGGCAGTTGCCTTAGTAAAATGAAACAATGGTGCAGAGGTCTGGGTGGAAGAGCAAGAGAGGATGACCCTGTCCAGATGACGCCGAACAGTGAAGTGTTAGTATACTCTACCAGGCCACAAATTCAATTCTGCAAGTATTTCGGGTTGTTTAAGATGGACTGTGTTTACAGGAAAGTGCACCCCTGCATTGCCCTGCCCTGCTGTGCCTGATCCAGAAAACAGAAACAGAACTTTGGAACTTCTGCTCACACCTGACTACTCTGAGGCATAAAACAGGGCTTGACCCATCTGACACCTCAACCAGTGGAGAACCAGGGACACAGACCAGATACAAGGGAAAGGTAAGAACATATCACTGACAACAAAATGGCAAGAGGAAAGAGAAAGAGTATATCCCAAGGGAACCAAGACAATCTAGCAACACCAGAGCCCAGCTCTCCCATAATAGCAAACATCGGAACTCCAAACACTCCAGAAAAAGAAGACACAGACCTGAAATCATGCCTCAAGACGCTGATAGAGTTACTTAAAAAAGAAAAAGAGGAAAAGCAAAAAGATTCAGAAGCTTTTAAAGAAGAAACAAGAAAAACACTCAAAGAACTAGAAGAAAACAGAACCAAAGAAATAAAAAAAAAAAAAATGGAAGAGGGAAATTAAAACAGAGATTGACACAATAAAGAAAACACTAAAAGAGATAAACCTAGAGTCAGAACACCAAAAAAAGAAATCAGGAGTCACAGAAGCAAGCATTTCCAATAGATTACAAGAGATCGAAGAGAGAATCTCGGGGGCAGAAGACAACATTGCAAACATAGACAAAACAACCAGAGAAGATGCAAAAAAACAAAAAGCTCCTAACCCAAAATGTCCAGGAAATCCAAGAAACAATGAGAAGACCAAACCTAAGGATAATAGGAATAGAAGAGGGAGAAGAGTATCAACTAAGGGGCAGAGTAAATATCTTCAACAAAATCATAGAAGAAAACTTCCCTACCCTCAAGAATGGGATGACCACGAGCATAAAAGAAGCCTTCAGAACTCCAAATAGGTTGGACCAGAAAAGAAATACCTCCCGACACATAATAGTAAAAACATCAAGCGCCCAGAGTAAAGAAAGAATACTAAAAGCAGTAAGGGAAAAAAGTCAGGTAACATATAAAGGCAGACGAATCAGACTCATACCCGATTTCTCAAAAGAGACTATGAAAGCTAGAAGAGTCTGGACAGACATCATGCACTCCTTAAGAGAGCAGAAGTGCCAGCCCAAGCTGCCATACCCAGCAAAACTATCAATCACCATCGATGGAGAGACGAAGATATTTCAAGACAAATCAAAATTCACACAATATCTGACCACAAACCCAGCACTACAATGAATTATAGGTGGAAAACCCAAAACAATGAGGGAAAATACAACCTAGTAAGAACAAGAAAACTCCCAGAAACATCTGAGGAAGTGCTCCACATCCTTAGCCATCAGGAAAATGCAAATCAAAACAACCCTGAGATTCCACCTCACACCAGTCAGATTGGCCAAGATCCAAAACTCAGATGACAGCAGATGCTGGCGAGGCTGCAGAGAAAGAGGAACACTTCTCCACTGTTGATGGGGTTGCAAGCTAATACAACCACTCTGGAAATCTGTCTGGCGATACCTCAGAAAATTGGATATAGTACTACCTGAAGACCCAGCTATTCCACTTCTGGGCATATACCCCAGAGACACTTTAATACACAACAAAGTTATATGCACCACAATATTCATAGCGGCTCTATTTATAATAGCCAGAAGCTGGAAGGAACCCAGATGTCCTTCAGAAGATGAATGGATACAAAAATTGTGATACATATACACAATGGAATACTACTCAGCCACCAGAAACAATGACTTAACCAAATTCTTAAGAAAATGGCTGCATCTAGAGAATATCATCCTGAGTGAGATAACCCAGTCACAAAAGAACAGACATAATATGCAGTCACTGATAGTGGGATGCTAACCCCAGAGGCTTGCACTTCCCCAGAAACAACTCACAGACTGTATGAAGTCCAAGAAATAAAGAAAACAAAAAAATATACATATATTTACAAAACAAGAAGACTTTGACTATATCAATGTTGCGTTTTGTTTTGCATGTACTTTACGCTTATTGTAACTATTAGGTTTTCAATGCATACTGTCAAGACCTTGAAAAAAATCAAGTACTGACTAAAAAAATATATTTACATGGTTTTATGTAAAAATTATTTTAATGTCTGAAAAAACAGTACTGACAAAATGTATAATTTTAAGCAAAAAATGTTTAAAATCTGTACATTTATCTTTGTTTTGTAAAATAAAGCCATTTAAGAAAAAAAAAAGAACAAGAAAACTCCTAAACAAGAAAACTAAAAGAAGAAAAAAACACAGACACAACTCAACCCAAAAAAGCAATAATGGCAGGAAACAGAAACAACTATTCCTTGATATCTATTAACATGAATGGTCTCAACTCCCCAATAAAGAGACATAGACTATCAGACTGGATACATAAACAAACTCCAGCCTTTTGCTGCATACAGGAAACTCATCTCAGAGACAAAGACAGACACTATCTCAGAGTAAAAGGGTGGGAAAAAAACTTCCAAGCAAACAGCTCCAAGAAGTAAGCTGGAGTGGCTATTCTAATATCGAATAAAGTAAATTTCCAACCAAAAGTTATCAAAAAAGATAAGGAAGGACACTTTTTACTCATTACCGGGAAAATCTGTAAGGAGGAACTCTCAATCCTTAACATATATGCTCCAAATAAAAAATCACCCACATTCATAAAAGAAACTCTACTAAAGCTCAAAAAATACATTTCACCCCACACAATATTAGTGGGAGACTTAAATGCCCCACTCTCACCAATGGACAGATCAGGGAAACAGAAACTGAACAAGGACACTGCAAAACTAGCAGAGACTTTGAACCAACTAGTATTAATAGATATATACAGAACATACTATCCCAAAGTAAAAGAATACACCTTCTTCTCACCACCCCATGGCACCTTCTCGAAAATTGACCACATAATTGGACACAGAACAAGCCTGCATCGATATAAGAAGATTGAAATACTCCCATGCATCCTCTCAGATCACCATGGTCTAAGGCTGGTCTTTAACAACAAAAAAGACAATAAAAAGCCCACATACACATGGAAACTAAACAATGCTCTGTTAAAGGATAACAGGGTCAAAGAAGAAATAAAGAAAGAAATTAAGGATTTTCTAGAATTCAACGAAAACGAAAACACAACATACCCAAACCTATGAGATGCAATGAAAGCAGTATTGAGAGGAAAACTCATATCCCTAAGTGCTTCCAAAAAGAAACTGGAGAGAGCTCACATCAGCAACCTGACAGCACAGCTAAAAGCCCTAGAACAAAAGGAAGCAGATACCCCCAAAAAGAGTAGATGGCAAGAAATAATCAAAATTAGGGCAGAAATAGACCAAATAGAAACAAAAAGAACCATTGAAAAAATCAACAAAACCAAGAGTTGGTTCTTTGAGAAAATCAACAAGATTGATAAACCCCTAGCCAGACTAACTAGAGGGCAAAGAGACAGTATCCAAATTAACAAAATCAGAAAGGAAATTGGGGACATAACAACTGAAACTGAGGAAATTCAAGAAATCATCAGATCCTACTACAAAAACTTATACTCCACAAAATTGGAAAATCTGGAGGAAATGGATGAATTCCTAGACAGATACAAGGTCCTAAAGTTAAACCAAAACCAAGTAAACCATCTAAATAACCCTATAACACCTAAAGAAATAGAAGAAGTCATCAAAAGCCTCCCAACCAAAAAAAGCCCAGGTCCAGACGGGTTCAGTGCAGAATTTTATCAGTCTTTTATTGAGGATATAACACCAATACTCGCCAAACTACTCCAAAAGATAGAATCAGATAGAATATTACCCAACTCATTTTTTGAGGCTACAATAACCCTCGTACCTAAACCATACAAAGAACCTACAAGGAAAGAGAACTTCAGACCAATCTCACTTATGAACATTGATACAAAAATACTCAACAAAATCCTTGCAAACCGAATCCAAGAACACATCAAAACGATCATTCATCATGACCAAGTAGGCTATACCCTGGGATGCAGTGATGGTTTAACATAAAGAAATCCATCAATGTAATCCAGCACATAAACAAACTCAAAGACCAAAATCACATGGTCATCTCCCTAGACACTTAGAAAGCATTCAACAAAATCCAACACCCCTTCATGTTAAAAGTCCTGGAAAGAACAGAAATCCAAGGTCCATACTTAAACATAATAAAAGCAATATACAGCAAACCAACAGCCAACATGAAACTTAAGGGCAAGAAATTTGAAGCAACCCCACTAAAATCAGGGACTCGACAAGGCTGCCCACTATCCCCCTACCTATTCAACATAGTACTGGAAGTGGCTGGAGCAATTAGACAGCAAAAGGAGATCAAGGGGATACAAATCGGAAAGGAAGAGATAAAAACATCACTCTTTGTCGATGACATGATAGTGTACTTGAATGACTTCATACAGTCTGTGAGTTGTTTCTGGGGGAGTGCAAGCCTCTGGGGTTAGCATCCCATTATCAGTGACTGCATAGAGCCGCTATGAACATTGTGGTGCATATATCTTTGTTGTGTATTAAAGTGTTTCTGGGGTATATGCCCAGAAGTGGAATAGCTGGGTCTTCAGGTAATACTATATCCAATTTTCTGAGGTATCGCCAGACAGATTTACAGAGTGGTTGTATTAGCTTGCAACCCCACCAAGAGTGGAGAAGTGTTCCTATTTCTCCACAGCCTCCTCAGCATCTGCTGTCATCTGAGTTTTGGATCTTGGCCAATCTGACTGGTGTGAGGTGGAATCTCAGGGTTGTTTTGATTTGCATTTCCCTGATGGCTAAGATGTCTAGCACTTCCTCGGATGTTTCTCGGCCATTCGGTGTTCCTCAACTGAAAACGTTTTGTTTAGCTCTGTACCCCATTTTTAATAGGGTTATTTGATTCTCTGGTGTCTAGCTTTTTGAGTTCCTTGTACACCTTGTTTATTAGGCCTCTATCTGATGTGGTGTTGGTAAAGATCTTTTCCCATTCTGTTAATTGCCGTTTTGTTTCTTGAGGATGTCCTTAGCCTTACAGAAACTTTGCAATCTCATTAAGTCCCATTTGTTAATCTTTGACCTTAGAGCTTGAGCCATTGGTGTTTTGTTCAGGAAATTTTCTCCTGTGCCTATGTGTTCTAAGGTTTTCCCTACTTTCTCATCTAATAGTTTCAGTGTATCTGGTTTAATGTGGAGATCTTTGATCCACTTACACTTGAGCTTTGTACAAGGAGATAAGAAAGGGTCTATTTTCATTCTTTTGCATGCTGAGTGCCAGTTGGACCAGCACCATTTGTTGAATAGGCTGTCCTTTTTCCATTGAATGTTTACTGCTCCTTTGTCAAAAATCAGGTGACCATATACATGAGGGCTCATTTCTGGATCTTCTATTCTATTCCATTGATCCACATGCCTATTTCTGTACCAGTACCATGCAGTTTTCAGCACAATTGCCTTGTAATATAGCTTGAGGTCAGGGATAGTGATTCCCGCAGATGTTTTTTTGTTGTTGAGGATAGATTTCGCTTTTCTAGGTCTTTTGTTATTCCATATGAAATTGCACATTGATCTTTCCAATTCCATGAAGAACTGGGTTGGAATTTTGATGGGGATTGCATTGAATCTGTAGATTGCTTTTGGTAGGATGGCCATTTTTAAGATGTTGATTTTTCCAATCCATGAGCATGGGAGATCTTTCCATTTTCTGAGATCCTCCTCAATTTCTTTCTTTAGAGGTTTGAAGTTCTTGTCATACAGGTCCTTCACTTGCTTAGTTAGAGTCACACCAAGGTATTTCATAGTATTTGTAACGATTGTGAAGGGTACGTTTTCCCTAATTTCTTTCTCCACATGTTTGTCCTTTGAGTACAGGAAGGCTACTGATTTGTTTGAGTTAATTTTGTATCCAGCCACTTTGCTGAACTTGTTTATCAGCTGTAGGAGTTCTCTGGTGGAATTTTTGGGGTCACACAAATACACTATCATGTCATCGGCAAAGAGTGATGTTTTTATCTCTTCCTTTCCGATTTGTATCCCCTTGATCTCCTTTTGCTGTCTAATTGCTCCAGCCAGGACTTCCAGTACTATGTTGAATAGGTAGGGGGAGAGTGGGCAGCCTTGTGGAGTCCCTGATTTTTGTGGGATTTCTTCAAGTTTCTCGCCATTATGTTTGATGTTGGCTGTTGGTTTGCTGTATATTGCTTTTATTATGTTTAAGTATGGACCTTGGATTCCTGTTCTTTCCAGGACTTTTAACATGAAGGGGTGTTGGATTTTGTTGAATGCTTTCTCAGCGTCTAGTGAGATGACCATGTGATTTTGATCTTTGAGTTTGTTTATATGTTGGATTACGTTGATGGATTTCCTTATGTTTCAAGTTACCCTTTTACAACTCTTCTCATCCCATATCCCTTTTTCCCCTCTTCTTTGTGTCTGTGAGGGTGCTCCTCTAATCACTCACTTATTCCCACATCACCTCTCTAGCATCCTCCTAAGCTGGGGTATCGAGCCTCCATATGACCAAGGGCCTCTCCTCCAACAGATATCAGATAATGCTGTCCTCAGCTATATGTGTATCTGGATCCATGGATCACTCCATTAATACTCTTTGATGGTGGTTTAGTCTCTGGGAGCTCTGCGTGTTCTGGTTAGTTGATTTTGTCTTCCTATGGGGTTACAATCCCCTTCAGCCCCTTAAGTCCTTCCTCTAGCTCTTCTATTATGGTTCTGTTCAAGGCTGTGCATGTGAATATCTGCATCTGTATTGGTTAGGTGCTGGTAGAAGCTCTTAGGGAACAGCCATACCAGGCTCCTGTCAGCATGTGTTTCTTGGCATCAGCAATAGTGTCAGGGTTCCTTGTCCACAGATAGGAGGGCATCTCTCAGGATGCCCTTTCATTTCTGTTCCAGTTATTGTCCCTGTCTTGCTTTTGGACAGGAACCTTTCTGGGTTAACAATTTTTAGATGAGTGGGTGGCCCCATCCCTTAGCTAAGGGCCATGTCCAATTACTAGAGGTGGTCTCTACAGTGTCCTACCTTCTTTTTGTTGTATATTTCCACTAAAGTGCATTCCCATTGGGTGTGGGACTTTCTAGTGGCTATCCCCTGTTGCTCATCCCCGACTGCTATATATTTCTCTTGGAATTTCTGATCATCTGAATCTCACTATTTATTTTAATGATCCAAAGAAAGTGAAATACATATGTTGAGAGAATTTTGGCAGGTCTACTGTTGTTCATTTGTGTCTTTGTTTCTAAAGTGCAGTTGCACCCATAGTAACAGAAAGATGGAAAAAAAGAGGGACTGTCTGGAGCGAATGCAAACAATATGGTTTTCGGCATAACAGTATATCTCAAAGTCATGTAAAACTTGGTGTTCTGTCATTTCTGATATCATAGATGGGACTTGAAGACAGATAACTATAAGTAAAACAAGGAGAGGCAGAAAACTACTATAGGAAATCACTGGTATTCAGAATTTAAAATTCTTTTTTTTAACAACTTTATTTTACAAAACAAAGATAAATGTATATATTTTAAGCATTGTTTGCATAAAATTATACAATACATTTTTGTCAGTACTTTTTTTCAAATTTTAAAATAATTTTTACATAAAACTGTATGAATATATTTTTTAGTCAGTACTTGATTTTTTTAAAGGTTTGATAGTATGCATTGAAAACTTAATAGTTACAATGAGCATAAAGTACATGTAAAACAAAATGTAACATGGAAATAGTCAAAGTTTCTTGTTGTATAGAGAATTTGTTTTGTTTTGTTTTGTTTTGTTTTCTTTATTTCTTGGACTTCATACAGTCTGCGAGTTGTTTCTGGGGCAGTGCGAGCTTCTGGGGTTAGCATCTTATTATCAGTGACTGCATATTATGTCTGTACTTTTGTGACTGGGTTATCTCACTCAGAATGATATTCTCTAGATGCAGCCATTTTCTTAAGAATTTGGTCAAGTCATTGTTTCTGGTGGCTGAGTAGTATTCCATTGTGTAAATGTACCACAATTTTTGTATCTATTCATCTTCTGAAGGACATCTCAGTTCTTTCCAGCTTCTGGCTATTATAAATAGAGCTGCTATGAACATTGTGGTGCATATATCTTTGTTGTGTACTAAGGTGTCTCTGGGGTATATGCCCAGAAGTGGAATAGCTGGGTCTTCAGGTAGTACTATGTCCAATTTTCTGAGGTATCGCCAGACTGATTTCCAGAGTGGTTGTATTAGTTTGCAACCCCACCAACAGTGGAGAAGGGTTCCTCTTTCTCCACAACCTTACCAGCATCTGTTGTAGTCTGAGTTTTGGATCTTGGCCAATCTGACTAGTGTGAGGTGGAATCTCAGGGTTGTTTTGATTTGCATTTCCCTTATGGCTAAAATTCTTGATTGCATGGACGCTAAGAAAAAGATTAATCCCTACTACGTTGCAGGTTATTGAGACACCTTGTTTTTGGTATAAGGTTGAGTGAATGTATTAAAAATAATGCATATAACATTTTGTCATGAAATTAAAAATCATTTGGAGAAAGCTATGTTGTTCCTTATTTGAACAAAATACTTATATGCATAAAATAAAGAAGTATATGCATATATGTATGTACTTTCACACATATGTATAAAATTTATTTTTGTAAAGGTTTGCTTTCAGGTTGGTCACTCTCACAGGCTTTGTATCACCATTACACTGGCAGATCTTACAAGCAGGGCACCAGTTTTTCAATCAAAGATTTTGTAGCTGTACTGATGTTTGTGTTTCTCTTTTGCTAGCATGATAGGTATTTTCCTGTACCAAAGATACACCATAAGTTGTAGGCTTTATATGTGCACCATATTATGATATCCATAACTATCAAATATGCTTACATATATTCCCTCTCATCTACAGCATACACATAATTTTAAAAAAGGAAGCAGCTGTTAAATATTGAGAGTACTCCTCAAATAAAAATTATGCAAGTCTGGAGGAGGGGAGTGGGGCCGAGGGCACAAAATCTTATGCAAGTCTATAGCTTTTGGAGATAAGAGACAGAATCTCCATGCATGTGGGTATGTGAGTTGGTTGGTAAGGAAATGCAACAACTTTCTTTGATCTACCTGGCATTCCCTGTCTTTGGACATTGCTGTTTAAGATTTCCAATGAGGCATTTAATGTCTACCATGAATCAGGTATCCCAAATCCACAAGAAAAGAGTACAACAATATTTCTTTGCTGTCCATTTTCCTGCAGTTGGGGCACTTCCTAAATTATCATTAGTGATGCCTGGAAACAACAGCACTAATTGGTGAATGAAGTAATTATATTTTGTATGTTCTATTTATGATGAACTTGGCATTTATACTATATGACAACATAGTTTAAAAAGAAAGTGGAACTTAGATAATGGCTAAAGCCTTTGCTGAAAGTAAGAATGAAGCTATACCTATTACTCAATGATCTATAAAGATATTATTCTTTACATATCCTTAACATCTGTATAAATGGAACTACAATCCATATTTCCCAAGGTAATTTTTTCTTGTTTATTTTGAGTAATCTTTGTTAACTTAAAGTTTAGGTCCTCAATTACTTTGAAGCACATCAAACTCTTTGTTTACTTTCTATCCAATAGTTTATATGTGTATTTAGTTACATATTGAATAGAAGTACACATACAATTATACAGTCAGAGCAGACAGGTTGTTACAGAATTTACACACACAATTATATACAATATATATTATATATATTACAAATGTATATATGTACCCACTATACATATGTTTATAACATGCATATATGTACATATATGCACACACATATATACATGTACATATATATAGTGGTTCTAATAAAATATGTAGAAACCTATTATTTGGCCAGTACAAAAATTAAATCATTGCCCAGTTTCATCAGGACTGGCAGCCTGCCCACAGATTGCTAAGCACCCAGAGGAACCACAGAAGTGTTCTCAATCCTGAGACCACTGGTGAGTCCATACTCGCTCACCACTGACTATCAGGGGATAGAATGCCCAGGACTCTCAGGGCACAGGATCTCAGTGCTACCTGGGAACATACTGTTCTGGGCAAAACCCAGTGACAACCCTCTGCCGTCTGGACTCACAACATACCCAGAGAGCTGAATACCCAGGAGCAGTTTCCCTCTGGATCCCCCGGGTCCACAGCAGATATAAGCTCCAGTAAGAGACAACATGATCACCTAGCATCACTGATAACAAGATGGCAAGAGCAAGAACCTAAGAAACAGAATCCAAACAACCTGGAAACATCAAATCACAGTTCTTCTACCACAGAAAATTGTGGATATCCCAACTCACCACAAAAACAAGATTTGGATTTAAGAGCATATTTCATGATGATTATGTAGGTTCTCAGGAAGCACATAAATAGCATACTTAAAGAAGTACAGGAAATCCGGGAGAATACAAGCACACAAGTTGAAGCCCTTAAAGAGGAAATACACACACACAAACACGCTTATACCCACAAAAGAAACAAACAAACAAACAGAAAAATTACTTAAAAAGCTTCAGAAAACCACAACCAAACAGGTGAAGGAATTGAAAAAAGAAATAGAAACAATGAAAAAAATTACGAAAGGAGACAAACTTGAAGTTCAAAAACCTAGGAAAGACATCTTAGAATAGAGAATCTCAGGGTCAGAAGACCCAGTAGAACACCTTGACATAGCAGTCAAAGAAAATGTGATAGCATGCATTGAAATCAAACTTCTAAAAGAATTAAATACTGACAAAAATATATTCATATAGTATTATGCCAAAAATGCCCTGAAAAATCTGTATATGTATCCATATTTTTTTAAAAAATAAAGTTGTAAGAGAGAAAAATTTAATTATGTAATTAATTTAAAAAATAGAAAATGCAAAAATGAAAAAGTTTCTAAACCAAAACATCCAGGAAATCCAGGACACAATGAGAAGATTAAACCTAAAGATAATAGGTGTAGCTGAGAGCAAAGATTGCCTCCAAAAAGAAACTGGAGAGAGCACACACCAACAGCATGACAGCACACCTGCAAGGGCTAGAGCAAAAATAAGCAGATACACCAAATAGAAGAGTAGGAAATTATCAAACTCAAAGATGAAGTCAATCAGATAGAAGCAAAAAAACTTTTACAAAGAGTCAACAAACAAATCTCTAAATTTTAAGAAAATTAAAACAATCCCACTAAAATCAGAGACTAGACAAGGCTGCCTATGCTCTCCCTACGCATTCAACAGCTAGAGAAATCAGACAGCAAATAGAGGTAAGAGGATACAAAACAGAAAGAAAGAAGTCAAAATATTACTATTTGCAGATTATATGATAGTATACTTAAGTGACCACAAAAATTCCTCCAGAGAACTCCTACAGTTGATAAACAACTTCAGCAAAATGTCTGGATATAAAATTAATTTGAAAAAATCAGTAGCCTTTCTCTATCCAAAGGGTAAACAAGGCTGAGAAAGAAATTAGAGAATCAATGCCCTTCGCAACAGCCACTAAGAATATAAAATACCTTGGTATGACCCTAACCAAGCAAGTGAAGAATCTGTATGACAGGAACTTCAAGTCTCTGAAGAAGAAAATTGAAGAAGAACTCAGAAGGTGGAAAGATCTCCCATGCTCATGGATTGGAAAAATTCAACATTGTAAAAATGGCCATCTTACCTAAAACAATCTACAGATTCAATACAATTAGCATCAAAATTCCAACTCAATTATTCAGAGTTAGAAAAAACAGTTTGCAAATTCATTTGAAATTAAAAAAAAAAAAAAAAAAACCTCAGGATAACTAAAACTCTTCTCCACAATAAAATAACTTCTGGCCAATCACCTTTCCAGTCCTCACATTGCATTACAGATCATCTGTGATTTAAAAAGAAAAATAAAAGGTACAGATAGAGAAAGGTAGATCAATGGAAGAGAACTGGAGACCCAGAAATGAACTCACACCGTACAGTCACTTGATCTTTGACAAAGGAGCTTAAAACATACAATGAAAAAAGAACAGCCTCTTCAACAAATGGTGCTGTTTTAACTGCCTGTCAGCATGCAGAAGAATGCAAATCAATTCTTTGTTATCTACATGAACAATGCACAAGACAAGAGGATCACAGACCTCTACATAAAACCAGGTACACTGAAATTAATAAAACAGAAAATGAGGAAGATCCTAGAGCACATAGTCACAGAAAATATTTTCCTGAACAGAACACCAATGGTTTATGATCTAAGATCAAGAATCTGCAAATGTGACTTCATGAAACTGCAAAGCTTCTGTTAGGCTAAGGACACTGTCAAAAGAACAAAATGGCAATTAATAGATCTTTTCCAATTCTACATCTGATAGAGGGCTAGTATCCAATACATACAAAGAACTCAAGAAGTTAGACTCCAGAGAATCAAATATTCCTATTAAAAATGGTGTACAGAGCTTAACAAAGAATAGTCAACTGAGGAATATGAATGACTGAGAAGCAGGTAAGGAAATGTTCAACATCCCCAGTCTTCAAGGAAATGCAAATCAGAACAACTAAGTTTCTACCTCATAACAGTCAGAATGGTTAGGATCAAAACTCAGGTGACAGCAGATGCTGGCAAGGATGTGGAGAAAGAGGAACACTCCTGCATTGTTGGTGGGGTTGTAAACTAGTACAACCACTCTGGAAATCAGTCTGGTGGTTCTTCAGAAAATTGGACAAGTACTATCTGAGGTCCCAGCTACACCACTCTTGGGCATATACCTAAAAGATGCTACAGCATTTAACAAGGACAAATGCTCTACCACGCTCATAACAAACTTATTTATAATAGTCAGAAGCTGGAAAGACCCCAGATGTCCTCCAACTGAGGAAGGGTTACAGACATTGTGGTAAATTTATTTACACAATGGAGTACTACTCAGCAATTAAAAATAATGGCTTCATAAATTTTTTAGGAAAATGAATGGAATTTAAAGCTATCATCCTAAATGAGGTAACCCAGTCATAAAATCAGACTCATGGTATGTACTTACTGATAAACACTGATAAGAAGATACTTGTCCCAAAATCTTGTAATATCCAAAAAACAATTCACAGAATTTATAAAGCTCAAAAAGAAAAAAGGCCAGAAGTTGGATGCCTCAGTCCTTCTTAGAAGGGAGAACAAATCACTTATGGGAGAAAATAAAAGGACAAACTGAGGAGCAGGGATTGGAGAAAAGATCATCCAGAGACTGCCTCACCTGGGGATTCATCTCCTATGCAGTCACTAAAACCATGCATTATTGCTGATGCCAAGTAGTGCTTACTGGCAGGAACCTGATATGGATGCCTCCTCAGAGGCTTTGCTGGAGCTATACTGATACAGAGGAGGGTTCTTGAAGCTAACTATGGAACTGAACAAGGTGATGCCAATAAAGAAGCTAGAGAAAAGACTGACTGAACTGAAAGGGTCTGCAATTCCATGGGAAGAACAAAATCATCAACTAATGAAGCCATTCACAGTTCCCAGAGTCTAAAATACTAACCAATGAGTTTGCATGGAGAAACCCATGGCTCCAGGTCTACATGCAGCAGAGAATAGCATTTTATGGGAGGAGGGCCTTTGGCCCAGTGTAGGTTCATTTTCCCAGTGTAGGGGAATTCCAAGGCACTCAGTGGGGAGAGGGTGGTTGGGAGAGTAGGAACCTGCATAGAGACAACTGGAAGGGGAAGGGGGCTGATACTGAGGGAAATAGGATAACATCTGAAATGTAAATACAGAGAATATCCAATTTACAAATTTAAAAATTATATCATTTTATATTTTATATTTATATATATTTTATATTTATATCTTCACTCATGGATATTTTCTAGTATGTTCTCTATAAACATACTAGAACTTTACATAAACAAAACGTACATATTTAACAGAATAAAAGGAATAAAGTTGTTCTGGGAATCACAATAATTAATATAATTTTATTATGTTTTAATTAATTTCTATAAATTAACACAGCATAAAAGAGCTGTTTTTAGAATCAAAAAAGTCCAAGCCTATAGTTGTGTTATTGTTAATACTTTGCATGTAAGAAAGCAATATTTTATATTACTTCTCTTCAAAAAATAGAAAATGGAATCTATAACAGACCCACTAAAAGAGTAATCTGTTAAAACACATAAATTTATTTCTGAGTTTATTTTATTTCTTGTTTTTAATTCAGGTATAATAAGGAATGAACTAATGATGAAATTATTGGCATTTATAACTTATTTATCTAAAAACATATCACTGTACTAGATTATTCATATTTAAGGACAAAAAATCAAGCACTTCTTAGTCTATTCAAATGTGATCATTCTTGAAGAACACTTCCATATCTGTTCTTTCATGAATATTTATAGAATCTCAAGCCAAGACAGAGTTAACACCTTGAATTTTATGATCATAATTTTGTTAACAGTTCAGAAGTTTCTTGCTTTCCTTTGAGAGGCCTTGTCTCTAATCTATTTTTAAAAAATTGGGTAAAATAACTTTATTAATATTTAAACAAATAACAAATCTTTGCAAATAAAACATAAGCTGCTGTGGTTGGATCACTCTGGGTTCCAAGCCCATAAGAATATACTTTAAATATTTTATGCCAGAGATTAAAATTAATTGATTTCTTTCTTCTAAGACTCCAATGCCTATAATTGCTCTTACAAATTTACTAACAAATTTGGAACAAAAATAAGATGCTTATTATAAACTTCTACAGGAATATGGCCATAAATCAGACACAAAAGAAATCACCAAAACATAACTGAAAACAAATTTTGAAGTATTTTCCAATATGTTTAATACAGTCCACATTTCCGTTCATAACATTGGTTTTCCACAGGCTTATGTCTGTGAACAAATTTCTAGGGTGATATATTTTACCACTCCTAGGGAATAGCTTAAATAACTTATGAAGAACTTTAATGTAACACAGTTTAAGAATCAATTTGTATGAATATTTGAGTACATTTATCTATTCTACACTATGAGATTTCTAAACAATAAAAAAATTATCTGTATTTATACGTTGATATATTATAGGCTACTGGATATTATTGTTGAGTACAATGAAAAATTTCCCCCTTTTAATTTTTACTCATTTACTATATACCATATCTGAAATCAGGAACTATGATATTTCTGTCGGCTGATGTACTCTAACTTCAAACTTCATGTACTTATGATAAATGTGTCAGGCTAATTATTAAAACAGGAGGTTTTAAATACTGAGTGCTTACATAGCAACTGTGTCCCTACTGGATTGGGTCTGGAAACCTGTCTTTAGTGGTAAAGGACCAAATTGGAGTAAGATAGGCTATTGTATTTTGATAAAATGGTAGGAACTATGCACAAACATGGAACTTCAGCATGAATGCATCATGGGGAGGTCCTAACTGTTCTTAGGAAGAGGTCTTTGTTGATAAGGAGTATCTGGTCACTGTCATTCTAAAGGAGGAAGCCATGGTTGCTAGGTTTGCAAACCCTGGGCAGTTTTTCAGAAATACTAGTGTACATGTAGACACTGCCAGCTTTCACATTCAGCACCAGAGAAAGGCTGTGTAGAGTCTCAAAACCTAAACCTGGGGAGTGTTGCAGTAAATATTAAAAAAAAAATATTGACTTATCTCTTTATCAGTCCTGTGGTCTCACTCCGGAGGCACGACTTCCAGCATGGAGCCGAACTCACTGACTCTATTGCTCAGTCGGCTCCTTTCTCTGGCAGTTTAGTCTGCCTGCCCTACTGCTTCAGGCTCAGGAGGAATTACCACCCTGTCTAGCACAAGCATGACTCTAAGGCCCGATAGCTTTTCATACAGATTTATAAATCTAACTCTCAGTCCACGAACCCTTTACACAATAATACTACATCAAATGGACAAAAATAGAAACTGTCCTTCTATATGAGATAAAAGACCTATAAAATCCTTAAAACGTTCATAGCTACCTAATGCCAATTAAGTCCACCTGTGTCCAATTCATCCTTCTAAAGCTCCATCTTGGTACTTCTCTTCTTTCTCTCCCCCTTTCCCTCACCTGTGGCCCTCACTCTCCCCTTCCCCTGCCCAATCACAGGCTCTGGCCTTTATTTTACTCATTAAAATAGGAAGGTTCAGATGAAGTCACTGGAGTATAGACAGCCCTTCCTGGGGAAGTGAAATTAACATCAAAATACAAACAGCTGTAGGCAATCTACAAGGGAGAGTTTTACTAATTTCCAATGAGTCGGAGTTTTTTGTCCAGTGGAGTAGCTGGCTCATGTTTTAAAATATTCACTCAGAATTTCTCTTGCTGAGAACATAATTAGCTTCTTTTAAACAGAATTTCTTTAAAAAAAAAACTTTCTGTTTTCTCAGCTTTCTTCTTTTTCGTGTTAAGGATCCCTGATCAGTTTTCTACAACTATCAATGTCATTGAATACTTTCAATAGTGTTTAAGGCATCTGTAATGTGAGACACACGCAAATATATTTTGAGAAGATATTTTATAATGTAACCTTTAGAAATAATGGATATAGCACGAACAAATAATTTGCATTCTTTTTGATCATTTATTGGCAGTGAATAAGCATATGAGAAGAGACACACATAACTACACCTAAGCCTGTACCCCCAAACTCTCTCTCTCTCTCTCTCTCTCTCTCTCAAAATAATTCCAGTATCATGATTAGCATCAATTCAATATGGTTCATTTTAAACTTCCATGTCACTTTCATCACCACTATAATATAGAATAATGAATTCAGAGCAAACCCTGTTAAGTTAACCTTTTCTTTAAGTCTGTTTTTAAGCACATTAACTTTTAGTCTTCATTTCAGAAAATATTAAAGAATATGTTCTGCTTTTGTTCTCAGCTCAGGGTTACATTCCACTTGAGGGCAAGATTTCCAGTCAGAAACATCTTTCTTCTTAAGCCTATTATTAAGTTAGCATGGACTTTTTCAATTCTTACTTCAATAAGCAGGGTATATTTGAAACAATGTCTCAAATACTTTCAGTTACTAAAATTTGCCTAAAATGACTTGTATTTTCTATGCTAATATTTCACTGGCCTTTCTATTACGTGGGTCTGAAGATGTGAACCATCCTTAGGGGTCTTGCTGTTTGCGTCTTAATTCAGACAACTAGTTAAATTTTTATTGCTGTGTTATTAATGATTTATTTTTCTAATTCTTTTTTTAATTTTTAAGGCACAAATTATCTGTAGGCCCATATAAGTCTATGTTGTAGTCCTATTGCTTCATTGAGTTATAAATACTTTAACCAGCCTTTATGCTTTTGCATACAAAAATCACTCAGGCACTGAAGCAGAAACATTTTCAGTTCAAGGCCAGGCTAACCGAAATGGAGTATTGGAGGCTGGTCTAGAATATAAAAAGAAACTTAAGTCTAACAAACCCAGCCATCATCTGCCTTTCACCCCTAAAAGCTTAACTATGTGGTCAAGAGGGTCTCACTATAATAATAGGAAACCCATGTAGGTCTGGATGTATCCATTAGGAGGCATAAAGGAGAGCTATCAGGACATATGTGATGAAGTCTGTTAGGAAATGGCAAGCAGGTCAGCTAGAAGCTGGAAGACGAATCAATGAACAGATCATTAATATAAATGATTCTAAAACGTGCCAGCAGAGTAGATAAAAAAGAGCAACAGGGAAAAAACAAGAGAGTGGAAGAAGTACAGGCAAAAAGACTATGGACGATAAAATGTCCAAATATTAAACGCAAATATGTTATTAATACCTGAGGTTAATATTTCAATAATGGTGATGATGATGATAATGATAATGATGATGATGATGATGATGATGATGATGATGATGATGATGATGATGATAACAATAATAAAATACTTGTTTATTTTTGCCATAAAAATATCTACCAAGCAACTGAGATAGGGGCCATAAAAATAATCTTGGAGTCTATTGTTAGGTAGCTATCTGATTTCTCAAAACCGATAGTAGAAACTCATAAAGGGAGACTGTTCACTCAGAACACTAAAGAATCTCAAAAGATAAGATGGTATAGTTTACTGGATGTAATCTGTAGCAGTTCTTTCATGACATCTTCCTGTACCTATTTTACAGGAACAGTGTTGGGGATACACTGTTTATGAAGTCACAGATGTTCAGTAACACTGATAAAGACAACCAGACAAGATTCATTTGGGACTGGAGAGGTGGCTCAGGACTTAGAAGAGATGGGAGCTCTTTCAGAAAATGGTATCTCACAACTGTTTGTACCTACAGTCTTAGTGCATCTAAAACACATGTATCTCTAACCCCAAATATTAAATGTTTTCATAAAGCTGATAATAATCATAATATTATTATCCTCAAAACTTATAAAGAAGGCAATAAAAATTCCTATAATTTGCCTATGACAAATGATTAGCTCTTCTAGAAATAATTGTGACTGCTAGTCACAATTCTAAGCACTGGGAGATTGAGGCCCAAGATGAAGAGCTTATGCTTTAAGACCCCACATCGAAGAAAATTTGGTAAGTTTTGCAAAATGCTTATTTATATGCATTTTATTTTATCTACAGATTTTCTTTTTATTGGATAGTTTATGTATTTACATTTCAATGTTATCCCCTTTCTTGGTTTCCCCATCTTCCATCTCTCCTCCTCCTGCTTCTATGAGGATGCTCTACTCCCTCCCACCCACACATACCTCAACAGGCTGGTATTGCCCTACACTTAAGAGACGACCTTCACAGGACCAAGGGCTTCTCCTCATGTTGATGCCTGAAAAATGCCATCCTCTGCTACACATGTAGCTGGAGCCATGGGTACCTTCACATGTACTCGATTGTTGATTGTTTAGTCCCTGGGAGCACTGGGGTTTTTGGTTGGTTGATGTTGTTGTTCTCCCTATGAGGTTGCAAATTTCTCAAGTTTCTTCAATTCTTTCTCTAACTGCTCAATTAGGGTGCCTGTTCTCAATCTGATAGTTAGCCGCAAACATCTTAATCTTTATCAGTAAGGCTTTCAGAACCTCTCAGGAGGCATCCATATCAAGCTCCTGTCCTCAAGCACTTCTTGGCATCAGCAACAGTGACTGGGATTGATGGCAGCATATGGGATGGTTCCCCAGGTGGAGCAGTCTCTGGATAACCTTTTCTCAGTCACTGCTCCACTTTTTGTCCCTGTATTTTCTGCAGAGAGTATTTTGTTCTTTCTTCTAAGAAGGATTGAAGCATCCAGATTTTGATCTTCCTTCTCCTTGACCTCAATATGGAATGTGAATTATATCTTGGGTGTTCTAAAATTTTGAGCTAATATCCATGTATCAGTCAGTGCATACCATGTGTGTTCTTTTGTGTCTGGAGTGCCTCACTCAGAATAATATTTTCTAGTTTCATCATAACAATTTCATGAAGCCCCCCCCCCTTTTTTAAATATATGAGTGGTACTCTATTGGGAAAACGTACCAAATTCATTCCTCTGTGGTTTGGAACATTTGGAAAATAGAGGTGTTTGGTGTTCTGGCATCGTCTGGAAGGAAAAACACTGCTTGCAATTCTAAGTACAGGAGTTATGACTCTCACTTTTTTTGAGGGAGGGCAAAGAGTTTATTCAGCTTACACTTCTACATTGCTGTTTCTCTTTTAATGTTCAGTAGGTTCTGGACACATGAGATACGTACATGTACATATATGAAATAAACATTGAACCCAGTAAATTTTTGTATATGAAAACATAAACCCTACTATTTTGTTTGTTTGAATTTGGTTTGGGTGAGGCTCATGTAGTTTTGTCTAGTCTGAAACTTACCGTGAAGACCAACTGGCCTTGAACTCATACAGACCCTACTGTCTCTACTATAGAAGTGCTAAAATTAAAACCATGCAACACCAAAACCCTAACTCTATCTATTTGGGGCAAACAGCATAATTCTTGACCCAAAACCAATGTCATAGAAAGTAAGAATGGTGGTTGAGAAGACTTGTTTGTACAGAATTGTATTGTATTTGTATTGACAATGAAACAACAAACAGATAAACATTTACTTAAAAATCACATGTGATGTATACACATGCATATAGGCAGAACATCCAATTGTGTAAAATAAAAAGAAGGTTAAAAACTTTTTTTCATTAGATGAATGTATAAAAAAGTGTGCTGCATTTACACAATGGAGTATGACTCAGCAGTTAATAAACATAAAATTATGAAATTAATAGGCAAATGCATAGAACTGAAAATAATTATGTTGGTTGAGCTAACTCAGACCCAGAAATACAATTATAGTTTATATTTACTAAAAGTTGATATTAGTCCTCAAGTCAATAATAAACAAGCTACAGAGAATAAAGGAATGATAGGAAAATTGATGTAGATAGTTATGGATAGATAGGGAGGGGATAGGAACACTGAGATCAAAGATAGAGAATATGTGTCAGAATGGCTAGAATTAATGGCATTTTTAATAGAATAGAATTCTGGTACTGAAATCTAAGCTTAATAATATTTTGTATGGGATTATCTTCTAAAAGATCACTTCTGTATTGACAGTAGCATAATATATGAAGACGTGTTTCACTTAATACATAAAATAGACAATGTAATTTTAAGAATTTCAACATTCTTAGTTAACAGAGAAATGCAAATCAAAACAACCCTGAGACTCTACCTCACACCAGTCATACTTGCTAAGATTAAAAAACTCAGATGATAGCAGATGCTGGCAAGGATGTGGAGAAAGAGGAACACTCCTCCATTGGTGGTATTGCAAGCTGGTTCAACCATTCTGAAAATCAGTTTGGCAGTTCATCAGAAAACTGACATAGTTCTACCTAAAGAACCAGCTATACCATTCCTGGGCATATAGCTAAAAGACACTCCCACATATAACAAGGATACCTGATCCACTATGTTCATAGCAGCCTTATTTATAATACCCAGAAACTGGAAACAACTCAGATGTTCTTCAAAATAAGAATGGATACAGAAAATATGGTATATTTACACAATGGAATACTACTCAGTTATTAAAAACAATGCCTTTATTAAAATTTTAGGTAAATGGATATAACTAGAAAATATCATTCTAAATGAGGTAACTCAGTCACAAAAGAACACACATGGTATGCATTCACTGATAAGTGGATATTTGACCCAAAGCTCAGATTACCCAAAATACAATTCACAGACCAAATGAAGCTCAAGAAGTTAAAAAAAATTTAAAGCGGAGATGTTTGAGTCATTCTTAAAAAGGGGAAAAATATTCATAGAAGCAAACACAGAGATAAAGTTTGGAACAACAACTGAAGAAATGGCCATCCAGAGAGAGCAACCATGTGTAATGTCACCAAACCCATACAACATTGTTGATGTATGCTGACAGTTCCCTGATATAGCTGACTCCTCAGAGGCTCTGCTAGAGCCTGAGAAACACAAAGTAGGATGCTGTCAATCAATCAATGGACTGAGAATGGAGGAGTTAGGAAAAAGATTGAAGGAGCTGAAGTGGTTTGCAAACCAACAGGGAGAACAACAATATCAATGAACCAGGCACCCCAGGGCTCACAGAGACTAAACCACCAAACAAAGAGTACACATTGAAGGACCCATGATTCCAGCAACATATGTAGCAGAGGATGGCCTTATCTGGCCTCAGGGAGAGGAGAGGTCCTTGGACCTGTGAAGGCTCAATTCCCCACTGTAGGGGAATGTCAGGGCAGGGAGTTGAGAGGAATTGGGTGGTGGGAGCAACATTATCATAGAGGAAGGGGGGGGGAATTCTAGTGGCGAAATTTGGAAAGGGGATACCATATGAAATGTAAGTAAAGAAAATATTCAGTAAAAAACAATTTTAAAAGGTTTGAAATATTTTATATTGTTTCATTAGTCCAGTGTTCATAATTAGTTCTGAAATTAGAGGGTATTTCATAAATATTCTCCAAATACTTTATACAAATATACTAAAATTTATATTTGTTTTAATTAGCAAAGTAAAACAGACAATATATTAAATGTAACATCACAGTTGTAGGAAGAAATTTTATCAAGCAATGTATGAAGGGGTAAAACAGCTTGAGTCTCTTCAATTTACTCATTGTTTACACTGACAGTCATTATTTGGGCTCTTTACATTTTTTTGAGAAGAATGGCATCTACTTGTGTCAATGTGATTTGATGGGTAGCTGTAATGCAAATTATAAAATAAAAGGAAACTATTTTCAAACGTGAAGTAGTAAAAAGAATATACTAAGTTGGTCTAGAAATGTTGTTCAGATTATATATAGAGACTGCATGATAATATGGATAATGTGACTGAATGGTTTGGGATATACTTGCAAATTTGGAAATATAAAAATAAAAGAAAATTTTAAGAACACCAAAACAAAAGAGATAATTTAAAAATAATGTTTAAAAGCAACAAGATAAATGAACAGTACCTTAGAAAAAATATTATTTCTGTATTTTCATAGTCATTAGAAACTTGTTTCTCTAAGCTAATATTCTAGTTTATCTAAAGGTGAGACTAGAAAAAGTTTTTTTTTCAAAAACTATATAATATTGCAATATTTTCACACCTATAATTTTTCTAATTTGAATATGAAAAATTCCCTTTGGTAGCAACATTTTGATAGGCTATGTTCAGAATACATGTAGGGTGTTATTAGAGGAAATAGGCTGCTGGTAACACATTTTCAGGGTTCTATATCATCTGTGGTTCCTTCCCTTTCTGTCTACGTTTTGCCATTTATGAGTTCAAGAAACTCCTGCAGGACATGGTACACCCACTTTGATGTTCTTCACAAACAAGTGACACAAAACAATCATGGATGAACACCCCCATCCTCCTGAGCCTGAGAGCAAGATATATCTGTTCTTAAATAAAATACTTATGTCAGGTATTTGCTCACAGTTATGGAAAAGTACCAATGTAATTTTCTGCCTGAAATAATCTCCTGAGTATATTTCTGTCTCTACAAGCTTCATAACAACATTTAAGTTGGAGGAGATATAGTGATCCTATTTTCATATAAACCTAGCATCTTCTTTTTGATCTGAATCCAGCAAGTAAAAAGCATTATAGTAGTAATAGGTAACTAATGCTGCTTCATTTTCAAATACTTACCACTTACCACTTTACTTGAATTGCTTTGCACTAAGCAAAAATCAACTCACTAATGTCTGTCTAAAGGAGTGAAGTGTGTATGGTCCACATGAACTCAAAATGGCAGTCTGTCTTTAAAAGGAGAAAACCAAATAGATGAGGGGGATAGTAGGATCTCACAGTTGAAAGGCAATTTCAGCAGCAGCTCAGATTGAATCAATGAGCTCTGAAGGTGATTGATCAATTACTAGAGCTTCTACAGAAACCCCTTTTACTTCCTGCTGACTTTAGCAACATGATGAGACCAAAATGGCCGGGAGCAATCTGGACAGCCAATTTAATGCAACCATGACCATGTTTCCCAGTGGAAACATTTCTCTTTGGGGAATAGAATTAATTTATTGAGCACAATATTATAGGGCCAGAGGGAAAACAAGCACTTTAGCTAGTAATTTGCCTTTATTGTGAGAGTTGCTGTCTTCTTGATTGTTAGAACTGTAAACTTTAGTCACAGAAGAAAGACTATCATACATGAATTATTATATAAGTAATATATTCAAGATGGCATCTTAAAACCCAAAGATGTCTTACTTTGAGACATTCTCATAAGCGAACTATATTGAGATATCCAATCCTTTCGACACACATTGTCTTTTTATTGGTGAAACATGGTTTTACCAGAAAATTTATATGTGTGAGACAATTGCAGCAATTTTATCCTAATAGAGGTGTCCTGTGGCATATACATTATATAGAACACTATGGCAGTTGGCATAATAGATTTCTTTAAATGTATAAATTGTAGTTCTAGGAGAAAATACAGTGAATATTAAGAAACGTGGTCATGCGTAAGGGCAAATCATTACCACCACTGTGATAAAAGAATGCACATCAGTCTGTCAGAAGAGGCTTGCTGACACTTTACAATATATAAATGTAGAATACATCATTGTCTTCACCATTCATAGTTTAGCTGTGACAGTAGCTACATCACTCTGTCACAAGAACATCATATAGTTGAACCCATGCATAGTTTACAACTATATCATCATGGCCAGGCTGTCTATATTTATTGAATGAACATTGATGTAGCAGGATACAATGAGTACCAACCTGTTCCATTTTGTTATTGGGATCTTAATTCACATTTAACCTAGGATGCTCATCAAATGAGAAAATTTGTCATTTTGGAGGCAGTCTAAAACACTACAGTGTGTAATATTAAAAAGCACACATAAAATTCTAAGAAAGGTTCAAGTACCTTGGAAATATGAATCCCTTGCTTCAAGATAAATTGGAAAACTGCTACTAGATCTTCAATTTAATCACATTACAGCCTCTTTTGTTGACAGATACACAATAAGAGGGATAAATGCCATAACCTTAAAATTACTCATCCAAATATTGTGTTCAATAAGTTTCTTCGTGAAAATATTTTCTCATAAATTCAAAGGCATGTTTTTAGGAAAGGCATTTGGTAAAGTTGTCAAGACCATTAAGTGTAATTTGAATGTTGTAATCCATAATAATAAACATTCTGTTTGTTTATTAGCATGGCATTTGCATTTAGGAAACATTTTATAGAGACACTGCCTTACAACTGTTACAGTTGTTAGTAACTTGAAGACTGCTGTCTAGATAGCAGGTGGATAAATAAGAAGCAGAGAAATTTTAGGGGAAGATAGATTGGCATTATCCACTTAATAATAATATGCACTTTAGTTATTAAAGACTTCAGATTATCTTTTTTCTTGTTGGATTCAAGGGAAGATGTCATATCATATAAACAATTATTTTCATTTTCAAACTTGAAAATTTTGTTGGAAGCTATGGCATTGTAAGATTTTGGAACTTGATGATAACAATGAGTTTAAAAAATAAATAGCTAAGATTTTTCAAATATTTACATATACGGTTCTTTGAGGTCCCTGTGATTTTCTACTCAGTATGACCTTATTTATTATTTCCTTAAGCAACTATAATACTCTTCATTGAGGACTTCTTTTCTACATTTGAAAAAATGTCTACCTTCTTGTGAAGAATTCCAAACCATAATTTAAGATGATGAGTGACCTGTGATGAATTTGTCCCTATTTTCTTGAATACTATCTTGCCAACTATTAGATGACCATCAAGCCCAAGTATTCTTTTCACTGACTGATCACTAATATATCAAAAGTTTTTTTTTTCAGACTAAACACAATTCAACTTAGGTACCAATCAATTCCTTCTAGCAAACAAAGACAAAAAGTAAGTAAGTGGTGGTTATTTGGGCCAATTAAGTATTAGCATGACTTATTTTTGTTTGTTTTAAATAGAAATGAAAAGAAAAGGCATTCAGGAAAAATTAGAATCTTATTTAGATTGTTTTAGAGAGAGAGTCATGCTAGCAAACTTGGCTGTTTTGAAATTCATTATGTACACAAACCACAAAGGGAGTTTCCTGCTATCTGTCCATTATCATTTGGAGAGTGTTCATGCTCCCGTGTTCTGACTTGTACTAACTTTCCTCAAATATCTCATCTGGACTCCCTATATTTTCACTTTGTGAATCATTAAATACATTTCTTTCAAGCCCTTAACATATGTTTATATGGTTACTGTTGCTAAGTCTCTGTGCATAAAAGATAGACCCCAAAATTTATAAATTAGTAATATAAATTATATATATATATATATAATGTTAGTACAAATATGTTAAATGTTTGTATAAAAAGATACATACACACCGCATCAGCCTCAAATAGCATTATCAGGCATGGGTTATGCCTACAGAATGAGCCTTAAATCCAACCAGATGGTTGTTGGATACTGCCAGAGTTAAGAATCATTGTTGTATCTCTAAGAGGTCATTGTTGCATTTAATAGGCATTAAGATTAGATGTAACCGACAATAGCTTCTCAATAGTCGTATCACACTGAGTCAGAGGTATGGATCATAGATATTACAGCTGGATAAGACTGGTGATCATTTTTCTTCTTTCTCAGTTTGCCTGGTTCTTTTAATGATGTCACTGAGAGTACCTTTTCCTAAGTAAGTAACTGTCAGGCATAATTCTCAAAAAGATGTACTATGGGGTTTCTCTCTACCGGAAGTTTTTTTTTTAAGCAACATATTAATTGCCTGCCAATAAAATTCTCAGATTGCTATAAATTTTCTGTCAGAAGAAGAAACATGAATTAGGCTTTCAACATATTTAAATTGGATTATTCTATACTATATTCTCTTTGAGGATACACAGAAATACATTTTCATTGCACATATGAATAAAAAGATCAAATCCCTAATTCCATTTAAGTCCAGGTTGGTAAACCAAGTGTGCTTCCTAACAGAAGCATAAATGCATCTAAAATCTCTATGACCAAAATACGGTCACCCCTGATAATTTGGGTGATATTTCACATAATTTAAATTATAGACTAATCTGAAAACTACAACATAAAATTGTCTCTTCTCTCTTTACAGACCTTTGATTTAAACAAATTTTTGGAGAAGCCACAATTATTGTTAGTGTCATGATTCTAGTTCCTTTCCCCATGAGACAAAGGAAACACTCAGAGTAGTGACTATTTAAATCATAATTATGTTCATGTTCTATAAACTTTCTTGTCGATAAGTTCATGAACTCATTGTGTTGGGTTAATACCTGCTTCTTTGATTCTTCAATGTTCCTTGGAAGAATCTCTCTAAGGGGAAAAGTAACATGGTTAATATATCTCAAACCAATCAGAAATGTATATCCCAAAATTCTGTATTGTGTTCTCACACTCTTTGGTACAACATTCCTGCCCTAATCAACACAAGTCCAAATGTTAGATAGCTTGGAACAACCACACTGCACTCATCAATGTTAAATGCATTTAAAACATTTAATCTTAAAACAGCATTATCTCCTTTCACAAGATTCTTCATATATTTTGTTTAAGATTTCTCTTTTCCCTTTGTTTGGCTATTGATCAACCTTTACATTTCCCTGAGGGGATTTCGTGGTATTCAAATCCTTCTCTTGGGAAATGCGACTATAATGAACTACTGGCTTATTTGGTAGTCATCTTCTGATTTGCCGACCTTACTACATTATTCATTTACTGGAAAAATTGCAGTAAGATCACAGTAATAATGTAGTTTTCTTTATTGGTTTACTAGACAAAGTGGAATTTACTGTCATATCTATAATTTTGCAGGGAAAGTCAGGCATCACCTTGACATGTCCATTTGATATTAGAGGCATTTGCTGATGCCACTGACTTGTGGGTCAATGTGGTCAAGCCTGTCATAGATGACATTTTCATTTGATAAATGCTTCTTGCTCCTGCTGATAGCCAGTTACTGGTGGCAGTTCAGGTGAATTCATGGGTTACATGTCAGATATCTCTAATAGGGACTGGAATCAAGATTAAAATTATTTTTAAGATTAAGAACATTTATACTGATAATCAATACAATGTACCCTACAACTTAATGTAGTGATATGTACTTCATCTACACTGAACTGGGAAAAGGTGTGTAGAAGCATAGTTCTGTTTGCAGAAAAGTTTTGAGCAGAATAAATGCACATCTTTAAAGCCCTGGATTTGACTCTTTGGAAATAAGAACTCCTTCCATTAACTTGAAAAAACAAAGGCTGACAATAAAATATATTTAGGAATTTCATCTTACCTATTGAGGGGACAGTAAACTCACCTTATTTCAGAAATTCTCTTTGTTCTAGGCCACAAGTGATTGTTATCAATTGTATCAGTTCTGTAGGTGTGATGGAAGTCTTGTCTCTAGTCCCCATTCTTAGATCTAAGTTTTCAGCTAATGTGAGGTCTAAGTAGGATTTCTTTGCATTTCATTCCCACAGACTGACATAGATAATATGAAGGATAGAAAAAAATTCTCATTATTTCCTTAGCTTTACTCCTCATTATAATTAGAAGCCCCTTGGCTGGTAAACTGTATTTTTCTAAAACCACCTTTTAATAGTGTAATTGCATTGTGCTTAACCTACAAAGAATGAAACAAATAGCTTTATATTTTACATAATTTGGCTTCAATGGTTTCTAAACATAGCTATATTATTAGACATAAATGGTATTTTTTTGGTGATTTAAGTTTGAAATCCCTTATTAAGTAATGATAATAATTATAACTTCATGTTCCTTTGAACATTTTTTTATCATTGATATCTTTTCAATACTGATGAGGCTTGTTCATTATTGCTTTACTTTATAGCTCCATCTGAATATTTGAGTTTTTCACAGCAATACTATGTCATTTTGCTTATCATTGTTTAACAGTCAGAGTGCACATTAGATCCTATGAATTATTTTTAATGGCCTCATCTAGTCTAAATTATTGCAGATCCCTTTGTCCTTCTTGGGGTCTTTTATTTTTCTTTGCAGTTTGCTAGAAACATCTAGAGATACATAAGTTTGATCTAGACATAATCTGCATTTACAATTTTGCACTGCTTTCTGGGGAATTTAATAGCACTAAATTTTATGACTGTTCAATAACATTGTTCTACTTAACCGAAATTGGGAACTCTATATCTTGACTACAATCCAGATGTTTCTAAGGGGGAAAAGCCCTATTTTTATCTCAACCAATTTTAAAGAGGTTTGTCTCTTATATAGATAGCTTAGTAATTTTTGTTCACCCCTTTTATTTCCTTTAAAATAATTATTTTACTTACTTACATCCCAAATGTTGCTTCCTTCCCAGATTTCTTCAACTGCTTCCCACTACCTCTCCTCTTTGCATCTGAGATGATGCTTTGCCATATTTTAAAAATCTTCAAAGAATTTTTTAGGTGGATGTGGTGAAATTTTCATTAAAATGTCTTCTTTACAGATATTGTGCCCAGAAGTCAGCTTCCTACTCAATTCTTGTACATTGATTATTTCCATATGTGCAAAAGACGTTAACTATTTTGCTGGCATCTGTTGTAATAGTATGAGAAGAATGAATAAATGCTCTTAAGGGGTATAACTCTTGGTTAAGACTTATGCATGATTTTCAGTGCTTGCCATAAACAATCATACAGAGTGAATCTGAAGAACGGAGAGTCTTGGTAAAATTTAGGAAAGATATAAAGCATCTCATTCAGTAGATCTGTATTACTTTCTGAGGATCTGCTTCAGCGCTTGAAGAGTTCATGAGACAGCCTCACTAAATCTGATTCTATGAATCAGCCCCAAGGTAGGACCTTAGAACTATTTGAAATGATGCAGTGAACCCTCATAGATGTTAATTTGTCTACTAAAGACTTTCTCTAAGAAAAAAATGAATTATTTTATGACTTTATTTTTTTCTCTTTCTAACTTTTATACCTGTCACACTCATTTGCCATGTCTAGTATGGCAAGTGGAAGAATAGAAAACAAAGACAAACAAAAGACAAAATAAAAAGAAATAAACACAAGGTTTCTTGGAACCCAGTAAGTAGAGGTATTAATCACACTGCTTTATTTTACAAAGGAGGAAACAGAGAAAGTAAGCATGTCCTTAAAGTTCTCAGCCAGGAAATGCTTGTTCCCTTCTTCCCTAGCTGCCAGGCACATTCACTGAAGTGACTGGCTTCTTTAGCTACAACTTATGGGAGTAACACATTATCGGAAATACATAAGCATTAGTCACATAGATGCTTAATTTTTAATGATTACACAATATCCCATGTTCTCAATGCTTTTCTTTAAAAAGTAATGTTTTGTATTAGATTCTTACCCAGCAGTGATCATATTTTCTTTATCCACCCCTCACCTTTCTACACTTCCAGCTCCCACTTGTCCTGCTTTTACTCATCTCTTTCCCCAGTAAATAATACTCACTTCCCTTCTGTTATTGTAGGCAGTTATTCTGTACATTTATTTTACAGAATTTCTCCACTCAGACATGTTTTTCATTCTTACATTTCTTTTTCTATATCCACAGCACACACACACACACACACACACACACACACACACACACACACTCACACACACACACACATATCTTGGATCAGTGTATAGGAAAAAATATGCAGCATTTATCTTTTTGAGTGTGTCTTGTATCCTCTAATAATTTCTAGCGACATGGAATTTCCTAAAACTGTCATAATTTTATTCCTCTTTAGTAGAAATTTTAAGATGTTATATATACATACATTTTTTATCTGGCTATCTGTTGGTAGACTGGCAAATGCTATTACAAGAAATTTAATACCCTCCTACACAGCCATGCAAACAAGTACCACAGTGAAGAAATAAGTTACAGAATGGGAAAGAGATTTTGCCAACTCTATATCAAAAAGGATATTGATATATAAACATTTAAAAGTAAATATTAAAAAAAATCAACCAATTACTAATGAAGTTAATGACCTGAGTAAGAAGTTATCCAAAGGAGAAAAGGTAAATAATAAACATTTGAAAACTTCAACATCCTTAGTCATCATTGAAATGCAAAAGAAACTGTTCTGACTGTTCATTTTGCCCTATGTCAGACTGATTCTCATGGAGACAAGAAATGTCAGTCAATACTGGAAAGAACTTGGGAAGAAACACTGATGGCAGGGATATAAACCACTGCATCTGCTCTGGATGTAAGTGGACTTTCCAAAACAACAAAAACAAAACAGAACAAACAACAACAAAAACAAAAAGACACTAAAACTAGATCTAAGTCATGATCTTCCTTTGGGACTTTTATGTGTGGCTATTCAACATAGTACAGAGATTTGCTGTGCTCATCATAATTAAGAAAATAGATGAAATAGGTTACAATACCTAAGGGAAATTACATTTGGTCAGAAGACTTGTAACTGTCTATTGTGAATTCTTCCATTGACAACATTATTGGATGGGTTCCCTAAGACATCTGAAATTGCACATAGTAAAGATCCTCCTAAGAGCTATGCTCCATTGTCTCCCATTCACTCTGCACACATCTCAATCCAAGGAACAGTACATGTGGAATATTATCCTGATGTATCCAACACTTTTACATCTCCGGACTGTTCCTATGGATGGTTCATTGACTGATGGATCTTCTTTCAAATTGTTGTTTCTTCCTTTTTCAACTATACTACTTTATTTTCTGTTCAATTTTGTAAAAAAAAAATCATTTTTACTAACTCCAAAATTAGTAAATTTTAAATGATAATTTATGTACATTATCGGTTGCACAAGAATAATACAAAAATTCATTTAAACTGGATTATAGTTTGTGGTATCTATGCGATATCTATGTGGTATCTAGTGTCAACTGGAAAATGGAGACATGATCCAAGGTCACATTTAAATATAATTGTTACTTAGTATAATTCATATTAAACTTACTTGGTAAAGTATATCCATCAGAATTAATGAGTTTCATGTGACATTTCATAAATGTTAAGGTTTTGGGGATGGATCCCTTTTCATTAACCAGGATGGTCTTAGCTATTCTCCTGCCACTGACTTTTAAGTGCTGTGATTTTAGGATTGTATAATTTTGTCTGGCTCATGAACATGATCTGATGTGAAGAAAATGAATGGGACTTTCCTAATATAATGGACTGATAAGAGAGTTTCTACTGACATCTCTTGTCTGGCTAGCTCTAAATTTCTTCTTTGTAAATCTTTTGAAATACAAGACAGTATTTCATCATCATGCTGGAGCCTTTACAGGAGGAGAAAAAGAACATTTTAAGCAAGAGTCTATAGAACTGGGAAGTGTTTGCTGGCAATGGGCTAAGGGAACAGTGTTTTGCCGTGCATGATAGAGCAATAGATGAAGCTTTTTCCTGATGTGAGAAGAGTCAGAATACCACATGTGTTGACTACCTGATTTTCAAGATTTAAAAATAATATTGACCATGATTAGGATAAATGCTCCTCCAGGAAATTGAGAATAAAATACTTTGGAGAGGCTGTGCATCTATAACAGTAGATTTAGTGGTAGCTTCTTGCATTCTAATGCTAATTGTGTTCTCTAAAAAATTGTTTGCAAGAGGATGCCTGCACATAGCTTTGGGCAATCTGCCCCCAATTGGTTCTGATTGGTAAGTAGAGATACTAATAGTCAATAGTTAAAGAGAAGACAGAGGGAGGATTTTAGAATTTCTGGGCTTTGAACTAGGAAGAGGAGGAAGAAAGAAGAAATTGTGTAAGGGAAAAATGTGAAAGAAAGAGTGTGGAAGAGAAGAGAGATGCCATGCCTTAGAAGAGTGCAGGAGAGAGGGACGCATAGCCACCATGTGAAGGAACAGGGAGAGCAAGGCCCAGAAAGCGGCCCAATTGGTTCCCGGGAAGCCAAGATAGAACATAGAATTATAAGTAATAACTTGTGATTAACTGCATGGAAGCTAGGCAGTGGCCAAAGTATTGTGGTGATTAAGGCATATTAACATGTAATGGTTGTGTGTGTGTGTGTGTGTGTGTGTGTGTGTGTGTGTGTGTGTGTGTAATTCAAGAACATAAACTATTGGATGTGGGCTTTATTAAAAATGTATCAACAGTTAGTTCCTTATTTAAATTATAATAGTATTGTTCTACAAGTACATTATTAAGTGTTAATGAGGAATAGATTAGGAAATAATTAGTTGGCTCCAAGAGCATAGGTAAGGCCTGCAGTTGATATGAATCCATTGAAGCTTAGAGTTACATACAATTACTAAATACTAAATGTATAAGTAACTTCTCACGATTTCAATGGTTTTCTACACTCAATGCAGAACTGGTCCTGAAACAACTTTTCCCCATGAGACTTGTTTTGAGGAGGGAAACAGAAGGCATCGGGGTGTTCGATGTGGAGTCAGTGTCTGCAGCATGCTGCACAGATTTTCACACACACTGATAGCTACTGTCAGTGGTGCTTTTTGGGAGCTCATTGCACAGACTACTACTGGCTTGTCTGAATCATTGTGTTAGCATCCTCTAACTCGATGAAGAGAAAAGTAACCATTGAAAAAACAAGCTGCAGAATACAAAAGTGGAAGGAACTGAAGAAAAATTATATTCATAAAACTGAGACATACTGTAGGATGAAATATAACATTGTGCACATAATAGTCATTTTACAGAAGCAAGCATGTGCATGCTTGCATGCTTTTGTGTGTGTGTGTGTGTGTGTGTGTGTGTGTGTGTGTGTGTGTGTGTGTGTGTTACTGAAGCAGTAATTTGTCACTCCATAAATACCTAACATTAAGAACAGGACAAGTATCCAGAGCGGTTCATACTATCTTATATCAAGCCAAGGACAAAGGTGAGGAAATACACCTACTCTTTTTATTCTTTTCGGTAATGGATTTGCTCTGTTCAAGAGCCAATGTCCTCTCCGTTCTAGCACTTCAAAAGGATTTCAGATAAACTGAGAAGATATATTTTAATTCTAGAAGATGCTTAATAGTAAATATCAGAATAAAACTGTGATATTTTATTCTGTTGAATTCAAATCTTCGTAGGAGTTTTCTTACATATCCCCGTGGAACATGATTTCATCTGTAGGCTTGTTTTAAGATCGTGGAAGAAGTCTAGCATAATTGGAAAGACTGACATTATTAAGCGTTTTTGTAACTTTCACAATTTAATCTTTTTTATATTGTCTTGTGAAGAGAGAATGACCTCAACAGTTTCTGCTTTTTGGATTTAATTCCATTATATGCAATTTGATGCAGTGTTTGATATTTTAGTAAGTGTTATATGTACTTCTTTCTCATATTTAGTTGGATTTCTCTTTTGTAAAGGTTGTGTTACCTAATGCCTATTTTAGTTGTCAAATATTGTAAGTATACGTTTTTAAATACCTATTATGTCAACAATATTTCTTGTTCTAATCAGATTTTAAAACTTATGGCAGTTATATATACTATATCTTGAATTGCTTCAGATATGACGTATTTCAACCCTTACAGTTTCTCTTCAGGCTGCTTTTAAATATTAAACTCCATGCACCCATAAATACAACATTTTCAATAAAATATGTTCTATTGTATGTTTTCCCTGTTAACCCAGTAACTAATATTTATTGAGTTTTATTGAATATTTACTATACGCTACACTCACGTGACCAGAATAAGGAATATTCAAGACATAAATTGTATGCAAGTGCTTGCCCTGGCTACAACTAGCAGGTCATCCTGGAAAGGTAGAGAGAATTTACCAAAAAATGCCGTATGGTTACATGGCTAGTGTCAACTTCATAGGTCATATTTAAATGTGGATTTTATATAATGTGGAGGTCGAAAGGATGACTCCTATGTAATTATTCAATGATTGTTAAATGCAAAGGGAAATTAAAAATAAAAGCAAAAAGCTATTCATGATTTATCCAATTTTACTGTGCCAGTTCAGGTGAGAGAAAATTATACTTTTTACCTACATTAAAGACTGTGGCAATGAACAAATCCAAGTTCTGAAGAGTTGCCAAAAGTGTGTTAATTATGATCATTGAAAAGTGTAGATGAAGGTAGGAACAATTTCTATGTATACGCAGAGTTACTTAAATGTTACAACCATTCAATAAGAATAGGCAGTTTCAGAGACCCAGAGAACCAAGAATTCAGAATACCTGGTATTAAGGAATATCAAAGACATTTTTGGATGTTGGAACCAACCATGAGTAAAGCTCTAAATGAGAATAAGACAGGAATGCAAGGATTAATATCAAATCTATGACTAGAATTATAAGCAAGATTAATATTAATGCTGGAATGTTGAAATATTTACTAATTACTTTGTGTCCAAAAGTACAAGTAATTGCATGAATAACATCTGATAATCTTCATCAGTACTGAGATCTACATCTTATTAACAAGTACAAAATGCAGACAGGGTTTTAGTTGAGTAGTTTAATAAGAATCACACTGGACAACTGAATTTTAAATTACAAGTATTATTATGGAATGTACACTTTCCCTGGTGCTGCAAAAGAGCATCATACACATCCAAGTGTATTCAGTTGTAGGAAAAGAAAAATAGAGGAGAAAGAGAGGATGAAGAAAAGGAAGGAAAAGAGAGGATACACAGAGAGATTATTTCTGATGGGGTCAAATTATTGAGAAGCTATAAATATTCACATTGTTCAAACTTAAAGAAAAAATACAGTGGGAACTCAAAGTTGAGAGAGGATGAAAACAAGAAAATGTACAATCCTGGTCACATCTAGGTATTGAAAAACAGCTGCACTCTGCTTCTAGTCTTCATAAGAAGAGTTGGTACATCCTGCAGGCAGCCATCAATCTAGACCTAAGTACAGAGGAGTAGACTGAGAAAGAAAATGATTTCTGATTATTCTGATTTGAATTCCTCATCACTTTTTTCTTTATAGTTATTGAAAAAGATTTTATCTATTGTATTATAAATATAGTTCCTTGCAAGCCCTCTTTACCTCATAGGCACACAAATCTACCTGTTTTCTTAATCTGTCTATGGAAAAAAAACAAGATAATAATACATGTAAAAAGTTAAAAAAACTGAATTTAAAGAAATTAACACATGATGCCTTAACCTAGTTTCCAGGAGCTATAGTTACTTTATTTTTTCCTAGTACCAAAAAGATATCCTATTAAACTAAAGCTGAGGAAATCACTAAAGGATTAAAACTATCATCAAAATAAACAGAGAACCAAACTCAACATTTCAGAACACATATAACTGCTGGTTAGGTGTTTGTCTCTCAGTAATTCCAGTTCATGGAGTCATAGATAGAGATCCTGGAAGTTGAGTGCTAAAATGGTGAAATTCTGTCATGAGATTAATTTAGAAATCCCGATTCTAGATGAAGCCAGGAAGTAAAGGAGAGACATTCCTGGCATCAAACATTGGTCTACACATACACTTTTTTTCACACTACATCACATTCCTATGTGCCCAAACTAAGGGGAAAGCACACACACACACACACACACACACACACACACACACACACACACATACACACGCACACATACATGTACACACATACATACACACACAAACACACACACCGCATGTACACACCAAAAACAATAAAATATAAACTACAAATATGGCAGAATTTTTTAAGATATGAAGAGACATACATTTTGGTTGGCATGTCAGCACTTGAGTTATCAGTGTGACAACCTGAATCTTATCTCCAGAACTCATATAAAGCTAGAGAAATGATATCCTGTAAAATTCCTCTCTGAACGTTTCATATACATTGAACACGGGCATAGCTATACTTACATTTACACATGCTACTCCCAAACAATCATTAAGGGAGTCACAAAGTAGATGGAACACTAACATTAAATTACAAACATTCATGATAGCACTGACATCAAAGCCATGGTCACCATGACTGTGGGTGTTATAGATGTGTTTTTCCTGTTGAAGCTTAATAAAAATTCAGTATTATTATACATACTTATCGTTTAGCTAAGCTAATACATTTCATGTGTTTAGTTTAGAAAACCTTTTTCTATATGGATGGATACTGACCGATTGGGAGTAGCACTTAGTTTTTCTCCTTTCGATTGGCTGTAAGGTGGTTCACATATTAATTGACATGTACAATAAGAATATATTTTAAGGGGTGTCTAATTATTATTTACTTTACTATTTTGAGTTGTCTGTAGTGCAGAAAAATGCATAATTTTAAATATGGAAAGTTCCCTCAGGCCAGCATATAAAATCTGTAGTTCCCGGTGATGGGATGGGAGTGAAATGTTGCATTCTGAGCTGACTGTCAATCTGGGTAGTGTGTAAGCAACTGTCACATGCTACTAAATTGGAAGGCATGAAGAAATCTTAAAGAACTCTGAGAAGAAGGAAGAGGGGATTGGTGATGATGCTGCCTCCGTAGACATCCCAAGACACTACACACTCAAGGACTATGGGATGGTGACTAACCATAGCAGTGCATGTGGAATAGATCTGGTCTAAGTTCACAAAAGAAACTGTGTGTGCTGTGTACAGCAGAAGTGGGGAAACATGGCTACTCAAGCCCTCTTAAACCCAGAAGACCATGCATCTTCATTATCATACCCTTAGCTTTGTACATTGTTGTATTAGGAGTGTCCTATGAAACGATTGTATTAGTGCCCATGTTTTTTTGTCTAGTAATAGGAAATAATATAGGTTCTTTTTTATTTTACAAGAATGCACAGCTAAGATTATTTTTCAAATTTTAAGAAGACATTGACCATTTAACATGTTGATCATTCCAAAGACCTTGGACATTTTAAGGATATATTATGGTTTTTATTATGATATTAATTTTTGATCTTGAGAACAAATAAAGAAAATGCCTTGGGTTAAATGATTATGTGCCAAGGTTGACAAAGAGTGAAATGCCATATTTAGCTACAGTGGCCAATTTGCACACACCTGCAGATCTCTGTTGACAAATCATTCCAATCAGATGTATGTGTTTTGTGTATATGTTTGTGTTGTGTTACATTTTATATCAAAGTTATAAAATTGTTCTCATTTATTTGAAATGTCTGAATAAATATAATATCAATTTCTCTTCTTTCATTTTGATTTTACTTTTATTATATGATTGCAAATGTTTATGTTGACTATATGAATTACTTATTTTTACTACTTCTTGGTAACATTCCATTATCTATTATGGCTAATATTGTTCAATGGGCTGCAATTTTATTTAATGTTATGCAATCAATAATAATCTCTGCTAATCATATATCTTGTTTTGATTTTTTAAAATAGCCCTTCAGATTCAAAGGAATATACTTCATACATGTTTTATGTAATATTTTTATTGCAGTCCTTTCAAGATTTAATACATAGATCACATGAGATATTGATTTTGTTATCTGTCTGTCACCTATTAACCTACCATTTCTGTATGCATGCTTCTTGTACTCTTTACTCAAGTATTATGGAATTTTTATATTTTTTGTAACAGATGTTCTTTGTTTCTATTTAGTCCAATATAACAGCCAACACATATATGTGGTAGTTGATTACTTTGTATTTCTATAATTAATGTTAGGAATTGAATATGTAGTATTTTTTATTTTATATAATAACTCTTTGATGTTTTCAATTTTGATATAGATGTTTTATTGACCACATTTTCTTTATTTGTACATCAAACACACAGCCTTAAAATCTGAAGATCTCTGAAAGATCCTCTTATGTTTCCATAATCTACTGAAATGTGCATGTAAGCCAAAACATGATTACAAAAACAGCTAGAGTTTCCTACATTGACATGATAGAAGGTGAAAGAGAAGAAGAATAGGACACAACAAACAGGCTTCAGAAAAATTGAGCTATTGCCCTCCTCCAGAAGCGTTTACTAACACTGAGGTAAGGTAGTACACACTGAATATCATCAACCATGACATCTCATGAGAATCTCACTATCTGGAGGTTTACTAGAACTCAATTATATAGATATAGCTAAGAACTAATGTGCCAAATTTTACCTTTAAACTCTCTGGAGACTGATATGATACTATTGGCCAAGACAATTAAGGTCAATTGCATTCTCCATATATGTTATTTGTTATGGACTGATAGTTAATCCAGCATAGATGCTTTTAAATTGTACTGGATTCCTATCAGAATCAATAGTATCAATGAGAACACAATGGTGAAAATCAATATAAGTATCTCTGATGATTCTGTATTTGGATCCAGATATACATTTGTATATGTAGAGATACATTTGAATGAGTTGATAATAAAATCATTGTACTCCACTTTCTCACAAATACACATGTGTACACCTTGTATTCATGCATACAGCACAACACACACACACACACACACACACACACACACACACATACTAACATACACACACAATCCTGAATTCATTAATATATCACAGCATGCATACTCATACATGCACAAATATATCATACAACATGGAAATGCCATGTTATTTTTTTCTTACAACTTTATTTAAAAAACAGAGATACGTGTACATATTTTTAAAGGCATTTTGGTGTAAATTATATAAATATATTTTTTTAGTATTTGAGTTTTTTAAAGGTTTGATAGTATGCATTGAATTCTTACTAGTTACGATAAGCATAAAGTACATTTAAAATCAAATGTAACATGGAAATAGTCAAAGTTTTCTTGGCGTCTATAGATTAAATATAATGTTTTGAAATACCAAAAGTAACAACAAGTAATCTTCTTAGCTCTTGAGTTATTAATGATTGAAGGTCTAGGTGTACCCCCACTCTGTCCCAAATATTGCGCAAATAACTCAAGAAAGTGACATAAGGATATGGTTTCAAAGATACACCCACAAGTCTATGATCAATTTAGCCTCTTCTGTATATCTGCAAAAATGAAAATACCCAAATTGTTTATGGTTAATGAATGAAACGAGGAGATAAGTTACTTATGAAAAATATTATACTAGCTTACATCCAAAGACAGTAGGGTCTTGTAATTATATAGTGATAGGTATCAAACTAGATGCCATTATGAGGTAGGAAATAAGTGAGAAATAGAAAACCAATGTCATATATATGTGTAAATTCTAAAAATATTGTCTTATCTAACGCCAGCAGTATTGGCCCTTGCAGAAACACACTTGTGAGTGTGTCCTTATGTGTCAAGCCAATTGGAACAGAGAAAATTTTAATCTGCATTGAAGAGAATTTTATCTGATTATTCAAGTGTTCATGTCCTAGTTAATGAATTAGCCATGATGGTTGGAAAGTTTTGTTTCCACTTCTTCCCATCTCAAGATAGAGAAATTATGACATAAGTTCTTTAAATTTGTGTACTTTAATACTGTTTTTGTAATAAAATAAATAGAAAACTGGTGTAAATACACATTAATATATGACAATTATTTCTTCAAAATAAATCTATCATTATAAAAATATTTCTCTTATTTCTGGTTAAAATGAATGTTATCAAAAAGTGTTTCTAGTAAAACTTACTTTTTTTTTCTGGTTTCCTATAGTTCTTTATTTTTAAATGACTTTATTTTACAAAACAAAGATAAATGTACAAATTTTAAACATTTTTTGCTTAAAATTATACATTTTTGTCAGTACTGTTTTTTCAGACATTGAAATAATTTTTTTTTTTTTTTTTTTTTTTTACTTTCTCTGCACTTTAATGTCTTAGCTCAGCACAGATACTGATTTTATAGCCTGATGAGATTAATGGAAACTTTTGTGTCAGTCCCATCCACTTTCTTACAAGGCTAGACCTGGCAACAATATTGACCCTGTTCTTTTTTTTTTTTTTGTCTGTGTTTTTTTTTTAACGACTTTACTTTACAAAACAAAGATAAATGTACAGATTTTAAACATTTTTTGCTTAAAATTATACATGTTGTCAGTACTGTTTTTTTCAGACATTGAAATAAATTTTTACATAAAACCATGTGAATATATTTTTTAGTCAGTACTTGATTTTTTTCAAGGGCTTGACAGTATGCATTGAAAACCTAATAGTTACAATAAGCGTAAAGTACATGCAAAACAAAACGCAACATGGAAATAGTCAAAGTCTTCTTGTTTTGTAAATATATGTATATATTTTTGTTTTCTTTAATTCTTGGACTTCATACAGTCTGTGAGTTGTTTCTGGGAGAGTGCAAGCCTCTGGGGTTAGCATCCCACTATCAGTGACTGCATATTAAGTCTGTTCTTTTGTGACTGGGTTATCTCACTCAGGATGATATTCTCTAGATGCAGCCATTTTTTTAAGAATTTGGTTAAGTCATTGTTTCTGGTGGCTGAGTAGTATTCCATTGTGTATATGTACCACAATTTTTGTATCCATTCATCTTCTGAAGGACATCTGGGTTCCTTCCAGCTTCTGGCTATTATAAATAGAGCCGCTATGAACATTGTGGTGCATATATCTTTGTTGTGTATTAAAGTGTCTCTGGGGTATATGCCCAGAAGTGGAATAGCTGGGTCTTCAGGTAGTACTATATCCAATTTTCTGAGGTATCGCCAGACAGATTTCCAGAGTTGTTGTATTAGCTTGCAACCCCACCAACAGTGGAGAAGTGTTCCTCTTTCTCCACAGCCTCTCCAGCATCTGCTGTCATCTGAGTTTTGGATCTTGGCCAATCTGACTGGTGTGAGGTGGAATCTCAGGGTTGTTTTGATTTGCATTTCCCTGATGGCTAAGGATGTCGAGCACTTCCTCAGGTGTTTCTCGGCCATTCGGTGTTCCTCAACTGAAAACGTTTTGTTTAGCTCTGTACCCCATTTTTTAATAGGGTTATTTGATTCTCTGGTGTCTAGCTTTTTGAGTTCCTTGTACACCTTGGATATTAGGCCTCTATCTGATGTGGTGTTGGTAAAGATCTTTTCCCATTCTGTTGGTTGCCGTTTTGTTTTCTTGACGATGTCTTTAGCCTTACAGAAACTTTGCAATCTCATTAAGTCCCATTTGTTAATCTTTGACCTTAGAGCTTGAGCCATTGATGTTTTGTTCAGTAAATTTTCTCCTGTACCTATGTGTTCTAAGGTTTTTCCTACTTTCTCATCTAATAGTTTCAGTGTATCTGGTTTATTGTGGAGATCTTTGATCCACTTACACTTGAGCTTTGTACAAGGAGATAAGAAAGGGTCTATTTTCATTCTTTTGCATGCTGAGTGCCAGTTGGACCGGCACCATTTGTTGAATAGGCTGTCCTTTTTCCATTGAATGTTTACTGCTCCTTTGTCAAAAATCAGGTGACCATATACATGAGGGCTCATTTCTGGATCTTCTATTCTATTCCATTGATCCACATGCCTATTTCTGTACCAGTACCATGCAGTTTTCAGCACAATTGCCTTGTAATATAGCTTGAGGTCAGGGATAGTGATTCCTGCAGATGTTTTTTTGTTGTTGAGGATGGATTTCGCTATTCTAGGTCTTTTGTTATTCCATATGAAATTGCAGATTGGTCTTTCCAATTCCTTAAAGAACTGGGTTGGAATTTTGATGGGGATTGCATAAATCTGTAGATTGCTTTTGGTAGGATGGCCATTTTTAAGATTTTGGTTTTTCTAATCCATGAGCATGGGAGATCTTTCCATTTTCTGAGATCCTCCTCAATTTCTTTCATTAGAGGTTTGAAGTTCTTGTCATACAGGTCCTTCACTTGCTTAGTTAGAGTCACACCAAGGTATTTCATAGTTTTTGTAACGATTGTGAAGGGTACGTTTTCCCTAATTTCTTTCTCCACATGTTTGTCCTTTGAGTACAGGAAGGCTACTGATTTGTTTGAGTTAATTTTGTATCCAGCCACCTTGCTGAACTTGTTTATCAGCTGCAGGAGTTCTCTGGTGGAATTTTTGGGGTCACTCAAGTACATTATCATGTCATCAGCAAAGAGTGGTATAACTTACTTTTAACACAACTATCATGAATTTATTATATGAATTTCGAAGTTTCTTTATATGTTTTACAATAATGTTCATATTTTACAGGTCTTTATATTATACATACTACCAATGATGTATATATTGGACACATTCTCTATAAACTATAAATTGAGACCAATTCTATATTTTTGATTCAAAAATATTTGAGTGCATGTGTGATTGTGTGTGGGTGTGTGTGTGGGTGTGTATGTGCATGTGCATGTTTGAGTGTGTCTATGAAACAGAGTGCAAGTGTAGAGAACAGTTTATAGGGCACGGTTCTGAGGGGGTCTGTCCTTCCATCAGATTTATTTTTTAACCATTTTATGCAATTTTAGTAATTTTATTGCTGAGCATAATTGGCTGGGATTATTGCTAATGAAACATTCTGTTCTGAATGTAGGTTTGATGCTATGATTAACCAAACCATTAGATCAACATTTTTAAAAATATAGATTTTTGGTAGTTAATTCACGTTTCTAATTGGCATTTAATGATGAAAAGATATTTTCTAAATTAATACTTTAAACAAATATATATATATACATATATATCACATAATATTATATGTGCAATGATTTTCAGCGTGACTTTATGTGTGGGAAGCTGTTCTGTGTTGCAGAAGAGCCATTAGGTTATAGCTTTAAATTGTAACTTGCTGTGAAATAATACAAATAGAGATGTGTGAAGAAACAATTTTTAGGAGCTAATAAGAACTGACAGCAGCAAGACAACCTTAGTGATCAAATGTGTGATTACCAGCAGCCAACAGAAATTGTAATGACCTAGCTATAGTACCTCTGAGAACATTTCAAAGAAACAAATTAAAATAGAAAGAAATCAGGATAAAAAGATGTGCTCTGTAAAGACAGTGAAAAACACAATGATGATAGAGAAAATACAAGCAGAAGAGAAAAATGCAGTATATATTTTCTTATTGATTGCAATTCTTTTAGCAGAGTTAGGCTTCAGATTCTCACTGCACTGGACCCAAGGATTATAGATATCATTTCAGAAATCAATGCATTTTCTTCTTTTAAATTTATTCTACAAGACATTTGTTACATTGTTTGATACCATAATTTTATTCTCTCGATTAAGTGAATATATTTTCTTGTCAGCATCTTTCTTAAGGAGCTACAACTCAAAATAATGCTGTGTGATTCTTAAATGGTGAAAATAACTAGAGGCAATATGGCAGACTATGCTATTTTCATCATGATAATGAATAAGATTATGTCCCTGATCATTACATTATGATTTTATTTTATGGTTTATTAGTATGCTCTGCACATCTGTTTTGTTCTTCTTTTATGTGGAGTCTTGTATTTAAACAACTTTTATAAAATGGATCCTGGTGATTTTTATATTAAAAATATTCATATTCTTAATTACTCAGTGCTCAGTTAATGGATATGAGTTCATGTTTCCTAGAATGGGATTTGATTTAACTTAACTTCTATCAGGTGACTGGAGGTACTGAGCACTTTATTTCACTAGCTTCTGTGCTGTTGGTTCTATGCCAAACCAACCAAGTAATGATGTTCTGTGTGCACAAAGGTCAATATGCTGTTCTTTAGTTCCGTGGAACACTAGGTAATTCTAAAAGATACAGCTCTGAATTCATCTTATTCTTTATAAAATCATTCAATCCATATTTTAACTATATCCATCTATGTACGTATAATTATTTTAAGGATGTGTGTTATGTACATATGTGTGCACACATGTACATGTGTGTGTTAGTCATTCGTCCTCCTAAATATACATACACTTAATTTGTGCTTTTTTTTTCACATCTCAAAAGATTTAGCCCACTTTTGAAATGGCTGATGAGAATGATAATGGTTTCCACTAAATCATGGCAATTGTAACACTTCCTTTTAAAACGTAAATGGGTGATCATAGAACTTGTACATTAAATGCATTCCACATGAGTCTTTGATATACTTTCTTCAGCATTCATTAATATTATGCTTCTCAGAGACCAGAACTCTGATGTTATGGTACATTGAGTTTGTAAATTGCTTTTGATAGGATGGTCATTTTTGTATTATTAATACCCCCTATCCTCGAGCATGGAAGGACCTGAAATTTTTGAATAATACAGTTGGATTTTGATGAGAAATAGAAAGAATGTAAACAGTTAATATGGCTAGACAGAACAAGACAACTGTATTTACTTCTCTAGGAGATCACTGTGGGTTTAGAAGCAGAATGTCTGGGTTTTCTGGGATTCCTGTTATGAGTTATAGTTTTAGGAATGGTATAATTGCCCTGGTTTGGTCTTAAAAATAATACAATATTTTCTTGATAACATATCATTGAAAACAACATGAATAGTAGCCACGGGTGGTCATCAAGTTATTAATGTAATGATTAGATTAGGTAGTTCACTATTGGCATATTTCTAATTCAATAATTAGAAATATTTCCTTTTCCATGTTTATGCTTATTCTGATGCAAGCTTCATTATATGCTTTTCATATTTGAGTTTTATCCCTATTTTATTTTGTTTTGGTTTGTTTGTTGAGCCTGGTTTTAAGATGGAGTTTTACTCTGTAACCTAAGCAGGCTGCACTCAGACACTCCAATTGTTCATCTAATATCCTCTTCAGAGGTCACCAGTATATTAGTATTGCAGACACACTTTGAACTGTGATTCTAAGCATAGGATTCAATGATGTGGATTCTAACAACTATTGAACTGTTTCTTATTTTTTTCTCTTCTGCTTTGTTCTGCTAAATTCACAACTCAAGACTAAACCCAGGCCAGATTAATTAAACAACAAGAACAACAGCAGCATGTGCCCAAACCCTCTTGGATGAGACTAAGACACAAATCCAAAATAAATAGGGGTCAAAGATCATGAATTCAGACTAGAGGAATTCACATGAGGGTGATGGCACCAGTAAAGTAATGTGCAAGGCAGTCCAGGAACTGACTGTGATAAAAGCACAAAAGCAAGGAGTCTCTAGTATTTCTGACAGCCTGAATATGGCATGTTGCTCACACAACAAAAATGGTGTACAGAAAAAAGTCAAATTCCAGTTGATATTAGAAGATTGATATAAATTTAAAAATATGCTATATGTTTAAGAAAAATTTTATATATATATGCATGAATGTCATATGAGTTTATATTTACAAAATTATAGTAGAAATGAAAAGAAACCCGTATCACCGGTAGTGAAAATAAAAGCAAGGCAGCTTTTTGGGTGTTCTATTAGCAAGCATCAAAGTACATTTTTCCTAAAGTTAAAATGTCTAAAAATTCTATTTTAAAATTTCATGTAGATTTCCAGTTTGTATTTTAAATATTGATTATGCAGACATGTGAGGTTCTGATTAAATGCTGTGCTTCTTCAGGAAAATAGATAAATTGTCAACACATTATTACTTTCAGACTGATACAAAGTTGTGTAGCTGGTGCTACAATCTTATGGGTGAATATGACTTTAGTTTGTTGATGGTTTCATTTACCAAAGTTGCTGTTGAAACTCTCAGCAATCATTGCCTCAAGGATTCTGTAAATACAAAACGAATTCTGCAAATGCTACTATTTTTATTGCTTTTCCTAAAAGTGGTCATTAATGGCTTCTTTTCACAATCTGTTCACTGACATGTTGCTCTAAGTGCATTTTATAGCTAAGGTTATATGTCAAAGTCTCTTTTTCACTTCACAGCACTGATTGAGATTTTATGCCGGTATCTATACTTTAACCAATAAAGGAGAGAAACTCATGTTTTCATCAAAGGACGCGACAAATTATCGACTTTTCACTCCCATTGGGTTGTTGATGAAAGATAATTTGTGGGATTAAAAAATACTTTCTTCAAACATGTACTCTGTTTCTATGAAATAAAATAAATAAATAAACTGAAAGAATCTTACAATAAAGAAATAGGAATGAAATGTATGCTACTGGAAAATGACTGCATATTTTTAGGGATTTAAAAAATCTAATTCTCTTCAGTTTGAGAAGAAGGTTGGCTGAATCTCATGAGATTCTAGAGTGTGCTCTAAATATGTTGAGCATCAAAATGGGAAAATGGTAACCTTACCCAGAAGTGAAAGAAAGATGGTGGCAGGGTACCAACAAAGCTTGGAAACAAAGCTCTCTAAAGGATCCATAGTTTAAAAGTAATATGCAGGTAAATAATTGTATCATTTAAAGTCTGGTGGAGGGAGAACACAGGATGTTTGAACAGCTGGGGACACAAGAAGAAATACCTTCAAGACTTCTTAAGAGGAAGATGACCCTAGAAGTGTGTTGGAATAAAGTAACAAACAATCTAACGTTTTGCACATTCTTTTCATTTCAAAATTTTCTTTTATTCCAGTAATTAATAACTGTCCTGTGTACCTACAAAGAGATAAGAGGCTAAAGAGATCAAGAACCCAAAAATGACAGCATACAGATTACACAATGTAAAGTCAATTTATATCTCTATATTATTAGGTATGATGTATTTATTATCTTCATTTATGCAATGAAGTTTATAGTGGATTCGGACAGGCATTGCTCTTCTTCCCTTGCTTCTCTATTGCACTAAGTACAAAATGTCCAGACAAGCAGAAAATACTGTAATGTATCCATGTGTATATAAATGACTGGTTGACAAACAGAATGGGTATATCCATGCACGGTTTTTCTCTCTCTCACAACAAAACAGTAAAGGCATTTTTTATAATTTATAATTTGGTTCCTAAATTCTATCCTCATCAGTACATCAAATTCTTCTGCAACCTGAAACACAACCTTCAGGTCTTGAATCATTTATGGTACAATGGTACTCCTGTGTCTGTATCCTATCTAATTGATGTTTTGGAACATTCCTCATTACTGGCTTCATTCTTGTAGACTTAACTGGCCCCACACCCTTTCTGCTGTATGTCTACATCATATGGCAATACCATATTGCATGTATAACAGTCCCCAACAATATGTGTTGTAATCTGTAACCACAAGAATTCAGGCTGTAGAATTCGGTTTTGCTTTCCATATGATCTAAAGTGTCAAGTATAGAAACTAGGCACTAGACTGCATAAAATAAATGCATGATAAATAGTCTAGTAAATGCATAAATAATGAGAAGTTTGATCTATTCTACCATAAAAATAATGACAAATATCAAAAATTTATAATATATTATTCTGGCAAGTGAGTTTTCTTAACTTTAACACTTTTAAGTGATAAACATACTAAGCAGAATCAGAGAAAGTATTGCTTTAATTAAGTACAAGAAGTTTTGCTTGCCAGAATTCATTTCTAAATTTCATTTATGTGCTCTTCAACATATAAATATAAGATGATTTATTATGCAGGATAATTTCTGAGATATTTTTATTGCTTATTTTATTTACTTACATATCACCTGTTGTTTACCTTCCCAGTTTTCTGTCAAACCCCTCATCCAGTCCCCTCTCCCATTTGCTTATGTGAGGGTGTTCCTCCACCCACACAAACTCTCCAGCCTCACCTATCTAATATCCCCCTACACTAGGCATCAGGCCACCACAAGACCATAAATCTCCCCTTCCATTGATGCCAGATAAGGCAAACTTTGCTACATGGTTAGCTGGAGCAATGGATCCCTCCATTTATAATCTTTGCTTGGTTGGTCCCCGAGATATCTGGGCATTCTGGTTAATTGTTATTGCTGTTCTTCCAAAGAGATACAAATGCACTATAGCTCCTTCAGTCCTTCACCTAATTCTTAAATTGGGGTCCCAGAGTTCAGTACAATGGTTGGCTGCAAGCTTCTGCATTTGTATAGGTCAAGCGCTGTCAAAGACTTTCAGGGAACAGCTATAGTAGACCCCTGACAGCAAGCATATTTTTACAACAGCAATAGTGTTTGGGATTAGGGTCTGTCGATTGGATGGGTTCCTAGGTGGGCTAGTCTATGAACATCATTTCCACCAGTCTCTGCTCAATTTTCTTGTTCCTGCATTTCCTTTAGACAGGAAATATTCTGGATTAAATATTTTGAGATGGGTGGGTGGCCACATCCCTCAACTTCCGGCTGTGCCTATCTACTTAAGGTAGTTTCCATGGGTTTTATCTTCCCTTTGTTGTATATTTTGGTTAATGTCATCCCTGTTGGGTCTGAGAAAACTCTTGCTTCCTTGGCATCTAAGACTTCATAGTAGATACCCCCTGTTCCCAACCCTTCACTGCTAAATGTTTCAGTTCAATTTCCCTGTCATCTGTGTTTCTCTCTTTTCTCTTCCCATATCTTATCTTGCCCACCCTTTTTCCCCTCCTTCTCTTCTCTTCCTCTCAAGTACGTCCCATCCTCTAGGTCCCATTATTATTTTTTACCCCTTCTAAGTAAGAATCTATCCTTTGATTTTCCTTATTCTTAAGTTTCATGTGGTCTGTGAGTATGGTCTTCTGAGCTTTTGGGTTTATATCCACTTATCAGTGAGTATATACCATGTGTGTTCTTGTATGTTTGGGTTTCCTCATTCAGGATAATAGTTTTGAGTTTCATCCATTTACCTGTGAATTACGTGAACTCTTTGTTTTTAATAACTCAATAGTACTCCAATGTGTAAATGTACCACATTTTCTGTATCTACTTTCCATTGTGGTACTTCTGGGTTTTCTCCAGCTTCTGCCTAATATAATTAAGGCTGCTAAAATCATAGAGAAGCATGTGTCCTTCTCATATGTTGAAGCATCCTTCATGTCCAACTTGGTGGTATGGCCAGAGGTAGCAAAGCAGGGTCATTTGGTAGTACTATATCCAGTTTTCTGAGGAATCCCTAGACTGATTCCTAGAATGGTTGAGGAGTGTTCCTCCTTCTCTATATCTTCACCAGTATCTGATATCACCTGAGGTTTTTGTGGTAGCCATTCTGACTATTATGAGATGGAATCTAAGGGATGTTTTGATTAGCATTTCCATGATGACTAAGGATGTTGAACATTTCTTTGTGTTATTCTTAGCCAGTCAAAATAACTCTGATGAGAATGCTTTATCTCTGCACCTCATTTTAATAGGGTTCTCTGGAGTATAATTTTTGTGTTCTTTGTATATATTGGATATTATTTCTTTTAAAAAATTATGGGATATTTTCAGTATTTATATTTCAGACATTACCTCTTTCTCCCCAGTCCCATCCCTTCTCCCCCTCCCATTGCTTCCATTAAGATGTTCTCTCTCCCAACCTCTCTCTCCCACCTCCTCACTTTGGCATTCCCCTACACAGGGAAAACAACCCTTCCCTGGACCAAAGTCCTCTCTTCCCACTGATTCGAGACAATGTTATTTTCTGCTGCATGTGCACCTGGAGCCATGGGTGTCTCCATGTGTGCTCAATGGTTGGTATTTTATTCCCTGGTAGCTCTGTAGGGTTTGGTTAATTGACTATTTTGTTCTTCCCATGGGCTTGCAGACCCTTTAAGCTCCTTCAGTCCTTTCTCTAGCTCCTTTGTGGTCCCTGTGTTCTGTCTGATGGTTAGCTGCAAGCATCCTCCTCTGTATTAGTATGGCTCTGGCACAGCCTGTGAGGAGACATCCAAATCAAGTTTCTGCCAGTAAGTACTACTTGGCATCAGATGTAGTGCTTGAGTTTGGTAGCTGCATATGGAATGGATGCCCAGGTACCCTTTATTGGATGTAGGGTTGGAAAAGATCTTTTTCTATCTGTAGGTTGTTTTTGGTCCTATTGACAATGTCTTTTGCCTTACAGAAGCTTTTCAATATAAGAGGTCTCATTTGTCAGTTACTGTTCTTAGAGCCTTAACCATTGATGTTCTGTTCAGGAAAATTTCCAGTGTCAATGTGGTGCAGGTTCTTTCCTACTTTCTTTTCTATTAGATTCAGTGTATCTGGTATATGTGAAAGTTTCTGATCCACTTGGACTTGAGCTTTATAGGAGGAGATAAGAATGTTATCAATTTGCATTATTCTACATGCTGATCACCAATTGATGTCTGAGTTCTTAAAATAGAACTAAAAACATTCTAGAGCAGGTAAACTATACATTTCAAAGTATAGCTTTAACTTCATAGTATGTGAGAAAATTCTAAGTTTCTAGAAAATTTCAAAACTGTGAATTTATCCTGTTTACAATTACATTTGGAGTTATAAAGCACCTTTTAACTTTTAACTCTGTTAATAGAGAAAAGAAGTGTTTAAGGTGACTAACAAATTTTACCTTATTCATCATTATGAGGGGTACTTTGGTGTCAGCCAGCAGGTTTTAGACTATGATGGTTTTTGAAACATACTTGAAATATAACCTTGTTCTAACATATATCATCCTTTACCAAACACTGTATTCTAAGCCACAAAATATCCATCATTAAAATTTAGTTTGATTATTTTTCAAATGTATATAAACTTGTGTAATAAAACTTCTCTATTCCTTAATGTTTTGCTACAAATTGTACTTAAAACTTTAACAAAGACTCATGTGTGTGGGAATAATACTGTATTAATAATAACTCTGTGGTTACTAATTCTACACAACCACACATGTAGGATGTCAAATTATGGTATAGAGAGCTATTACTATGGTCCATATACCTTTCTAGTACAATATAAAAAATTCAAATTATGTATGTGTTAGATTTTGCTGATTATGTTTATGCTACTGGGTTGTAAATATAGTGTTTATAAGAAATTATCAAAATAATAATATTACATTTTAAAATAATAATTGTCTATTTTAACAATAAATACTTGGGAAGGACACACTGTTTCTTATCCACTTAAATATGTAAATACAGTTCTTCTGTTCATACTGGAGCACACAGTGCCTGCTCATGGTAAGCACTCTCTGGTCATTTTTCTCTCTTAGTGACCATCTCAAGGGTAGAAGCAATCCACAAATGTATGTCATATTTATATACACTCTTTATAATGACATTTGGAAAAAATTGACTGGAGAAGTGTGTTCTGCATCTATCATTTTTATTTTGAATTTTCTATCATTATTTTCAGACATAAAATATATGTAGTCCTAACTAGAGGAAAACTCAGACAGTGTCTGCCCTCTCATGGGAGGACATCTTTCGGCACTGACAGGCGATTCTGTCACAGGGCAGGATGATTTATCTCTTCTGATTTCATTCCATAAAGACGCCCTATACAAGGTGAAGTGATAATTTTCCTCAGAGTTAACATGTCCAATGTCTCATTTTTCATTCTAGTCCTTGTGAAATGACATCAAACACTAAATTGGAGACTAATTTTAGTGGTGAGGCTTGGCTGCCTGCCCACCTCTCTGGGAAAACAATCAAATTATCTGTACTTTTAAGTTGTAAAAGTTGTATAGCACATGACCGCGAGCTCTTTTTATTTTTATTTTTTGCTGTTTTTTTATTCGAACAACTTTATTTTAAAAAAACAGAGATAAATGTACAGATTTTAAAATAATTTTTGCATAATAGTATATGAATACATTTTTGTCAGTACTTGATTTTTTTTAAAGGTTTGATAGTATGCATTAAAATCTTATTAGTTACAGTGAGCATAAAGTACATGTAAAACAAGATGTAACCTGAAAACAGTCAAAGGTTTCTTGATGTGTAAAGATTAAGCATAATGATTTTTCTTCTTTTTTGACCTTTGTTTTTCTTGAACTTTATATAGTCTGTGAGTTGTTTCTGGGGTCTTCAGAGATTTCTGGGGTTAGTATTCAATTATCAGTGACTGCATATTATGTTTGTTCTTTTGTGATTGGGTTATTTCACTCAGGATGATATTTTCTAGATGCATCCATTTTCTTAAGAATTTCATAAAGTCATTGTTTCTGATAGCTGAGTAGTACTCCATTGTGTAAATGTACCAAAATTTTTGTATCCATTTATCTACTGAAGGACATCTGGGTTTTTTCCAGCTTCTGGATATTAGAAATAGGGTTGCTATGAACATTGTGGTGCATGTGTCTTTGTCGTATGTTGGAGGGTCTCTGGGGTATATGCCAGAAGTGGAATAATTGGATCCTCAAGTAGAACTATGTCCAATTTTCTGAGGAACTGCCAGACTTATTTCTAGAGTGTTTGTACCAGTTTATAACTGAACCATCAGTGGAGAAGTGTTCCTCTTTCTCCATATCCTAACCAGCAGAAGGTGAGCTCTTTTAACCCATGATGCAAAACCATAAGAAAAGAGTACAAAGCAAAATAATATTCTTGAAAAACATTACCTAAAATAGGAAAATGTTATATTTATAAAGGATTATCAGTATTAAGTATGGAAAATAATAGGTAAAGGAAGGTTATCAATATCCATGGGTGACAGAAAATAATGAATTATTTTATGTGGTTGGAAAAATAAAGCAATAATTAACCCCAAATTTTCAACTAGTTGCTAATGCACTACCTTAAATACTCTGATTTGTCATAGTTATTTTAAGTAGAGTAGTACTCTAAAATTTGTTTTCTCAATTTAATTATTTTTTCATATTCAAAGCATGGTCAGTTAGGGCGACCTTTAGATGGAAAACACATGCCTGCATGTTTGGTTGATCTAATTTAAAACTATATAAGGAAAATATTATTTATTTGGCAAATAATAATCTTAGAGCATAACAGTTTGTTGGTAATATAATGGTCATCGGCATATTAGGAGTCCAGCGGCTACATAACCTTAAGAGGTTATATAAGAAAAAAAGTTGCAGCAAGAGTAACTGTAGGAGTATAATGAGATGTATAAACTTTGGATCTGGTTACTTTAGCTGAATAGTGTTTTTATTTCTAAAGTCTTTATAATGAAGTTTTACTTATTGAGAAAAATGTAGTAATAATATTTATTTTGTACTTTGCTGTTTTAACATTTAAAATATTTTGCTTTTGAAAGTATATATATATATGAAACATACAAAGTATATTTCATATATATATATATTTGATTACATTAAATATTAAAAATTTGACCTATTTTTAATTAATTTGTTTACCAGCTTTTACCAAACAATTTAATATAATCAAAAGAAAAGGTACATGGGTGGTGTTAGAAAAAGAAAAAAGAGAGAAAAATTACACAATTACATTATAATCATAATAAAATAGATAAGAAAAATGGTTTGAGAAACTAAATAAAGCATTCTTAAGAGAAGACACAAATGTCCAATAGATACAAAAAATTTTTAAACTTCACTATATTCAAAGAAATGCAAAACAAGATAATACCACAATCTGCCATCTTCTCACCACAGTCAAATTGACTATGGACAAAAATAATATTAATAGATAGTAATCTATTTTGGAACTGATAACCTGGAAGTGAAACTTCTCATACATGAAAAAAAAATAACATTTTAACTAAGGAATGCTGTTTTATACTTATTTGCTTTTATTCCTTCTTCTTCTCCTGTGACAAGTGCCAGAGCCACCTCATCCCTGTTCCCTTTCCTACCTGATGCAGAGAAACACCCTATGCATCTGAACAGCAAAGGTGTAAAACCTTGTACATAGAGTACTTTTGAAATTAGCTGGTTCTCTTAACCTGCCTTGTTCTACCATCTCACGTTCCAATGAGTTTGTTTAGCAGTGCTTTGTGAATACATTAGTGAGACAGCTGAGTTTAATCCACCTCTAAAATGGTATTCTGATCCTTGCGAATCAGAGATAGCAGATAAAGCTCTCCTTGCTTCTTTTTAGTTGTCTCATTTCCAGTTTTAGATTAAAATCAGAATTACTGTTTACATTTCACCTTTTCCCCACTTGATGCTCCATCCCACATACAGACACCAAACCCAGACACTATTGCAGATGCCAAGAAGTGCTTTCTGACAGAATATAGCTGAGTCTCCTGAGAGGCGCTGCCAAAGTCTGACAAATACAGAGCTAGATGCTTGCAGCCAAACATTGGACTCAGCGCGGAGTCCCCAGTAGAGCAGTTAGAGAAAGGATTGGTGGACCTGAAGGGGTTTCCAACCCATAGGAAGAACAACAATATCAACCAACCAGACCCTAGGGCTCTCAGAGAAGAAACTACCAATCAAAAAGTATACATAGAGGGACCAATGGCTCCAGTTGCATATTTAGGGCTTGTAGGAAATCAATGGGAGGAGAGGCCCCTATTCCTGTGAAAGATTGATGTAGGCCAGTGTAGAAAAATGCCAGGGCAAAGAGGAAGGAATGGATGTGTGGGTGGGGGAATCTCCTCATAGAAGTAAGGGGAGGGAGGATGAGATAGGGGGCTTCCAGAGGAGAAACTGGGAAAGGAAATAACATTTGAAATGTAAATAAAAAATATCTAATAAAAAGTGAATTAGAAATGACAAAGAGCAGCCAACATCAAATTTAACGGTGGGAAATTTGAAGCAATCCCACTAAAATCAGGGACTCAACAAGGTTGCCCACTTTCCCCCTACCTATTCAACATAGTACTAGAAGTCCTGGCTGGAGCAATTAGATAGCAAAAGGAGATCAAGGGGATACAAATTGGAAAGGAAGAGGTAAAAACATCACTTTTTGCAGATGACATGATAGTGTACTTAAGTGACCCCACAAATTCCACCAGAGAACTCCTACAGCTGATAAACAAGTTCAGCAAAGTGGCTGGATACCAAATTAACTCAAACAAATCAGTAGCCTTCCTATACTCAAAGGACAAACACGTGGAGAAAGAAATTAGGGAAAAGATACCCTTCACAATAGTCACAAAAACTATGAAATACCTTGGTGTGACTCTAACTAAGCAAGTGAAGGACCTGTATGACAAATAAGAAAATCAAGGTAGATCTCAGAAAATGGAAAGATCTCCCATTCTCATGGATTGGAAGGATCAACATTTTAAAAATGCCCATCCTACCAAAAGCAATCTACAGATTCAATGCAATCCCCATCAAAATTCCAACCCAGTTCTTCATTGAGTTGGAAAGATCAATGTGCAATTTCATCTGGAATAACAAAAGATCTAGAATAGCAAAATCCATCCTCAACAACAGGAAAACATCTCTGGAAATCACTATCCCTGACCTCAAGCTATATTACAAGGCAATTTGCTGAAAACTGCATGAATGGTACTGGTACCAAAATAGGCACGTGGATCAATGGAATGAAATAGAAGATCCAGAAATGAGCCCTCAACTATACGGTCACCTGATTTTTGACAAAGGAGCCATAAACATTCAATGGAAAAAGGACAGCCTATTCAACAAATGGTGCTGGTCCAACTGGTACTCCGCATGCAAAAGAATGAAAATAGAACCTTTCTTATCTCCTTGTACAAAGCTCAAGTGTAAGTGGATCAAAGATCTCTACATTAAACCAGATACTCTGAAACTATTAGATGAGAAAGTAGGGAAAATATTAGAACACATAGGCACAGGAGAAAATTTCCTGAACAAAGCACCAATGGCTCAAGCTCTAAGGTCAAAGTTTAACAAATGGGACTTAATGAGATTGCAGAGTTTCTGTAAGGCTAAGGACAAGGTCAAGAAAACAAAATGGCAGTCAACAGAATGAAAAAAAAATCTTTACCAACTCCACATCAGATAGAGGCCTAATATCCAAGGTATAAGAAGAACTCAAAAAGCTAGACACAACAGAATCAAACAACCCTATTAAAAATGGGGTACAGGGCTAAACAAAACGTTCTCAATTGAGGAATATCTAATGGCTGAGAAACATCTAAGGAAGTGCTCGACATCCTTAGCCATTAGGGAAATGCAAATCAAAACAACCCTGAAATTCCACCTCACACCAGTCAGTATGGCCAAGATCCAAAACTCAGATGACAGTAGATACTGGGAGGTTGAGGAGAAAGAGGAACACTCCTCCACTCTTGGTGGGGTTGTAAACTGATACAACCACTCTGGAAATCAGTCTGGTGATTCCTCAGAAAATTGGACATAGTACTACCTGAAGATCCAGCTATTCTGCTTCTGGGCATATACCCCAGGGACACTTTAATATACATTAAAGATACATGCACCGCAATGTTCATGGCAGCTCTATTTATAATAGCCAGAAGCTGAAAAGAACCCAGATGTCCTTCAGTAGATGAATGGATACAAAAATTGTGGTACATTTACACAATGGAATACTACTCAGCCATCAAAATCAATGACTTTACCAAATTCTTAAAACAATGGCTGCATCTAGAGAATATCATCCTTAGTGAGGTAAACCAGTCACAAAAGAACAGACATAATATGCAGTCACTGATAGTGGGATGATAACCCCAGAGGCTCGCACTGCCCCAGAAACAACTCACAGACTGTGTGAAGTCAAAAAAAAAAAAAAAAAAAAAAAAAAGAAAAGAAAACAAAACAAAACAAAAAAAGTCATGCTAAATTTTTACACACCAAGATAACATTGACTAATTCCGGTTTACACCCCATTTTACATGTAGTTTTTGCTCATTGTAAATAGTAAGACCTTAATGTAGAATATCAAACCTTAAAAATAAGAAAAAAAAAGCCAAGCACTGACACAATTGTATTTGTATACATTTATGAAAAAATGTTTAAAAATTTTTCTTTTATCTTTGTTTTTTAAAATAAAGTTTAATAAAAAAGAAATGACAAAGAGTCTATACACTTAGATTAGTTGTAAGCATTTTTTGACATTAGTATAAAATAATTTGTGATAAAGGTATGTCTTGCTAAACAAATATATAAGAAATACCCAAATTCTTGTAATGCAAATTCATGCATTTCTATCATAGGAGCAACTATCTAGATTTTAGACTGTGATTTGAGTCTGAAACATACACTGACTGAATTCAATATCCAAGTTTCATGTGAAACTGTTAGGATTTTCTTGATACAAGTTATCACGTCTGCTCCAAAGCTACCTGTATTTCTTTTAGTGACTTTTGGTCCTCAGCTTTATTATAGTCTGAAGAAAGCATTACATTCAGAACCACATACTTTTAGGAAAAGCCTCTGGAAGCAATAAAATTTGGTCTATAAAAATGGACTATTTTTATTAAAGGATTTAGTACATTTCTCAATTTCACTTAGCGACTCACCCATCATGATTCCTGTAGTCATTCATGTTTAATAACTCAGACAACCACCAATCAGTTTCCTTTTCGGGAAGCATTATGAAAAGGAGCTCATTTGCTATACCATATTCTGTATGAACAGCAGGCTTTTTGTTTCTTTGATTGATGTTTTTAGAGCACCAAAAAAGGATGCCCTAATGTGTGCTTTACTTTATACTTTCCTATTTACTATATCCTCAATTGTGTCTAATTATTGATTTTTGAAACCATGTGTGTATGCTCCCTGAGTAATCATATTAAAATGTTTAATTTGACTCACAGTTCTGGAAGATTCCCATTCCACTGTTGTTATTTGACTCACCTTAGAGCTAGCTAAACAAAAGTCCCAGCAGTTAGAGTGACAGTTGAAAATTATCAGCCAATTTTTTTAAAAAAATCTGCAATTGCTTTAATGGGACAATAACAATTCAGTAACTTGAAATTATAGTCAATATTTTGAAAAAGATATTTATAACAAAATTCTTTTTAAAAAGAATGCTGAGTAGCTTAGGTATATTTTAGGAAACACAGGAAATTGAACATATTTTCAGACCTGTACTTTGAATGTGAAAAACTGATAGTTCTTTATTTTGACGAAATTTTCAGCTTCCCTTCTGCAAACAAGAAAAAAAAGGGGGGTGCAGAAATTTCAGTAAAGGAAGACATTTTCTAGCCCTGATAGAGAATCCCAGGTATGTCAGGAGCACAGCTCCTCAAAAGAGTGGAGATTGACTTGACCGAGCCCTTTTAAAAATATTTTGCATATGACATGTGTATTGCACCAAGCCCACAGCATCAATGGCTACCTGTATCAGATTACAGAAACTATCATTCCATCAAGGATGGGTTTGTACAGGAGCTTTTTTCAAATTCAAACTTTCCAGGAGGAATGAGGCACAGGAGAATTATTAGGTAAATGCAGTTTCACCATGTCTGAAGAGGTGGACATTAGCAAGATTATGGAAGGGCTCTCCACAATTGATCCTCTCAGTAAACACTGTTCATGTAGAAGATGCTCAACAACCAAGACAAAGCAGAAGAGTTCTAAAGTCTATCAAGTTATCTGCCAGTTGAACAAGGGGTTCTGGGTAGAAGGTTTAGTAAGACATCACCTGTGTTCGGGTGGGTTTTTCAGAAATGCAGCTACATTGTGAATCATGCTTGATCCTGTTAAGTAACCACTCACCCAAATTTCCTTAGAAACCCCAATAAAAAGATATAGCTTTACCAATTAGGCTTTGCTGCAATCATTAATTTTGTAGGTTAATGGTTCCCTTTCCAGACTGAGTAGGGGTGTGTGTGTGAGACATATCCCCAGGAAATTTCTACCACACAGGGGCCCCACTTAAAAAAAAATGTTATTGCCAGCTAATGGTTTCTCTTTTGGAAGTGGGAAAGTAGTGTATATGTTGCTAAGTTGTCCTTGCCCAAGTAAGAACCTGCATATGTGCACGCTGTCACTCTACTTAAACACACACACACACACACACACACACACACACACACACACACACTGAAGTAAGGAACCAGAATGGGTTTGGTGTAAGGTAAAAGATGATGAGAATATACCTGGAGCTGTGCAAACACATCTGTATCCACAGGTGGTTCTGCAGCTGCTGACTTAAGAGCCGATTTGTTCATGGCACTGATGGATTTCAGGCCTCTAGGGAGAGTGCAATGGTAGCAGCCAAAATCAAGATACAAATATGTGTATTTGTTCAAAGGTATTTCTAAAATAAACAGTATTTTAAAAACTCGTAAGAATGTTGTAATTTTGGAGTTATGAATAAGTTAAATTTGATAACTCCTCAATTTAAAAGATATTATATTTAAATTTTTTACATTTCCAATGTTATCCCCTTTTCCACTTCCTCCTTCTCCCACTCCCATCCCCTCTCTCCCTGCTTCTATGAGGATGCTCTTCTTATCCCCACCCACTCCCACCTCACTACCCTGACATTGCACTGGGGAAACTAGCCTTCGCTGGTCCAACGGCCTCTCCTCCCATTGATGCCAGACAATGCTATCTTCTGCTACATTTGGGCTGGAGCCATGGGTCTCTCCATGTGTATTCATTGGTTGGTATTTGTCCCTGGGAACTTTGGGATGTCTTGTTGATGTATTTTTTTATATTATGTAGTAGAACATCTCCTGCAGTTATTAAATGAGGTTTGCCTCCACAAATATATTGTATTTGAGCATTTATTATAGAATGCTGAATAACTAGGATAACACATACCTTCCAAAACACTAAACAGTGTTGTAGGCACTTCACAATATAAAACTCATTTAACTATTAAAATGTTTCTATGAATTATAAATTGCCGTGACTCCTATTTCAAATATAATGTAGCTGAAACTTGAAGGTTATCAATGGACTACCAATATCAGGAAGATTACATGTGGAAAATCAGGTTTGAGAACATGAATTACCTACTACTCCTGAGTCTTCCCTACTGAACACCTTCTATACTTCCAGAGTTCTTACCCTCTTCCTTCTAGGCACATTGTACTTAGTTCTGTGCTAGCTCCATGAGTCCCTTTTTAGATTCATCAAGCTTGTGGTCAGCACATCTTTGTGCTCCAATGAATTTATTTTATTTGCTCAGATTTAGTTTTAGAAACTCTGCTTGTCATAAGTCCTACAACTTGACTTCAAGAGATTTACAATTTTAATATAGCATATACTCAAAATAATCCATGGAGCATTATACAGTATTTAGAAAGTCTCAAATTAGGTCATTTTTATAGTACAATATGAAACTTATATTTCATATTTTCTAGAATTACTACAAGTTCCACAACACTAGAATAAAAAATAAGCCCCAATTATCAGAAAATAACATAGTAACCAACTGTTTCCTTTACAAGGTATATTATTTCAGTTTATGCTGATTGAATTTCATTATGTTGGTGCTATCTCCATTAGTAGCATTCTAAAAATGATATGTATTCTTTATTCGCTTTTAGTAACAGAAATATTTTCCTTTTTCCCTTATTATTGATCCCTTTATTTTCAGATAGTTAAAACAACAGCATCTATATTATTAGTGGAGAATAAAGTACTCTACTTGAATATGAGCCATAATTATATATTTTATTTTATTTTATTTATTTATTTATTTTGAATACATTTTAAAGGTTGTAATTAAGTATTTGTGGTTACATATACATACACTTATGTATATATATATATATATATATATATATATATATATATATATATATAGGAAAAGAGGTTATTAATTTGAGGGGATAGGAAAGAGCCTAGGAGGGGCTGTAGGGAGGAAAGGGGGATGTGATACAGTTCTATTTTAATTAAAATATATTCCTTTTTTTGTTGAACTTCACACAGTCCGTGAGTTGTTTCTGGGGTTTTTAGAGCTTTCATAATTATATTTTTACTCTCACAATTTTTATTTTGCTTTTTCCTTATGATTGGCTGAATTTTTCTCAGCTCTTAGAAATATTATCATAATTCATTATTTAAGTCACATATTAAAATGAATATAAAACAGATTTCTTGTCATAGAAATCACATTAAACACGTTCAGATTTTATTAATTTCTGAATCTCATATACTATAATGTACAACTATCTTTACTATCACAATAAGCTTTACTATCAACAATAAGCTTTATGAAGATAAATGATATTATTTACTTTGGTTTTCAAATTCAATTACAGTTTAGAATCTATATATATTTATCAATTTTAAAGTTATTATGAAACACTTATTTTAATTACTCATATAGGGTCCATATATGAGGTATTAAAGTATACTTTGTACTTCAAGTTCCACGCACTTCTCTGAAGATGCCATACTATAGAACTGCTATCACTTAAATATATAAAATGAACAAAAATGTCTGAAAGGGATTAAAATTACAGGTTTTTATAAAAAATCCATTTGATCTGATATACTTCAGAAAGAGGAAGTTGGGGGAGTTAAAAGGCAGCTTGCTCAAAACAGTTTTCACTAAAATGGCTTTCAGGATATTCACATCTGTTCCATCAAATTAAGTTTGCAACTGTTACACTTTGGCCCTAACATTTTCTGGGCAAGCTTTTGTCAACACAGTGGAAACAGGCTCATTTGGTGCTTTTTTAAAGAAGTCATGTATGTAACATTTAAGATGGTTTGGCTGTTGTGTTTTCTTAAGTTCATCCAAACGCTAAAACTCTGATTTTACTCCTTTATAGACAAAATAATCTCTGGCTATCTCAAGATTGCTTCTTGTTTCTGGTTTGTAATTCTATTTTGCAGTGTTCACTTTACCCTGTGAGTGTGATTTGCCTCAGCATGAAACATCATGCTTATTTCAAAGTCAGCTCCCTTTATTTTTCTTAAGAAGTTCAGCATTTCTAAGAATGTGCTCAGCAGGGAATAGCACTTTGCTGATGCTCTTCCTTTGCTGCTTCAGCTGACAATGTCTGTGTATACACAGTGACTGACATTCAGAGGGAGAATAGAAATGCCCCATTAATTTGGATTGAGTTTTCCAATCTTTTCTTGTTTTCTGGTACAAAAGCAAAGTGTGAATGGGGTTCAAATGTCTCTAAAAACAATTTAGTTGGCATAAGTATGTTAATCATCAGGTAATGTTGTAGGAAAATTGTTTAAACACGCAAACTACAGGGGAAATTAAAACAACAAGAACAACAAAAAATAACAGTGGGCAAGTTTCCACTGGTTGTAATTGAATTGTTTTAATGAAAACTAAATGAAATCTTTGAAACGAAAAGTGTAAAAAAAAAATAATGAGAATGCTTTAGGGAATTTTTAGGAGGGGATAAGCCGTACTTTTTACAGGAAGGTATGTCATGAATACTAATTTTATAAATAGCATAAATGGTTATTTGGTCTCTGGCACAAAATAGGTCTTAAGAATCCATATATGGTATAATGGATGTAACTATTCTGGGGTTAGTTACTGAGATATGAAAGTTGAAAGTTTTAGTCTTGATCTTGTCATTTGATAGGCAGGATGTGTAGAGGCGTACTTGTAAATGAGCCTCAAATATTTTACCAGCAATGCATACCTTGCTGTTTATATGGTTCATCAGCTATAGGAAAAGTTCAATAAGCTAAGAAAGAAATAATGACTTTCATGTCTGTTCTTCTATATTTACATGGGTATCTAAATTAATTCCTTAAAAAAATTGATGTTCCAACATACTTTGAATACCATAGCTCTGCAGCAAACCTAATTTTTCCTGTGAAAGGGTAATATTCCCCTCTTGCTATGCAGAGTGCAGAGCTTTTGTCTGTGTGGACTATGCATGCATTCCCAAGAGCTTCATTTGTCAACACATCAATAATATATTTTCTCTCTTTTTTTTCTTTTTTGTTAATCATTCCATTCGTTTACATCTCAAATGCTATCTCACTTCCTGCTTGTGCCCATCACCATCCCCCATCCCATGATATTCCACTTTCCAGTTACCCTTCCACCAGTTCCCCATCCTGCCCACACAGCACACTCCCCTACCTTTAACTTGTATGAGCGCGTTCCCCACCCACCCATCCGAACTCTCCTGACCCACTGCTCCAGCATTCCCCTATGGTGGGGTATCAAACTTCTTCAGGAAACCCACCACAGCTCCCAGGAACTAAAACACCACCCAATTAATTCACATGGAGAGACCCATGGCCCTAGGTTCTTATGTAGCAGAGAATAACATTGTTTGGCATCATAGAGAGGAGAGGACTTTGATCCAGCAAAAACTTATTTTCCCAGTGTAGGGAGATGCCAGAGCATTGAGGTGGGAGAGGGAGGTTGGGAGAAGGAGCACCTCTATGGAGCCAAAGAGGGGGGGGGATGCGGAATGAGACTGGGGGAAGGGGATAACATCTGACATGTACATACAGAGTATATCCAAAACATACAAACAAACAAACAAACAAACAAACAAATAGAACATCCTTTAGAGAAATGACTTAATATTTAAAAGGACTTATTGCTCTTACATAAGATTTGAGTTCATTTCTCAGTACCCATATAACTGCACAAAATCATTTTAGTAAAGGCTGAGATAAAATGTTAAAGCCCATGTAACAGGTACTTGGCTTGACTGCCATTATGGGGAAACATAGTCATGTTTCTGCTGTTAGGAAAGTTTCTAATGGTAAGATTGATAACATATTGTGATCTGTTCTGTGCCCTTAGAAATCAATCATGATTAAAGTCAACATATTTGGAAGGAGAAATCTTGAGGTCAAAAGGATAATCTATGAATAGAAATTCCAGATTCAGCAGGTAGACTAGTAAATGTGAGCATGGTAGAGAATGGCCTTAATTATAAGCCTGAGATTTTTTTCATAATTTATGAAGGTTAATATCATAATCGTAGATTATAACTAAAGTTAATATTTTATATAAAGGGTTATTGGGAGCCTGTCATCTCAGAAATATATTATTCATTGGATAATAAACAATTCATGATAAATCTCATTTTGGCTTACCACCTTTACTGTTATAATGACTCTTCATATTTTAATGTAGCAATAATATTTAAAGGAAAAGGTTAGTAATTTCAAAAAGTAGGGGGGCACAAGATGATCTGAAATAAGGAGTAAGAGGAGTTGAGTTTATTTAAATATAGTATTCACATATAAAATTCAAAAAAATTAATGAAAAACTATATTCCCTGTTTAAACTGTGGTTGAAGAAATAGATGCAGCACTTTACATTCATTGTGTTATTTAATACTCTCTCAAGTACAGTAAAAGTATTAAAAATTAATCAATTATAGAGATTTATTACAGATATTCAATATACCAGAATTAAAATATAATTTCTGAGTGATTTATTTTAGTTTCTCTGTCGTTCTTTATTTATCCTTTTTTTCTCTTTTATAACTCATTAACTCCAAAATTGTAACTATGTACATCTATCAAAAAATCATTCCTGAGACCAGCTCTAGATACTCATTAAAACAATAGTTATTTAATAGAATCACAAAGAATCATCATTTAGGAATACATGTATGATCTGTTTGTTGATCATTTCTATTTTCCTCCTGTATGCACACATACTATTTTTTGTGGAATATGGGAAGCTTAAAACATAGGGAAAGTCTCTATCAATGGCAAAGTTAATGAAAGTATAAATATAATAGGCCTCGCTAGAATTAAGAATTAAATTTACACTTGGGTAGCCATTCCAATATCTAATATAATAGGTTTTCAATCAAAAGCAAACACAATATACAGGAAAGGACACTTCAAATTCATCAAAAAAAAAAAAGTTTATCCAAAACCATCTCAATTTTAATCATCTGGGCCCTAAATGCGAGGGAACCTATATTCATAAAAGAAACATTACTGAAGCTTAAATCATATACTGAACCCCTGCATTAATAATAAGAGAACTCAACACCCCATTCTTACAAATAGGCCATTGAGAAAAATATTTCACAGAAGCATAACAAAACTAACAATGGTAATGATTAAAATCTAAGAGATTCCTATAGGTTATTTCACCCAAAGACAAAAGACATTCCCAGTACATAAACTCGTCAAAAAGTGACCAGTCAAAAAGTACTCAGTTACAAGATAAGCCTCAAAAGGTACAGGAAGATTGAAATAACCAACCAATGAATCCTATAAGATCACCATGGATTGAAGCTGAATTTCAATAACAACAGAAACAACCCAAAGACCACATACTCATAGAAACAGAACAATTTTTATTCAGTAATTACTGGGTTAGGAGAAAAAAAAAGATAAAAGAAAAGACTTTCTAGAATTCAATCAAAATGAGTGTATAACATAACCAAACATGTATAAAACTATGAAAGTAGTCCTAAATGAAATGTCCATAGAATCAAGTGCCCTAATAAAGAAATTAAAGAGTGTTCATGCTAACAAATTAAAAGTACATCTGATGGCAAAAAGAAAGAGGAGGAGGAAGAGAGAAGGACAAGGAAAAAGACACCTAGGAGGAGTAGATGGGAGGAAATAATCAAATTAAGGGTTGGAATCAATCAATTAGAAACAAAGAGAACAATTCAGAGAATCAGCAAAACCAAGAAATGGTTCTTTAGGAAGATCAACAATATAGACAAATCTTTTGACAAACTAACTTCAAGACAGATAGACAGTAAACATATCAACAAAAGTAGAAATGAAAAGAGACACATAAAATAGACAATGAGGAAATTCAAAGATTAATTTTGTCTTATTATAATAGACCATACTCCATAAATTTGGGAAATCTAAATAAAATGAATAATTTTACACCAAATACTGAAGCAAAATTAAGATCAAGTGAACTATGTCAATAGTTCTATAACACCTAAGAAAATAGAAACAGTCATTAAATGTCCTTCAACCAAAAATAAATAAATAAATAAATAAATAAGTCCAGTGCCATAGTTTGAATTCAGAATTCTGCAAGACTTTCAAAAAAGAACAAATATCAATTCTTCTCAAACCTTTCCACAAATGGAAACAGAAGGGCCACTACCAAATTCATTCAACAAAACCACTCTCACCCTAAAACCTAAATCAGACAAAGACTCAACAAAGAAAGAGAATAAAAGAGCAATTTTTTTATAAACAATGATGCAAAAATACTTAATAAAATACTTGCAAACTGATAAAATAAATTACATGAGAACAGATCAAAGACATCATCCACCATGATCAAGTAAGCTTTGTTCCAGTGATGCTATGGTGGTTTAATATACAATATATACATACATATATTTATATATATATATATATTATATATATATATATGTATATATATATATATATATATATATATATATATATATATATATATTGTGTGTGTGTGTGTGTGTATCATACTAGTTTTTTTTAAATGTAAGAGAAAAACCATAATTTCACTAGATGCCAAAAAAGCATTTGACAAAATTTAACACCCCTTCATGCAAAAGTCTTGTAGAGAGCAGGAGTAAAATGTGCATACCTGAACACTATAAATGCAACACAGAGCAAGCCAATAGTCAAGATAACATGGAAAGAAACTTAAAGCATTTCCACTAAAATCAGGGACAAGGCAAGGCTGTTCACTCTCTCCCTATCTCTTCAGTATAGTACTTGACATTCTAGATAGAGCATCAAGACAACTAAAGGAGATCAAAGGGGATGCAATTTGGAAAGAAAAAATTCAAAGTAGCTATTCACAGTCAATATTATAGTATACAGCAATGATGGCAAAAATTCCATCATAAGATTTCTACAGATAAATGCCTTCATCAAAATGGATGGATACAAAGGATACAAAATTAACTCAAAAAAAGTCAGTAGCCCTCCTCTAAACAAGCAATAAAGAGGCTGACAAAGAGATTATGGAAAAATTATCCATCACAATAGCCACTAATAACATAAAATACTATGATATAACTCTAATCAAAAAAAAAAAAAACTTGTGTGACAAGAACCTCAAACCTCTGAAGAAAGAAATTGTGGTATATTTACACAATGGTGTACTACTCAGCTATTAGAAACAATAACTCTATGAAATTCCTAGGAAAATGGATGTATCTAGAGAATATCATCCTGTGTGAGGTAACCTAGTCACAAAAGATAAGACATAATATGCAATCCCTGATAATTGGATACAAAGAACAAAATTGTAGCCTATAGATTGGGAAAAGATCTTCACAAACGCTACACAAAAAAGAGGGCTAATATTAAAAATACATAAAGCATGAAAGAAGTTAGACTCTGACGATACAAATAATAGAATTAAAACATAGTATACATGGGGAGCAAGCACACCTTTTCCCTGACAAAAACTGAGGAAGTTGAGGGGATTCAGAAACCCTGGTAAGTTCTCATATCTGAGTTGGTTTCTGAAAGGGGAGAGCCCTTGATTAGAAGACAGGCTACTACTGGACTGTAAAGTAAAAAGAAAAAAGAAATTAAAATGAAATAAATCACCTTAAATTGTACAAGAAGGATAAAGCTCTATTAAGACTTTAATCATAGATGAATTTTAAAATATTATGCAAATTAAAATCAGCCACTTATTTACAGGGGGACATAAAGACATAACGTTTATATCATTATTTGAAATTGGATATGTGAGGAAGATAGATAGTAACTGCTAATAAGTAGAAATCTTCTTTACATTTTATATTTGATGAAAATACCCCAAAGTTGAGTTCAGTGTTAGTTGTTCAAGACAACAAATATACAAACACCTAAGTACATGTACATTCTTCCAATGAGTCAAATTTTTGTTATGAGATTCCTAGCATGAGAACGATGTTTTCAATAAATTAGCCTTCAATACACGAATATTCCACATTATATTTATCTTCAACTTATTAAAATGTCAATTCTTCCTGTTGCTTCAATACAAGAGTTAAATTTACCTAGGAGACACATGATTATAAATGTCTAAGGAAATCTAAAACATCAATAGAGAAAATGTATTGAAATTGAAAAGGTGTGTGTGCTATGTTTTTCTGTAAATTCTCAAAATAAGTAGAAGGATTTAGATTTCCAGGTAAATCTCTGGACTTCTGTAGACTCGATGATTTACCAAAATAATGGCAGCAGCTTAATTGTGCACACAGAGGAAGAGGAAGGAGAGAATGCTAGCACACTTTGTGTATTAGCCATATATGCATTTATGTTCCATTCCTAGGGAGGAAGAATTCTTCTTCTCCAATGTTGGTTTGCCCTGTTGACTGATTATTTTCCTTCTGCTTAAAGAAGTCGCAAGCAAAGAATAACTTTAAGACAGCACTTTTGAGAAAGGTGAGTGTATAACTTGAACAACCCTTGTCATACAAGAGTTGGAAGAACTTCACACAGTCTGTGAGTTGTTTATGGAGTGTTTAGAGCTTTTTGGGGTTAGTATCCCATTATCAGTGGTTGCATATTATGTCTGTTCTTTTGTGACTGGGTTATTTCACTCAGGATATTCTCTAGATGCATCCATTTTCTTAAAAATTTAGTTAAGTCATTGTTTCTGATAGCTGAATAGTACTCCATTGTGTAAATGTAGCACAGTTTTTGTATCCATTCATCTACTGAAGGACATCTGGGTTTTTTCCAGCTTCTGGCTATTATAAATAGAGCTGCAATGAACATTGTGGTGCATGTATCTTTATTGTATGTTGAAGCGTCTCTGGGGTAAATGCCCAGAAGTGGAATAACTGTGTCTTCAGGTAGCACTATGTCCAATTTTTCCTCCTAGTTTCTCTCCTATCCCCTCAAATTATTAGCCTCTTTTCCTATATTATTGTTACATATATACATATGTGTATGTATATGTACCCATGAATACTTAATTACAACCATAAAAGAGTGTATTCGTATACTTTTATGCAAAAATGCTTAAAATTTGTACATTTATTTTTGGTTTTTAAAATAAAGTAAAAAAAAGAAAGTAAAGAAAGGAAAAAAATAAAATAATGAATAAGTTAAAAAATAAGAGTTTGAAGGAGCTAGAAATGCAATACATACAACTTGTTTGTCAGCAATGAATGCTGTGGGAAGTACTGAAGAGCTTCCTTGGTGTACATTATACATTAACAAAAACAATAAATACAAACTAAACAGATGTATTTTCAAATTGAGAATTCAATATATTTGAAAAACCCAATAATTGTTCATAAGTACATGGAGCCAAACACAACTTAAAGGAATAAGCTGTTGTGCTTCAAGCAATAGAATTTAAAAGACCAGGGTTCTTTTCATGTAATTGTTTTTATGAATTGAACAGAATGAGATCTGTTTGATTTTCAAAAGGCTCCATCCTGCTAGCCCTGCCTGTTACGTCAATCGATGCCACCAGGACATTGTTTGCTATAGTCCTCCAATTTATCACATAACTAAAATTTTATTAAACAGTTCTTTCTGGTGTATTTTATCTCTCTAAACTCACATAAAAGGGCTTCAGAAGTTCAAAATAATTTAGCACTGAGGAAAATGATCGGGTAAATTACATTGCATTTGGAGGCCTTTCTAGAGATAAAAGTAAATGACTAATAGCCAGTTAGTAAATGTCGACTACAAAGAAACTGGTAAAGCACAGATGAACCAATAAATGGTTTTTTTTGCAGTCGTTTTGACAAGTGTGTAAAAGTTAGAAGTAATAAGAGAACTTATGTTATAACATGGAATCTGCTCAGTACACAGGTATGTATACATCTAGGTGCATACACTTTTACTGTGCTGAAAGAGTCTATAAAGAAAGGAACATACATAATTCAGCAAACAAATCCTCCAAATTGTCTGTATTGGTGTTATAAAAGTACGGACGCCAAGTCTGTCATTTTTAAAACTCATTTCTTACGGTTTAGACTATTCTTATAGTAGTTTGATCCAGGTTCTTCCTTTCTTCCGTGTGCTCCAATGGTAAGACTCAGACTCAAATTGTGTTTACAAATACCATTGCCATATACGTGGGCTCTTCCCTGACTAGATCATAGCTCAAATTAACCCGTTTATTTTAATCTACATTTTACACATGGCTGGTTACCTATGCTCAAGTACCAAGAGTCTGTCTTCACACATCTTACAAGGCAAATCTTCTGCCTGTTTCTTGCTGAATTCTCTTTCCTCCCAGATATTTCACATCCTATTTCCTGCCTAAACCATAGATCATTAGATTTATTATTTCCACCTGTCACATCCCTGCAGACATAAGAAATTCTCTCTACCCATTCTAACACATTTCATTCCAACAAGAAAACTAGGTGACTCGCTTCAATTATTTTTAATGTTACAAGAAATGAAAGTTAATATTTTATTTTAAAATATAAAACCTATAGTTCTTATTTTTCGGGAGATTAGCATTGACTGAAACAAAACACAATGACCTATCATTATTTGAGTAAAATTTTTTTTATCTTTGTAGCCAGTATATAAGCTATTGAAGTGGGGGAGGGTGGTTTTTATATATGCCACTAAGTAGATACTAAGAGAAAGGCCTAAAGTTCCATTATCTGACTCTTTTTTTAAATAGATGTCTATATTAAAATTCCCTAAGTGTCCAAATAAAGTAGGAACATAGTTTTTTCAATACACCCATTTAAAGTGTCTCACTGAGATTTACAATTGTGTAAAGACTTAAGAAGTGGAGATATGATACAATATATATTTAAGAGCTGCTTAATTTGGCCTAGTCTATTCACTTACCACCATTTGTTGAACCAATGTAATGTCATGCTTCATTACCTATTATAGTAAAAGAAAAATTGCTATCATGTCTGTTAGCAAGCAAACTGCTATTAAAATACTTTTACAGTCATTATATACTGGCATATTTTAAATATTTTGTAATAATAATACATGAACTATCGGTTTTCTTTTATATCATTTACAAAATGATATTGAAACTTGCATTTTTTATCTTTTAACTGACCACAATTTATAAAATTATATTCTTAGTACTGATAATTTGTATCTCAGTAATCGATAGTTTGTACTGACTTTAAAATTAACATTCCTAATAGTCAGCACAGTGTACATAGCAGGAATAGAATAGTTCTTCATATGCTTAAACTTATTATCTAAATTTTTTCCCTAAATATATGTACAAGTTGAGCAGTCCCTTTTTCAACAGACTGCATTAAATATTCCACTAACTATGGCCTTTCACACTGCCCTTTCTTCTTTAGCAGAATGCCTTAAAATAATAAATATTTAACTATTTGCTTTATTAGATCTTTTATTTGTCTTATATTTCTGCACAATTCATTAATTGCTTAATATTGTTTATTTTCATAATTTTCTTTAGCAGTTGTTTTTGTGCTACAGTGATTATAAAATTATTGACCTATTTTTCATTATAGAACATCCAAGCTCATTTCTTGAAGAATATAAAACTAAATATTATGATGATTTCAAAAATTGAACTGAGATGATTTCATGCATATAAAACAACACAATGTCACTATTATCTAGTATTGACTTGTTTATGCTGATGTATGTCTTAAAACTCTCAAAATATTTACATAAGATGTCTAAATACATAAAAGTACATTGTAATACTTATATAGATATGGACTAGATAATGCCCTAATATTTGCTTTCTAAATTTAAGAATTTATTTTGTTTGCTATCTATTCTGTATATTCCAATGTTTATTTTGTTAGATTTTTCACTTTAACTTATTCAGATAATTTCATCTAGGTCTTGGAAATATTCCTGACTCACTAATTCTGCATAACAGATGAGATTAATGATACCTATGCTTCCACGTATTAACTAGGACACCACACACTTAGACAAAGAATGTGGGAGAATCCCTTGAAAATTCAGAAACCAGGTGTAAACTCTACTTTTTAAAATATATTTTTTTTCCAAAATCAGATCCAGATCCAAACATTGGGAACCTCATAACTTTAACTAAATGCTAAATTTTTAATCATTAACCTTGATCAGTAGTAGATTAAAAAATACTTTGTAATGACCTTTCAGTTACCAGTATATAAAGAGGCTTAAAAGGAGAAGAGTTGTAAGCATGAATTACTGCAATATGTATTTAAATTTAGCAGGACAGCAAAGGACAACAGAATTAAGCTCAGAGAAGAAGTAAGGAAACAACCAAAATATTCCCATAAGTGGGAAATCAAAATTTATTTTGTGTAATACATTACCAAAATGTGTCCTTTGTTTTAAAATGTTGTGCTTGTCAGTGTTCTAACTGCTATGATGAAGTCTAGTTCATTATCATCATGGCAGGAAGCATGGTGGCACACAGGTTGACATGGAAATAGAGTTATTACTTAGAGGTCTGTGTCAGGAGTAGCCACAGGCAACAGAAAGAGTGAGACCCACTAGACCTGATTTGGGCTTAGGAGACTTCTAACAAGGCTACACCAACTCCCACAAATGGTGTCATTCCCTAAGCATTCAGATACACGAGGCTATGGTGTTATTCTAATTCATACCACCAAAAATGCATTGTTCAATTATCACAAAAATTTTTACAAATATATGGGAAAATTGTGTTGATTTAATATTTATATATTGTCTAAGGTTTAAATTTCCTTATTTGTATTTTAAGGTTTTATATATGTTCAAGGTATCTATAGCATTTTTTCTTTCTCTCCTTGTTCCTCTTGTTCTTTCCATGTCCTCATATCTCTCTCTCAAATTTATGACCCCCTTTTCAAAATTCTCATTATTCCCTGAGACATGCACATGCATGTGTATATACACATGTACATACTCATAAAGAAGTTACTATATACATACAACCTGTTGAGTACCTTTAACATTGCCCCATGCTTAGCCGTTGGAGTTCATGTTTGCTTCTCTACTTTTGCTTTCTAAAATGAACAAAGACAGAGATTACATACTTCTGCTCCAATATTTTAGAGATAGAATGGCCTAAAAATATATTAGCTTTTCTTCTTAAATGGTATCAGTTTCTAAATTACAATTACTTTGCCATGTGTTTATTTTCTTTGTTTAATGTAGTTTCCATTTGCCACAAATACTTAAAATATATTAAAACATATTTAGTCTCAAAAAATGCATCCAGATAATTACCATCAGTAGTTCCCTGTAAAGGATTGAAAAGGCTCAAAATTATCTTCATTGTCTCATGGATATAGGCCCCTGGATTTCTTCTTCAGACACTCAATCATCTTTTAGTTCTGGGTGGTGTACATATATTATAGCAACATATATTCATCAGCTCTGTGGGGGCTGGGCATCTGAGGGCATCTATGGGTTCCTTCTTCAGCTCAGGCTTTCTGCTGTGTTTCATCTACCTGACATGTTTCTCTACATACACTCTATTCACTTCCCTTGTTTTACTACATTACACCAGACCTAAATATTGATCTCTTCCTGAAACAGTCCCTTCATTCTTTGGTAATTCTGCTGTGATGGCTCTGGCCAAACTCCATGTATCGCTATTTTAGTAGGGACATTAACTATCCCCTCAACTCTGTGACTCCCATTCTTGATTTTTAGTTTTGGCCAACAAGACCTAAGAATACCAATGATCTCACAGGTGAAAGTGCAGACTTTTATCTGTCTGCTTTTGACGGTTCCTGCAAAGGGTTATCTAGTCACATGTTTATTTGTTTTCTCTGCAATACCTGCAGTATCTATTTCTAACTTTTAGTTTGCTTGACTTATTAAAGGACTAAAAAATTTCAAATTAGCTTATCTTGCCATTAGTTCTTCCTGTCCATCTAGAACTATTGTGGACTTTTTTTTTTTTCTCTTTCCTGTCAAAATTTAGGAAAGATACATTACACAGAAATTACATAAAGGTCTTGAATCATTATCACTTTCAAGACTGGCCATATCCATCATTAGAGAGTGGCACAGCTAAGATTCCACAACTTGGCACTTGCTGCAAAGCCTGAAGACCCGAGTCAGATCCCAGGCACTCACATCGTGGGATGATAGAGGATTTGCCACAGTAGAGAGTTAAAATTTCTTCCTTCAGTTTCTACTAACGAGGTTCTTAAGGTCTAGACTTTATGTTTCCTTAATGATAATCCTTTCTCTCAGACAGCTTATGATTTCTGAAGAACTTCTCTATTTAGTGAAGGGCCCTCACCACCAGGGTTTTTCCATTTCATTTTTCTATCTGCAGTGTGTCCAAGCTAATCCTTAAATAACTTTCCAAAATATTGTATTGATAATCCTTCCAGTATCTACCCACCAGCACCCTGTTTGATTCTAAATCCAGTTTTACAATTTTACATAGTTTTTATGTATAGCAACCCACTCTGGCAGGTGAGATCTGGTTTTTCATATTATTTTCTAAGTTACATTGTGTGTGTGTTTGTGTGTGTGTGTGTGTGTGTGTGTGTGTGTGTGTGTGTGGTGTGCCAATGCCCTCAATGCCATAGTTACCTAACAAAGTTTGAAGGACAAGATCCCTGTGGAACCTGGGAGTCAAACTCACCTCATCCACATGGGTAAAAATCATGTTTGTCTGCTGAACAACCTAGCCAGTCATTGTATTAGATTTCTATATTTACTTTTTATTTAGGTGTATTTATGTGTCTGTGCATGGGCATGCAATAGGGTTTGTCTGCCAACAGAGACTAAAGGAGTATATCCAACCCCCAGCAATTCATGTTTAAAAGCAGTTGTAAGTAGTCCAACATCAGTGTTAGGAAACAAACTGCAGGCTTCTGGAAGGGCGGCAGTTGCTTTAACTGCTGAGTCGTGTCTTCAAGGCAGCCTGCTATCCTATTGCACACTTGCCTAGTAAATCATCACACATCCATTTCCATTTTATTTTATGGATAAGAGATTCACCTTTGTATTATGGCTGTGATAAATTACATCGTACTGGCATTTACCTGACCAGTCTTACGGTTATGTTTATTTAGTATAATTATTATGTTTTCTGTTGTACGGCTATGGTATGGTAAATAAAACTGCTGTAGTTATTTGTATGTGGACATAAAAGAATAAACACGATAACCTTCTATGTCGTTGTTTAGCTAAAATTCCAGGAAAAAAGTTCTTTACTTTGTATAAAATTAGAATATGTGCACACAAAAGTGAAGATATACATATGTAAACAAATTTTGATTGATATATTTTCCTACATTAGAATCCAAGCTTTGTGAAACAGTGGAGGTTTGATAAGTTCACATTTCAATCTGTTGATAAAAGCAGAGAATCCCTAAATAATATTAAAATGAACATATTAGTAAAGAATCATGTAACTCCTTTTTATCATTTATTGTCCAAATTGAAGAGATTTGCTTGAAGAAGGGGGAGGGGGGATGGCTGAAGGAGCCAGAGCAGTTGAGCACAGCACAAAAAAAAAAAAAAAAACAAAAAAAAAAAACAAAAAAAAAAAAAAGAAAGAAAGAAAGAAAAAAAGGAAAGAAAAAAAAAAGCATCCACACAGAATTAACTATGCAGACCTTATCTGGGCTCAAAGAGATTGAAACAACAATCTGAGATAATAATTTAATTATAGAATTTGTCACTCCTATTTCCTTCCTTTAAACTTTTCAACATACCCTTCCTCACTCTCCTGCAAATTCATGGCCTTTTATTTTACGAACTGGATACGGGGGAAGTAAACCTGCTTAGAAAGTTTTCTTGGAGCAACTCTTGTCTGTGTTGTCTGGAAATCGGCAGCAGCAGCTCGATCCACTCACAAATGCTTCACAAATACACCAGCAGTCCAGTTACATTGAGTCAGGCTAGCAATAGTGGTGACGTGACCTCACAGGAACAGTCAAGTTTCAGTCTTGTCTAGAGTCAGCAAGAGGGACCAACAAGAACCCCAGGAGAAATTCTTGACTATACCTCTCTCAGGGAATTGAAAACCAGCTAAGAAGCAAGATCCACAAGCATTGCTGTCCCAGCAAGACAAGCTGTGTCCTCTTCAGTCCGTGGAACCCTATTTGTACCCTGCAAACATCACATGTTCTTCATACACCTGGTCTCAGAATGTGTATTCAACCAGCTTGAGTCCAAGGAAGCAGCAAGAAACTGCAGTACATCCCCCAGAAGTTTTTTTTTTTTTTTTTTTTTTTTTTTTTGGTTTTGTTTTTAGGTTTTTTTTTGGTGCAGTTCTGTGTAGTCCTGACAAATGCATCTCAGTTACCCAGTGTAAGGCAGACCAGTATATGTACGTTATTAGCAAAGAATCTTTCATCATGTGAATCCTTTCACATACTTGCTTTAGCTGAACTTCCTTCACCTCTGTCTGCTTCAGTGACACTTATCATAACCAGTAAGATTTCAATGCATGCTTTCAAACCTTTAAAAAAAATCAAGTACTGACAAAAATATATTCATATAGTTTTATGCCAAAATGCCTTTAAAAATGTGTACATGTATCTCTGTTTTTTAAAAAAAAGTTGTAAGAAAAAAAAAGAAACTTTCCTTTATAAGTTGACTTTAACCTTTCATACCTGTGTCCACTTTAAGACAACACTCCTTCACAAGTTTGCCCCAGCAAAACACCATCAAACCAACTTTCCCAAGAACCCTTATGTTTCTGGTTTACTTCCTCTCTAAAACTCTGGGTTGTAAAGTGTAGTTTTATTTCTTTTTTCTTCTTTAATCTTTTAAAATCTCCATCCCAGTCAGTCCTCTGACTGTTCCTCCTCCCATTCCCTCTCTCCTTTCTCTAAGAGGATGTCCCCATCCCCCCAATCCTCACTTCCCCACTTAGGGCCTCAAGTCTCCTGAGGGTTAAAATGTAGTTTTCAATAACTTTTATTTAGAGACTTCCTTTGTTGAAATACAATTAAAACTTTCTCTCTGTGTTGAAATACAATTAAAAAAAAGAAGAGAATGGGAGTGATGATATCTAAATTGTAATTAATATATAAATATATATCGGTATACATATATATGTATATATATATCTCCATAGAAGAAACTCTGTATATATATATATATGTGTGTGTGTGTCTGTGTGTGTATGTATATATGTATATGTGTGTGTGTGTGTGTGTGTGTATGCCTAAGATGAATGTATGTAGGCATGTATATATATATATATATATATATATATATATATATATATATATATATATATATATATATATATATATGTCTAAGATGAAAATAGCATTTTTGGTTGAAGAAGGGTTGAGATTAATCACTAAAATAAATAAAAACCTAAAAAAATAAATAAGAAATAAAAACCTACCCTCATGGGGAAAGTTTTCCTGTGGAATTAGTGACTTTACAGAAATTATAAAGTAAATTTAAAAAGCAAACAAAAAAAACTCTCCTTTTTCTGTACTTCTTTCTGTGCCCACAAAAACCTGAGTGTTGCCATATGTAAACACGTCTCAACTGGTTTCCTGTGCAATAGATGTCAGAGAGTGACGTTTGATGATTCAGGCCGCAAGAATAGCAATAACTGAACTGCATGAATAGTGTTTGTTTCTCTCGGTTCCCAACTCAGTTATACTTAGTTATGCTTACCGTCATACCGGGATGTTCTTCAGAACCTGCTCTCTACCCATGCCAGTCTCATGAGAGGAACTACCTTGCAGTAGAGTCAGGGAGACATCCCATTTGATAACAAAAAGGCTTGACACATGTTGACCTGAAGGCCAAAAGTTACTATTGGGACCCTAATATCGGGATCATGTAAAGACTGCTGATAATAGTCATTAGTAACTATATATATATATATATGTATGTATGTATGTATATATATGTATATATATATAACCAAAAGCGAAGTGCTGAGCTGAAATATTCCATTTTTCCCCATGGATCTTCACAACTCAGATATGATCGTTATGTTAGAAATTTTTCTCACCCACTGGACTTGCTGCATTTTTAGATCAAATTGGTGAAATGTACAAAGCTTCACTCAGAGAAAAGACCTTGCTGTGTCACCCCTCAGATTCCAGCATACAGCTCTACCTATATCTCCCAAACCTTGCTCCATTTTATGTACGTACTCCAGAACACGAAAGTTTTTTCTGTCCCTTTCTTCCAAAGTTGAACCTCTAATTACTCATTAGAAAAAAGAAATCTGTTCTTTCTGGTTGTAGCTCTAATCCTTAGGCACATAAATTATTATCTAGATCACTGGAACCATGAAACAATTCAAGAAAACCATGAATGTATTTCCTTACCTTCTAGACCTAGTAAAGAGTTTCTGCAAGGGGGGAACTAGTCAAAAAAAATAAAGCCGTAGTGAAGTTTCAATGGCATCATGCCCTGCGGATTTCTAATCCACACTTGAGAGCACCGTGATCCTTCTGCCCTATCTTCCTTTATTCAGTATTTTAGCACAGAAGATTCAATGGCCCTTAAAAGTTTTAACAAAGTCCCCACTCTGTAACATCACTACTTTCCTGAAGTAAAAATAAGTTTTAACACCAGTCCATGAATAAAAAGTCGTTATTGAAACTAAGTTATTCCAATTCTTTTTAAAATCCTCTTACTACTTTATGTTTGAGGTGATATGAAGACATTCACAAACCCATTTGTAAAGAACATATTTGCAAACGAATTACCAGTATGAGTTTTTAGGAAAGCTTACTCAAATTCAATTTAAATTAGAGAAGCAGGAAGATAAAGGCAATGAGTCATAGAATGAGCGAACACTGAAATTCATAATTTAATTAAGAGTACACAATTCTTTTATATAATAGTCTTCTTTCTTTCAAACATGAGAATTTGAAGAACATTGATTCAGTTTTTGTTCAATAAAATGAGATTAGTGTGTGGGCAGAACTCATTAGGTAACTTTATAAATTTAAGTACGTATTGTGTTGAATTTTCTATCTTTGAAAAATGCTCTATTATTTGCGGTTATGCTTAGACTGTCATTAAAACCCAAAATTTAACAAAATCGTATACACACTTTAATTTTGATGGTTAGTATGTCAATTCAGACTTATGATGTTCCAGGGATAACAGGTTTTATAGCGGCTCTGAATTTCTGAAAAATTGATCTCATAGGTCCTAATTTGAGTGATGACTTAATGGAAAAAAAAAAGTTTATTTTAAAAGATAAAATAAAAACCAATTGGCTGCAATTTACTTTATAATATAATCATAAGAGCCATTCAATGTATAAATCTTGTTGGAAATATTCTTTGATTACTAAAGTGACTGTAGTGCCTATTTCTGGTTGTCAACTTGACTGTATGTGCAATGAACCACAGTTCAGAATTGGGAAGCTCACCTCTGATCCTGATCTTGAGGTATGATGGCAATGGATCTCAGGACTCTAAGGCAATGACATCTCTCAGCTCAAGGTCATCTGGGACAAAAAAAGTCCCAGATCCAGGCTTGGTGGTTCACACCTTTAATCTGGGACATACCTTCTGCTGGAGACCTACTTAATGACATTGGAAGAAGGAAGGCTCTCTCTTCACCTGAGCATCTGCTAGATCCTTTGACTTCCATTCAGAGCTGCTGCTGACCATTGTTGTGGATTTAGAATACTGACTATAAGTCACCAACAAACTCACTTACTATATAGAGACTACCCATAAGTTCTGTGACTCTAGAAAACCCTGACTAATACAGTGACTATTAGTTTGTTTTAAGTGATATGCTCATGATGGAATCTGGACTTTATCTGAGTTTATATTGTTCTTGGCATTCACTGTTTTTCTATTTTCATTCTCATTATTTAAATCACACCAATTATAAGTTTTGATATGAGATTATAGCACTCACTATGAATCCTATTTGTTAATATGCACAAACAACAGTGTGTGTGTGTGTGTGTGTGTGTGTGTGTGTGTGTGTTATATAACTGCTAGCATGGAAATTATTTTTATGTAGAACTTACTGTTTATTTTAGTAATTCTATATCCTTAGTCACATGAATAGTAACTAAAAAGTGGTGAATCTTTACTGAGCTAACTAATTTGTTTCCATACTAATTTCTAAAAACAATGTAGTTGATATTTTTGCTGTTAAAAAAACGAAACTACATTTCAGCTAAATTGTGAAGCTAAGATGGATTTAAATAAAACATTCTTAAGGTCATAGAACAGAAAAATTTGTTACAACATATAGATTGCATATTGCTTACAGAACAAAATCATCAAGAACACAGAACTAAAATTTTTTTTTCTTTAAAAAATAAGTGTAAAAAATTGTTTGTGCTTTAAAAAGGCAAAGTGATCCTGTAGTACAGTTGACTCCCATTGCAAAGGCAAAGTAGCAATCTGAACATGGTTGCCAGGCAACAAGCTGCAGAAACTCTGTAAGTGAAGTGAGTTCAAGGCAGTTTCACATGGGACAAAAAAAAAAAAAAAGCATACTTCACTCAGTCAATTCTAATTAAAAAATACTAGGAAGGTGTAAAAATATTGTATACATTCTTTATGTCAATATGTGCACTTAAAAATAGGATGAATAAATTGTGAGAATACAGATGTTATTTTTTGAAGTTTCAACACGTGACATCAGTAAGCAAACACGTAAAATACTATGTATTCGCCGAAACTTGAAACGAATATTACCACTGTGGAAGGCTTTCAAATTAGTAATAAGAAAGCAAGTTCTAGAAACCAATACTCATTTATTTCAAATCATATACTTAAGTTGACTTGTAAAATAGTGGTACTATGCCTATGCCTTGGCTTTAGCTTCAAAGGAAGACCCAGGAGAGTGATTCTGAAGACTGTAACCTAGGTCATGCATTATTCATAAGTAGAAAAATACAGCAGTTTTTAGGAATGAAGTGCAAAGCTGGAAGGAAAAGTGGCAAATGCCCCTGACTTAATTAGTTTTCTAGTTCTAATTTCTTTACACACACACACACATACACACACACACACACACACACACACACACACACACACACACACACACACACACTATAGGAAAGGATTTCAAATAATTTATTCATTAGGGACAATCCTAGAGAGAACAGAGATGTAAATTTGAGAACTCTGAAACAGGCAAAATAGGAAATATGGAAATTCTAGGATGTTTGTCAATTTAAGTTTTCAGATATCTTAGGGAGCACCTCAAAACTCAGACACCAGGTAACCTAGTCCTGCAGTGACTTGATGTGCCAGGGTGTGGTGATATGATCAGGGGTGAAGGTCTCCCCTTCTCCCAGGAAAAGAGGAGGCAAAAATGGTGATTGGAGCTGTGTAAGAAAGAGGGGCCTGGGAGGAGAGGGGCAATGATACAACTGTAAACTGAATAAATAAAATAATAAAAAAAAATTGCTGAAAATCATTGTGGCTATGATTGGCCTATACGAAAGCAAATTGTGCAACCTCCGGCTGGAGAATTGCCACGAGACAAGAAAAAGGTATAATGACACAATTTAGAGTGTGTGCATGCTAGTGTAGCCTGAGAGAATGAAGGGAGAACATTACAATGAATGAGATAAATGGCAGAAGTTATGCTTCAAAATGATAAGCCTTTCAGGAGAACTGTGTTAAGTTAGAAGCCTAAAAAATCCTGTTAGGAAACTACAGAAAAAATTGATGAAGATGCCCAGGATAAGAAAGATCATGGGATAATAATGACACGTTATCCCCACAGTGTTTGACAGGGTAAATTACTATACCCTGCAATGATCTGAATGTGTCTGGCTTCTTTCCTTGCATTCCTGTTCTCTGTCAAATGGTTTCTTTAAAGGACTTCCTTACAAATTGCTGCAGCAACAACTTTCATTTCATGATCCTTTTTGATTGAGTTTGCAGTAACTATTATTTTCTAAAATTACCTTGCTCATTCAGGTGTTATTTATTTACCAGCTTTCACCCTGAAACCACTGACTGCTGTGCAAGTGCCGAGTTTTCCCTCTTTTGTTCATCTCAGATCCACAGTGTGCTGAAGGACCCCTGGGATAGTCTAGGCACTCCGAGATTGTGCGTTGATGACTAAAGGAGAGTAAATGGCAAAGACTCAGTAAGTGACTGTTGGATAAGTAGAGAAATCACTGGGATGAATAAGGTCTCTTGACTACATGGAGCTCAAATTACACCAAAGTGTTTTTTATCTATTCAAGTAAATGGAGTTTCCTTGCAAGTTTATAAAGAAATTTTGCATGTTGATTGTTTGGTAGTGTACCTTTCTAACACCACAACATAAGGTTAAGAATTTAAAACTGGATTTTTGACAAGATAGTAAATCAATGTCTCTGTTTACATAGGTCCTAGGTATCATTTTATTATGTTGTGCAAATTGCTAACCTCATTGTAATATAAGTTCCTTATGTATAAAAGAGTAGCATTGAAAATATTAACTGTATAATTACAAAATATTAAATTAAGTGATAAAATTAAATGAAGTAAACCAATGTTAAATAGAGGGGCTGGGACATCCATAGTTCTAAAGATGAACTGGATTTAACTATAAATATAAAAATATATATTCTTATCTCTGTGTATAGTAAAATTACAGATGTGAGAGTGAGAAAACCTAGTTCAGACTGTACCTTCTGCTATTACTCCTTCCTATTGAAACAGATCTCATTTCTGATAGCATTACTTAATTATAGGCAGCAGATCATAAAAGTTGTAACTACAGACTCTATATCCAGAATGCAACTGTGGATTCTGTCTCTACTCGTACTAGAAATGCTTTAAACAGTATACCACAAATCCCAATGTCAAAGTTAATTATCTGTAAGATACATGTAATAACTATTACGCAACCTCAACACCGTTGCTGTGAAGGCTAAGAAAATGTAGTGTTATGAAACTTGAAGTGTGGTATCTTGTATACCAGTAACTGTAAGTGAATTCTTTTTTTTTCTTACAACTTTATTTTTAAAAAAGAAATATATAAACAGATTTTTAAAGGCATTTTGGCATAACACTATGTGAATATTTTTGTCAGTACTTAATTCTTTTAGAGGTTTGATAGCATACAGTGAAATCCGACTAATTACCATAAGCATAAAGTACATGTAGGACAGAACATAACATAAAAACAGATTTCTTGGTGAGTATAGATTAAGCATAATGATATGTGAATACCAAAAATTGCCACAAGGCTATAATCTTAGCTCTTGGATTCCTAATAAAAATGATAATTAACACTGTATTTTAAAAGTAAATAAAATCATCATTGAAAAATAAATAATATGGCTGACTACGAATTACCCATTGAATTCTTACTATATAAATATTTGCATCTGTGAAATCAGAGCTCTTATTTTCTAGATGTCTAAATTATTTTACATGTCAAAGTTCAACACATATGTTATCAGGAGTCAACATTGGGAACTTGTCATAGAATTTACCTTTCACAATCATGACAAAAAATTTTAAAATTCATGAGTAAAGGTGGGTAGGTAGAGCTCCCACTAGTTTGTCACACACCGTATTTAGTGTCTAACTTCCAAACTCTGTCAGCTAGCTTAAAGGTATTGATGTATTTTGTAGCTCTGACAATTGCGGTCATAATGAACAAAATTATGGAATCAAGAATTTAAATAAATTCATACATAGATATGAAAGCTTCATAACAAGACTTTAGGAATAAATAAGTTTGTACTTAACAGAGTAGGCTTAGATTATTTTGAAACCTGTCCCACACAACCATCTCGCCTTCAAGAACGACGCGGCACACGAAATAGGATTCTTCTGCGGTAAACTTTAATGCTCTCGAGAGGCAGAGCATAAGCATACATCAAGTAGAAGCGAAGACCATGAACTATCTAGCCCATCCCCTTATAAAGGGATCAAACCTTGCCTTGGACGTGGAGCCCCCCTGATTGGTTGAAACTCATCAGGCCCTATGACACCACAGGAGAGGCAGAGCTCAAGGAGTGGAAAGTTACCCAGCACGTTCGCACATGACTTGTTTACTGCTAACTCCAGCCGGATGTCAGCGCCATCTTGTAATGGAGAATGTGCAGGCGGCGCCCCACAGAAACCTACTTTAATTGTGGTTCTTTAATTTTTCAGCTACCTTTCTAGTACACTAACCAAAGGTAGAGGAGAAAGATCATCAATATGACATAGGAGGTTGTGGACCTCTTTAGAAGTAGTTCTTTGGGGTGATTTCAGTCTTTCTTATCAGGACATTGCAGTCCAGTACAATAACAACCACCAAACAAACATCAATAACATTGATTGGCCCTATCTAGTGGAAGTGGCAAGGCTCCTCCAAATCACATGAGACAGCAGAACTGGCAAGATATAGCTGAAATGCCATAAGTTCCTTGGTTCATTTCTCTCTATGAAGTGGTGACCAGAGAAGCAGTGGTTGACTGGTGAAGATCAGCAAAGAGCAGCAAGGAAGGAGCATTTGGATGGCCAGCAAAGTCCAGTGAAGTTTTCACACCATAGCAATGTAAAATAGTCTCAGTGTCCATATTCTTCCAGAATACCACATGACTTCTCAAGCACCTGCTTCATCAAAACATCTTCTCATATGTCTGTTTCAACAAAACATCTTCTCACAAGATAGCTACCAGAAAAACTTCATGAAAAAACGGAATATTCAAAGAAGACAGAAATATCCACTTAACAACAGAATGGATGATTAATTGATAAGGACTAGCTATATTATATATAAATCAAAGTAATCTTATAGCTAGCAGTGTTTAAGAACATATTGCCATTATTATGAATACTTAGTATAGAGACATATGTTAAGTTTTCCATAACTAGTCAACTGGCAAATTTATCTTGCTGCTTTTGTTTGCAATATTTCTACTTCTATGTTAATGGAAATTTTGGTTACACTTTTTAAAATGTTTTATTAATTTTTATATCATTCCTAGTTGCAGCATACTTTCAAGTTGCCATGATCTAGAAATAAGCTGGGAATAAAATCTATGTTGAGGAATTACCTCAGTCACACTGGCCTGTGGACACAGCAGTTCTGGAGTGTCTTAATTGTTAATTGATATTGGAGATTGCCCTATATTCTTCAATACTATTCTCAAAGCAAATTTTCCTGAACCGTATATGGAAGGTAGGTAATTGTAATCCATCCTGCCATCCCCGCTATGCTTTCTACCCAAGTTCATTGCACTAAGATTAACCTATACAGAATAAAAAGCAGGGCAAACTTTAAGTTACTACATTCAGTTACTGTCTAGAATTCTATTAATTATGGACTGTTACCTTGAGTTAAAACCTGAGTTAAAAAAAATTAGTAAATTTACTGCAAGAATCCTATGTTCTGAGATGGCAAAGACAGAGGGATCAGCCTTTAGGGACCTTTGACAGGTTGGTAATCAAAGTTAATATTGTGAAAGCAATATTCTCTCGTGGTACCATTAACAATGTTATCCTGTTGTTAGTGTGTATTCATGTACATACTCACTTGTTTAAGTTGCAGTCATGGAAAAAGGCCTTATAACCTCCTGATTAGAAGTTTCCAGTTACTTTGCCAACTCACTTGGGAGGTGCCTGCTGTGTAAATCTTAGACATATGGCCAGATCTCCAGGTTTAAACTGTCCACTATCCCTTTAAAGCTAAGTTCAGTCAAGCTGTGAAGAGCACAAGAGAATTCAAAGTTCTTGCTTTAGAAGGCTTTGCTATTGTTACAACTTCTGCAGATGAATGGTGCCTGCATTCAAGATGAACCTCAAAGTTTATACAACCCAGCAGTCATATTTTTCCAGTTGTTTAGCAAAATGTCTGAGTGTAGTAATGTAGAATCTGTGCTTAAGCCTTATTTAAGGCCTGTGATTGTTTAAGTAGAAATTATGGTAAACAGATGCAAATTTCAATCCTGCTTCACAGTTCATGCCCATTCTGTGTCCTTTTACTGACTGTATAATAAGCTTCTGTGGCTTAGTTTGGGAGTCAGCCAGGAGATAACTTTTTATGCTCTCTCATGATGTTGTAACATTAGGCCCAACAAAAGATTTTTCCTGAGTGATGGAATGATAGTTTTTGCTATCTTGGAATACCAGTAGTAGACTGGGATGATAGAGTAATGGAAAAAAAGACTATAATGACACATGTGGTGTCATTGGCATCAGTTGTTCTTACAACAATGAATTGAGTGTTTTCAGAGTCTGAATAGGGAAAAATATCTAGAAGTCTTAGAGCAGATAAAAGTGGGAATGGGATCCTTTGTGGTATAAACCTGAGCTCTGAGAAGTCCTTGGGTGCTGGATCTGCACTCAATCCAATAACATCCAGAGGAAGATTGCCACCCAGGTGACCTAAATGCCACTGATCACAGAATCACAGAACACATGATCACCAGAATATGGGTAAACTAACTGGCCCAGGATCAGAGAGGAAGCTAAACTTTCAGGAGATCAGACACACCCAGGAACTTTGGTGCTCTGACACACTGTAGGACATCAGGAACTTGATCACACTAAGACTCCAGTATCTCAAAGGCAGCTTGACTTCCAGGAGCTCTGACACACTCATGATCCCAGCATCCTAGAATCCAAGAATCATAGGTTAACAGAGACACCTGGAATCAGGAATTCTGATACAATCAAGATATCAAGAATGATAGGCTCCAATCAGGAACAGCTAGGGCAGGTAGCACTAGAGAAAACCAAGTGGAGAGAGGTAGGCAAAAGAACATAAGCAACAGAAACCAAGGCTACCTGACATCATCAGAATACAGTTCTTCTATTATAGTTAGTCCTAGATATTACATCACAGCTGAGAAGCAAGACTCAGATTTAAAACCATATCTCATGATAATGATAGAGGACTTAAGAAAGGACATGAATAACTTCTCTAAAGAAATGCCGGAGAAAACTACCAAACTTGACAAGGAATTGAACAAAACCATTCAGGATCTAAAAATGAAAATAGAAGAAATAAAGAAATCACAAAGGAAGACAGCCCTAGAGATAGAAAACCTAGGAAAGAGATCAAGAATTATAGATGCAAGCATCACCAACAGAACACAAAAGATAAGAGAGAATCTCAGGGGCACAAAACACTGTAGAAAACATTGATAAAACAGTCAAAGAACATGAAAAGTGCAAAAAGCTCCTAATGAAAACATTCAGGAAAACCACGATACAATGAAAATACCAAACCTAAGAACAATAGGCATAGAAGACATCTAAGATAATCAAGTTAAAGGACCAGGAATTATTATCACTAAAATTATAGAAGGAAATTTCCCTCACCTAAAGAAAGAGATGAACATACAAGAAGCCTATAGAACCTCAAATAGACTAGAACAGAAAAGACATTCTTTCTATCACATAATAGTCAAAACACCAAATGTACAAAACAAAGACAGAATATTAAATGCACTAGGGGAAAAATGTCAAGTAACATAGAAAGGCAGACCTAGCAGAATTACACCAGACTTTTCAACAGAGACCATGAAAGATGAAAGGTCCTGGAAAAATGTTGCTCAGAGCCTAAGTGAACACAAATGCCAGCCCAGACTACTATACCCAGCAAAACTATCAATTAACATAGATGGAGAAACCAAGATATTCCATGACAAAAATGAATTTACACAATATCTCTCCACAAGTCCAGCACTACAAAGAATAATAGATATAAAGTTTCAACATAAGGAAAGAAATTGTACCCTAGGAAAAGCAAGAAAATAATCTTGCAAAAAAACCCAAAAGAAAATATCCACAAAAATCAGAGACTAGACAAAGTTGCCCACTCTCGCCCTAGCTATTCAATATAGTCTGGAAGTCCTAGCCATTAGACAACAGAGAGAGGTCAAAGTGATAAAAGTTGGAAAAAAAAGAAGTGAAAATTTCATTATTTGCAGATGATGTGAGAATATACCTAAGTGACATCAAAATTTCCACTAGAGAACTCCTACAGCTGGTAAACAACTTCAGCAAAGTTGCCGGATACAAAATTAACTCAAAAATATCAGTAGCCTTCATCTACTCAAAGGATAAACATGCTGAGAAAGAAACTAAGGAAAAGATAAACTTCACAATAGTCAAAAACAATATAATATATCTTGGTGTGACACTAACTAAAAAAGTGAAAGATGTATATGGCAAGAACTTAAAATCTCTTAAAAAAGAAATTGAAGATCCCAGAAGATGGAGAGATCTCCCATGGTCATGGATATGCAGAATTAATATAGTAAGTATGGCCATCTTGCCAAAAGCAATCTACAGGTTCAGTGCAATTCCCATCAAAATCTAACTCAATCCTTCATAAAGTTATAAATTGCAATTTACAAATTCATTTGAAATGAAAAAAAAGTAGAGAAGAACATAGAACACATAGGCACAGGGGGAAAATTTCCTAAACAGACTGCCAATGGCTTAGGTTCTAAGATCAATAATTGCTAATTGGGTATCATAAAAATGCAACGCTTCTGTAAAGCAAAGGACAAATGGCAGCAAACAAATTGGGAAAAGATGTTTACCAATCCTATATCTGTTACAATATGTTCAAAGAACTCAAGAGGTAGACTCCAGAGAGTAAAATAACTGTATTAGAAAATGGGGGATAGAGCCAGAAAAAGAATTCTCAACAGAAGAATATAGAATGGCTGAGAAGTACATAAGAAATATTCAAGATCTTTAGTCATCAGGGAAATGCAAATCAAAATAACCCTAAGATTCCACCTCACACCAGTCAGAATCGCTAAGATCAAAAACTCAGGTGACAGCAGATGCTGGCAAGAATGTGTAGAAAAGAGAACACTTCTTTATTGTGGGAGGGATTGCAGGCTAGTATAACCACTTTGGAAATCATCTGGCATTTTCTCAGAAAATTGGACATAGTACTACCTCAGTACCCAACTATTATACTACTGGGCATATACCCAAAAGGAACTTTGACATATAACTAGCACTCATGCTCTATTATGTTCATATCAACCATTTTGAAAGAGACAAAAGCTGGAAAGAATCCAGATGTTCCTCAATGGAGGAACGGATACAGAAAATGTGGTACAATTACACAGTGAAGTATTACGCAGATATCAAAAACAATGATTTTATGAAATTCTTAGGCAAATGGATGGAACTAGAATGTATCCTCCTTAATGAGGTAATCAAATCAGAAAATAATACTCACTGATAAGAGGATAATAGCCCAAAAACTCTGATTACCCAAGATAAAATCCACAGACTACAGGAAGCTCAAGAAGATGGAAGACCAAAGAAGGAATAATTCAGTCTTTGTAAAAGGCTGAACAAAATATTCACAGGAGGAAATACAGAGACAAAGTTTGGAGCAAAGACTGAAGAAAGAGCCATCCACAGTATTTAAGGATCCATACCATATACTGTCACCAAACCCAGACAATATTCTGAATACCAAGAAGTGCATGCTTTCAGGTACCTGATTAGCTGTCTTCTGAGATCTACTTTTTCCTTTCTTAAATTCCTCCTTCAAATTCATGTTTCCAGCTTATTCCTTTACTGAAACATCTATCTTAAATATTAAAACTCCTTAATCAATAATACCAAGATATGTACATGGGGAGATAATTAGCTTTACAGGGAAAAAAAGAGATGGGCTACCAATATTAATCACTGAATGTTTCAACACTTTGATTCCTTATCTTACTCCTACCAATAGCTGAAATTAGATCACATAACTGACCTTGAGTTAGAATGCATAATCTTTACCTGAGACAGGAGGAGATTATCACAGTTTGTGATAAAGGTGCTATGCCAGAAAGCCGGCAATAAAACCAAACCCCTGTAAAACAATGTCATTCTTCTTTAAGGGTAGAAAGGGAAGTGCTAAGATCACTGAGATCCATTACCAAGAGTCTATTTCCACACATGATTTACTCTAACACAAATCTCTTACTAAAAAGCAATCTGATGTGAAGTAACTTGGTAATGAGTAAGTATCACAGATGGTGATTTGTGCAATAGCATGACTAATAGGAATAGCAAATCTGTATTTGGAGTCTATTTCTTTACTCCTCCCTTGGATGCCTTTCTCCATATTTCCGGTGGAATGATGCCATCTTGGGGGCCATTGGCAGCTTGAGAAGAGCTTAGTGATGCTGACTAATCCATACAGAATTCCCTGGACCACTGTCATGCTGCTCTGCTCATGAGTTTCTATAACAAGTAACAGATAAGCTGATAGCCACAGAACAGTTCTTATCTCCATGAGTATTCAACTTATCCCCAGAAATAAAACATCAAATTCTTAATATTTAATAAAATTTTTATTCTCAATTGAAAAATTAGCAGGTACTACCACTATATTTGTATCATTTATTGTTTTATTCAGTGTTCGTTATAAACATAATGAATAATAATTAAGTTTATTCAGAACTCTGATATGACCTTTAGGATTCCATGATTGTAAGTAATATAATAGTAAAACCATCCTTTGCCTGATCTGCTAAAAAAATGATGATAGCCCAGTAACTAAAATTATTGTTTTGAAAGAACTAGGACCTGAATTAAACTCCAAGAACCCACACTTAAAATTTTTTATGCTGATAACCTCAGTCTCTAATATAAACAGGAAAGATGCAGAGACAGAGAGATTACTTTGACTACTCTTCCTGACAATAGCTAATGGGGGTTTTGAGATGCCTAGCTGAGAACTACAGACAGTGTGACCCAGAGTAGCAGTGGATAACTACTCATGTGATTCTGGGGAGTAATAACTATTTCTTGCAAGGTGTGTGCATGAGACATATTTTAGCATTATTCACTCTTGAAAATTATATAGAGTAGGAAAGAACTTTGGCCTATTACAATGCCAATTTTAAAATGACAAAATAAGAGTTGGGACCTGATTCAGCTGGTAAAATGGTTTCTATGACTACACAGGGCTCTGAAATATGATTTCTAGCACCAAATTAATCAGTCTGGATGTTCCCATCCAGAATTTCTTTTTCTCAAAATAAGGTAGAAGTAATTAAGGAATAAATCCACAGTCAACCACCATCCCCCCCGTCTCTCTCTCTCTCTCTCTCTCTCTCTCTCTCTCTCTCTCTCTCTCTCTCTCTCTCTTCTCTCTCTCTCTCTCTCTCTCTCTCTCTCTCTCTCTCTCTCTCTCTCTCTCTCTCTCTCTCTATTTGTCCCCCTCTCTCTTCCTCAGGGCATTAGGCTTACATTTTCATAACACTTATGAAATTCCCAGAGAATAACCACCAATGTAAAGGAAAAGTCTACGGATATTACTAACTTCATGTTTTTTCTTGATTCACCAAAGCATTAAAAAAATGAGTATTGATTATCACTCCAATTAACTGAAGTAAAAAGAGTAAATATTTCTGAAAATCAAATGGATAGAAGACAGACTATAAAGGCTTTACAGTGGTCAGCATAAAACCAATCTTGAAACAGAGCAGGTAGCACTTCAGAAACACTGCATTTGAAGATACTTTCATTAACATGTCTGTCTTGATGCATTTAACATGAAAACAATGAGAAATTTCTAAAGTTGATGTGACAGCATTGTTAAAAGTTAAAGTAAATAAAAGAACACAAACAAAGTTAAATTTTAAGATTCAATAAAAAGTAAATTACCCTTACTGCTTGGTAAAAGAAAGTATTATATAAGAAGTATTTTCTTCTTTTCTTTCAAGACTGTGTTTCTTTGTGTAGCCCTGGCTATCCTGGAACTTGTTGTATAGACGAGGTTGACTTTGAAAGTACAGAGATCTGGCTGCCTCTGCCTCCTAAGTGCTGGGATTGAGGTTCTGTGCCACTATCATAATAGGAATAAATTAGTTTCTAAGCCATTTATGTGTTATAATTACCAATGGATATGAATCCTGTTTCTAGTGCATAAAATGTTCTAACATTGAAATGAGTACTTGAATTATTATAGTCACAGAACAGATAATGATAAAAAATAAGCATGCCAAATAAGTTTATGACTACATCAAATTTAGGGTTATAATGAAGCATCTGGATCACTGTTATAAGTTTGAGATATATGATGATGTTCTTACAGTTTGGGTTGGTGGAGGCAAGTGGTCACAAATCTGATGCATTTCTAATATTCTGATTGTCAAAAGAATGTTAAGCCACATACAGAAACTAAAGCTGATGAGGTATTCTTTTTTTATTTTATTGGAAAATCTCTGCATTTACATTTCAGATGTTATTCCTTTCCCATAATCCCATCCCTCCTCCTCCCATTGCCTCCATAAAGGTGTTCCCTCTCCCAACCACTCTCTCCCATGTCAGCACTTTGGTGTTCCCCTACACAGGGAAAACAAGCCTTACCTGAAACAGAGGTCTCTCCTCCCATTGATGTCAGAAATGCTATCCTCTGCTGCATATGTACCTCAGGCCATAGGTCTTTCCATGCAAGCTCCTTAGTTGTTTTTTTTTTTTTTTTTTTTTTTTTTTTTTTTTTTTTTTTTTTTAGTGCATGTGAGCTATGGTAGGTTTGGATAGTTGATAATTTTCTTCTTCCCATAGGGTTGTGGATGCTTTCTGTTCATTTAGTCTTTTCTCTAGTTACTTCATTGGGGTACATGTGTTCAATCTAATAATCACTAAAGCGTGATGGAAAAAAAAGATGCATTTTCTTTTGGTTTTTAGCCCAGAGATGATCAAAGTTTTCTCTGATCTCAAAATACTTAAATTAGCTTTAAGAGCATTATAGACAACTGCATGTATATAGTTAAAATTTGTAAAATACCAATAGTTATTTAAAATAATTATACAAGCTTTTTTTCTGAAAGAATACTATAGGAAGACACTTTAAAAAATCATAAATTTGAATAGTCAAGATAGATCACTAGGTTAAGTTCTTCCTGAAAAGTCTGATAACTTTAGTTCAAGTTATCCTATAACATAAAAGAGGACCTAAACAACTAGCTCCAAAACATTATTCTTTGATGTGAAAAAACTGTATAAGTTACAAACCACTCAAAAAAAAATCAAGCAGACACTAAAATTTCAAATGTTTTCCCATTTTGTGAGGCAATTTATGATGTCAATATATCCAAACTACACAAATTAACATGTAGATGTAATGTCAAAATACCATTCATATTCCTCTTATAAATAGAAAAATATTCAAAACTAATATAAAATATGTGCAGCCTGCAAGACTCCAAGTATTATTGGGTTAAACTTGGGACACCTAAATGCTGTATCATGAGACAAACCATTGAGCCTAAGATCACAAACAGCATAGTTTTCACATCAAAGCAGACATGTGCTGCAATAAGACATAGTAGGGTACCTGAAACTATGACCAAGCAGTCACAGCTATTTGGTTCCAGACTGAGAGGAAAAAAAAAATTCTTCACTGAAGATAAAATATACGTTCAATTGTTCTATAACAAATGAATGGTGAAGCATAATTTGCATTGTAACAAACTGAGCACAAATTGAATTAAAGACTATCACAGCTGAAACTGTCAGTCTACTAGAGGAAAATATATGTGAAACATTTCAAGATAAAGACCCAGGCATTGATTTATTGATAAAGATTTAAAATGCTCAGGAACCAAAAACAACATAGACCTATGGGACTGCACTGAATTCAATACTGAGGATATGACTGTGAGAAAATATGGTGGACATGCAAACATGTGTCTGAGTTACCAACAACTTTGTAAAAAAATCAGGGTGTCAACATATGACTAGGGAATAGGACATTGCATGAATTGTGGAGATTGCTTGCCAGACAGGCTAGTCAAATTAGTAGAGCTTCAATCAAAGATACTGACTCAAATGCACCCTGTGAAGATCAGTAGAAGAAAACACCATGGACATAAAAGAGAATGCATTGCTGATGAGATTGCAAACTGGTACAACCTCTCTGGAAATTAATATGGAGATTCCTCAGAAAATTGTATATAGATCTACCTCAAAACCCAGCTATACCACTCTTGAGAATATATTCAAAAGATGCCCCAACCAGGCCACAAGGGCACTTATCCCTTTATGTTCATAGTGGCCTTTTTTGTGATAACCAGAAGCTGGAAATGACCCTGTTTTCCCACAACACAAGAATGGATACAAAAAATATCATTCATTTATACAGTGGAATACCATTCAGCTATTAAGAATAATAATATCCTGAGTTTTGTAGGCAAATGAGTGGAACTAGACAATATTATTATTGCGGAGACAACTCAGAACAAAAAGACATGCATGGAATGTATTCACTAATAAGTGGATATTAGCCCCACTCCCACCACCCAAGAAAAGCACAGAATACCCAAGATACATGAACTCAAATAGATCAACAACCTGAAGGGCCCAAGTGAGGATGTCTTAGTCCCACTTGGGATAGGGAAGAAAGCAATCACAAGGTGGGAAGTACAAACCTAGGTAGAAAAGGGGACAGGGGTTTGGGGAAATAGGAAAATCATCTGGTATTGGGTGAGGGACAAAAAAGACTTTTAAAACAGTCAACATCACAGGAGGTAGGAAGTTGGAAGAACCCTCTAGATTAGTACAAGAGACCTGGGAGGTAAGACTTTCAAGACTCAGAAAAAAAACCTTGAATGAAATGCCTTTCAGTGAGGAGGGGGAACTTGTAGAGCCCACCTCCAAATGAAAGACAGGTCATCAAATGAGGGGCTGGGTTGCCATCCCACAGTGAAAACTCTGTTCCTGTCTGAAAGAACTGCAAGAAGAAATATGGAGAAGAGCCTGAGAAAAAGGAAGTCCAGTGACAGGCCCAAAGTGAGATCCAGCTCACCCAATTCTGGAGACTATGGAGTACTCATAGAAAGGGACAAATCATGACTGCTCTCTGAAAGACCCAACAAGCACCTGAACTAATCATATCCAGATATTTACACCCAACCACAAGACAAAACCTGGTGACCCCTGTGGTTGGATTAGGGGAAAGCTGGGAGAAGGTGAGGAGGGCAATCCTACATGAAGACCAGCAATCTCAATTGATCTGGATGGCCAATACCTCTCAGACACTAGACCATCAATCAGGCAGCATACACCAGCTGATATGAGGCCCCCAACACACATCCAACAGAGGACTTCCGGTTCAGGGTTCAGTCAGAAAAGATGCACCTAACCCTCAAGAGACTGGAGGCCTCAGGGAGTTTAGAGGTTTGGTAGGGTGGGAGGTTTGGGTGTAGGGACATTTTATTCAAGGCAGGGGGTGGGGAGGGTGTATGGGATGGGGAACCCTAAGAGGGTGGACCAAGAAAAAAATAAAATCTGGAGTGTAAAAATGAAAAAATTAAATAAAATAAAAAACAAAAAAATTAATGCATACTTTCATACAAATGCATACAACTGCATAAACGTGTTCAGAAAATATATCATGCAAATTTAAAAACTCTCTTCTCCAAAGAAAATAATCAGAAGAGTGAAGAAACTACCTAGAAAATTGGAGAAAATATTCCCTAGCTATTTATGTAACAAAACAAATATACATAATACGTCCAAAACTCAATAAAGAAAATGCAGCCCAACAGAAAATCCCAATAAAATTAGAAAAAAATGTCTAAATAAATATGTCTCAAACAGAAATAAAAGAGACAATAATCATACAAAGAAAATTTGACATCATCAATACAGATTCTATCCTAGGTCTATTAAAATGCTGTTTTTTTTTTTTTTTTTTTCTTGAAAAATAAGTAATGATACTATCTATGAATAAAAAGTATCATTAGGATGAGAATATTTATTAGGACAATCAGCAGCCACTATGAGCAGAGAATAGATATTACTTAGAAAAAACTAGATGAAACAGGACCTGGACTAGAACATACTGCCATAGGATGTAGCTTTTCTAAATTAAGGGAAGTCATATTACCAGTGTGACCTACACTCTGAGGCATTGCACCATTCTTAATAGTAGCTTAGGTAGAGAATCATCCTAGGTGCACGTTTATTATGTGTGCTAGAGAAACAAAATGTGATGGGATGATAGCAACAGTTGAACCCCACCCAAGAGCCCGAGAACTGGAAATTCCTTTGTCCTTGATGCAGTCTGCATTCTCCCACAATATCAGTCTTCCTTTGGGGAGTCTAACAAACTGGTAGCTGTTCAGTCTACAAAGCTAGGTTGACCAGCAGTCTGAACTTGTCACATAAAAATGGGAAGGCTTCTAGAGAGAGGCTGGTTCTTAATTTACCATGGAAAGCTAGAATGGGTGTTCTCATATTAGTGACAAAATCAACAGTATCAGCTACAGCAAATAATATCAACCAGGCTGGGATAGGAAAAGCAAGAACGGCAGTAAGCACATGAATAATTCTCATTATATCATACATGTCATAGTGGTTTGAATGAGAGATGTGCATAGTCTCAGACATTTGAATAGTTTGTCCCTAGCCCTGATGCTGATTGAGAGACTTAGAGGAATTCTTGGAGAAAGAACGCACATGAAGGCAGATATAAAGAGTTTAAGAACATTTTTACTTTGCTATCTTTGTCTCATGCCTTTTGAAGAAAAATGGTCTCAGAATCTGCTGCCACCTTAAGTGTCATGCTTCTTCACAATGGCTAAATAATCCCTCTGGAACCATTAGCCAAAATAAACACTTGATTCTGTAAGTTGCCTTTGATCATGGTGTTTTTTCACAGGATTATAAAAGTAATTAATATAGCCATTTTTAATCTGAACTGTTAGCAGGAGCTGTCACCCACAGTGACCCTGGGGTTTTTCACATCAATTAAGAGAATTATGATATGATGAAATTTACAGGCACATGGATGTTACAAGAAAAAAAAATCTTCCAGAGATAACCCAGACCCAGAAAAAGATATATGGTATTCACTTATATAGATATTTGCTAATAAGTAAACATTTACCAAGCTAAAATACAGACCCAGGGATTTTAGGTATGGATATAGGTTCAGGGGAACACACATTTGATCTACTTGGAAGAAGAATTAGAATAAAATTCATGGGTATGCGAGTGGCACATAGGGATAGGAGCTAAAGGATCAGATGGGAAGGGGCAAAGAGATACTAAAGGTAGATAATGAGGCAACAGACCACTATAACTGAGTGGGATGTGAGATGTGATATAGAAACCTTTCACTGTGGAAACTTTATAAAACATATTGATCCTAGTGAGTTCACCTAATAATAGGGATATGGTATCTCAAGTAGCTATCTCTTTTTACCTAATAAGGATTTCAATAGCTGGACTATGTTTTGTTTAATTAAATTGTGGGGGTGTCCTTTGGAAGTCCACAAGCTCCCCAAGCTGTTTATAAGACATTAGATTTCTCTAAGAACATATCAGAAGTGGGCCCATTGCTGCGGACAATGATAACACAACTCCTTGAACATAGAAACGTCAACCCAGTACCTACATGGAACCTTCACCCCTACCTTAAAGTGTCAATGATTCAGGATTGTACTCCCCAGGCTACAAATGGAAGAGATAGAGAAAAGACTAAAGGAGCTAAAGAGGTTTGCAACCCCTACGAAGAACAACAATATCAAACAAACAAATCCCCTAGAGGTCCCTCGACTAAAACACACAATGAGTACACATGTAGAAACCCATGGCTCCAGCTGTATATGTCTGGCATCAATAGGAAGAGAGAGGCCCTTGGTTCTATGAAGTTTCATTTCCCCCCTGTAGGGAAATGGCAGGGCGATGAGGTGGGAGTGGAAGGGTGGGATTGGGGCATCTTCATAGAAGCAGTGGGATAGGGGAAGGGAGAAGGGAAAAAGGATAGATAAATTTTAAAATGTAAATAATAAAATATTCAATTAAACTGTTTTAAAAAGACAAATGTAAACATCAATGCAACCAGAAACTCTTTGACCTACAATCCTATCCTGCCTGAAAAATATGTTAGTTCAATAGTGGCAAAGAGCTTGTAAAATTAGCCAACGACAAATATTTGATTTGACTTAATGTCCACTCCATGAGAAGAAAGCCATTGTGCTAGGATAATTAATAATAAAAATTGATAACCCAGAGACCTAAGGAAAAACAAACATTACTGCTCTAAAAATAAAAAAGCAAATAATTTTCAAAGCTTCAATAATATGATTCCTACTGATATGCTATATTTATAGATCAGTACCTGACCCTGTTATCATCAGAGAGGTTTCCTCTGGCTGCAGAAGGAGATGGATATAGAAACTCACAGGCAGACAGTATACAGAAAATGTCTAGTTGGGATGTTTTTATAAAATCCCTTCTCTCACATCTCACAGAATCCTATGGAAGACAGTTGGAAAGTATGTAAGAGACAGGGGCAATGGAGGAAACTAGGAGAACATGACCCTGTGAAACAACCAAACACGGAAATTATGAGTTCGTAGAGAGTTTAGCAGCAAGCATCGGTCCTACATAGGTCTGGCTAGATGTCCTGTGTATACATTATAGCTTTTGGCTTAGTAATTTTATGGTACTCCTGACTATGATAATGGGTGGGTCTCTGTCCCTTGTTCATGCTCTTGGGACTCTTTTCCTGATGGGTTGCCTTGTCCAATGTCAATATGATGACTTTCATTTCATCTTACATTTTATTTCATCACACTTGCCAGTTATCTGTTAGAATCTTTTTTGTTAATGGGAAACATGAAGGGAGTGAATCTAAAGGGAAGGAGAGGTAGTGAGGAGCTGGGAGGAATGCAGGAGGACAAGTACCACTGTGGTATACGTACAAAGAATCTATTTTCCTTTTTAAATTTTTGTTATTTATTTACATTCTAGTCATTATCTACTTACTCCCTGTCAGAGTTCCTTATCCTATTACTCTCCCCCCTTGCTTCGGAAAGGGTGTACCCCAGATTTACTTTTCCCTGGGGCTCCCAAGAATTAGGCACATCTTCTTTCACTGAAATGTCAGACCAGGCAGTCCTCTGCTATATGTGTGCCTAGGGACTGGGACAGGTCCCGGTATGCTGCCTGGTTTGTGTTTCAGCCTCTGAGAGGCCCTGGAGTCCAGGATAATTAAGAATACTGATCTTCCTATGGGGTTGCTCTCAATTTCAGCTTCCTTCCTTCTAATTTAACCATAGGACTACCTGACTTCATTTCAATGGCTGGGTGCATGTCTCAGTCAGCTGCTGGTAGGGCCAGTCAGAGGATAACCATGCTAGGCTCCTGTCTGGAAACCCATCATAGAGTCAGTAGTAGTATCAAGTGTTGGTGTTTCCTCCATGAGATTAGATTCTCATTTGGACCAATCACTGAACCTCCTTTCCCTCAGTCTCTTCTCCATTTTTGTCCCTGCAGTTCTTTTAGACAGAAACAATTGTGGGTCGGAAATTTTGACTGTAGCTTGGTAACAACGTTCTTCTACTTGAGGCCCTGTCTATTTACTAGGAGAGAACTCTGTGAGTTCCCTCTTTTCATTTTTGGGTGTTTTACCTAATAAAAGAAAAAAATAGAGCAAACAAACAAGGAAAGAGAAGATAACCTCCACAGTTCCTCAGGTGAAGCTCCTACTAAAGTAGTGTAATTATTGTCAATTTGATATTTTAAAAGCAATCATACAAGTATACATCACCAAACAAAGGGATTTAAAATCACATCATGCACAATAATAAAGTCATATTAGGCCATTAATGTATAGGGGAATTTTTAAACAAAATATAGCAGAAACAAAGGAAATACACTTATAACATATATTTTTTTATTTTATACATGGAAACAGCCAACCTAACAAAAGAACAATCTGATACTATAACATATCAAGGTTTAGAGGAATGGCCAAAAACCTTTAAAAATTAAGGAGATGGGCATAAAGTAAAAAATTTATGAATAGATATAATCAGTATACAACACATACACTAATGGGTAAATCTTATCAGGTTGTACAATTCAAATTTACCAAAAATTACAACTTCAAAATAAAATTATTTTCATACCTCAAACTATTACATTCCTCTAAACCACAAAGTATAAGAGTTAAAAGATCATGCATCACTAAATGAATAATTTTATCTCCCATTTTATCTTCTTGTGTAAGAGGACATAAGGCTCCTCAATTACATGTGTTGTGGTTACTTTTACTAAAAAATCAGTTATGACAAGGGGTCATTATGTATACAGACATTAGTTTGTTTGCAAACTTTATCCTGGTTTTCTGATGACCAGCAATTAATGGAGAAGTCAAAGGTTCAAATTTGTGTATAATCAACCAAAAAATTAAGACATTATAACATTTTATTGTCCAATTGCAAAAATTAAACATTTATGTTTTTTCTTGAAAGTTCTTGAGTGGCGTAATATGGAGCATGGTTTTATCTCTTGGGAGGGCAAAGTTTACATCTGAAGTAGATAATGATCATTGGCCTGGCCTTGGTCTTATATTTATTTATGAGAGCAGAGGATAATAAGACCATTATCTGGAAAGATAAGAGGGATCAGTGCTGTGTGCACAGTATAATGGCATCCAGAATGTCTATATTTCACTTTTTATTCATTTTGCAAATATTTGCTGAATTGGTAAATGCTCTGCCACCTAACATACTCATGTGTCACCTGCTTTGGATGCCATTTGATATGCATGCTCTTTCTTTGCCAAGCAGACCTATGATAATCATTGCCTTCGATTGCACAAGGCTTTTGGTCCTAAACCATATTTTTTTGTGTATTTACTAAATTGATTTCAACCACATAAAGATAATGTTGACCTTTAATCTTCTGTTCATGCCAGAGTCTACACTAGTCCAAATGCTGGGGGGAAAATGTCACTTATTTTTATTTTTGTCCTGTATTTCTCCTTTTTTGAACCTTTATCTTATTTCTATCTGCTCCCTCCCTCCCCTCCCCTCCCCCTTCTCACATCACACTGCAACAGTTTTGCAATTTACCAAATAACAAAATTTGGCAAGATTTATTACACTTAGGAAAAGAAAATATTATTTGATTTTGTCTTATTAACATGTGGGAAATTTCAACTCAGATAATGTGAAGAACTTTCCAGAGAGGAAAGAAAGCCAAGATATACATATTATCCTCCTTTTTGTTTTTTTCCCACAGACACTCTCAAAATAAAATTGTCATTTAATGTGCATGTGTGTTTTTCCTGTATATACATATATTCAAATTGAACATGTGCTGGTAGAGACCAGAAATAGTCATTTGATCCCATTAAGCGTGAGTGGTAAGTAGTAGTTAGCTGTCACATCAGTTGAAGGAACATGACCAGGGTCCACTGAAAGAGCAGGATCTGGACGTATCTACTAAGCCAGGTTTCTAGTTGTTCATCTACATTATTTTTATTATTAATAATTCTATTTGTTTACATTTTAAATGGTATCCCCCTTCCTGGTTACCCCTCCATAAGCCCCTCATCTCATCTTCTCTCCCCGCTCCCCTTTACCTCTGTGAGGGTGCTCCTCTTCCACGCACCAACCCCTACTTCACACTTTTAGCATTCCTCTATGCTGGGGCATCAAGCCTCCACAGGACCAAAGAGCCCCCTCCCACTAATCTCAGACAAGGCCTTCCTCTTGTTACATATGTATCTGGAGCCCTGGAGCACTCCATGTGTATTGTAGTTGGTGGTTTAGTACCTGGGAGCTATGACTGCACCAGTTTGCTGATATTGGTCTTTTTATGGGGCTCCAACATCTCCTCTAGTCCTTCTCCAAGCCCTTGCAATTCAGTCCCCTGGCTCAATCGATGTTGTTTGTGAGTATCTGCATCTGTATTGGTCAGGTGCTGGTAGAAACTCTCACCAAAGAACTATACCAGGCTCCTGTCTGCAAGTACTTATTGAACTCAGCACTTGTGGGGCTTTGGTGTCTGCAGATGTCTGGGGATAGATGTCTAGGTTAGGCAGCTCTGGCTAGTCTCTTTTTCTGTCTGTTACATCTGTACTCTTCTGAAGGCCAGAAAGAAGCTGATTAAAGAAGGTGTCAGGGAAACAGAAGGCTTAAAACTCAAAATCCAAAAATGGCATTAACATTATTTCTTAGTGTAAACTTAGACACTTTGCAATTATCACATCATGGCAAAGTGTGATTGATGGTAGAACACAGAGAAAGACATTGTGCATCTCTATGCAGAAGTTATAAACTCATAGTGTATCCTAAAGAAAGCACTCTATGTAAATACCAACGACAATGTAGGGAAGAAGGAAATCAAGGGCACATAGGAAACTTGCCTCTGAATAGGGAAAACAAATAATACATCAAACAGTTTAATAGTTTGAGCAGATGTGAAGTGATTTGTAAGTACATGAAGAAAAGCTTAGTGGTAGAGTGATACAGCTCTTAGATTTTATAAGACCCACACGACACATGAGACTATTCTATGAATAATTAGAAATGGTTACAAGAAGGAAGTATTTCTTATGATTTATGTCCATACTTCTTGGTTTTTCTTGAACTTCATATAGTCTGTGAGTTGTTTCTGGGATGTTCAGAGCATTCTAGTGTTAGTATCCAATTAGCAGTGACTGCATATTTTGTCTGTTCTTTAGTGACTGGGCTACCTCACTCAGGATGTTATTCTCTAGATGCATCCATTTTTTAAGAATTTTATAAATTCATTTTTTCTGATAGCTCAGTAGTACTCAATTGTGTAAAGATACCACAAATTTTGTATCAATTTATCTACTGAAGGATATCCAGGTTTTTTCCAGTTTTTTGGCAGTTATAAATAGGGCTGCTATGAACATTGTGGGCATGTGTCTTTCTTGAATATTGGCGCTTCTCTGGATTATATGCTCAGAAGTGGAATAACTGAGTCTACAGGTAGTACTATGTCCAATTTTCTAAGGAATCTCAAAACTGATTTCCAGAGTGGTTTTGCCAGTTTACAACACCACCAAAAGTGGAGAAATGTTCCTCTCTCTCCTCATCCTCGCAAATATCTGTTGTTATCTGAATTTTTGAACAGAGCTATTCTGGTTGGTGTGAGGTGGAATCTGAGGGTTGTTCTGATTTGCATTTCCCTGATGGCTAACGATGTCTGGGACTTCCTTAGATGCTTCTCAACCATTTGATATTCCTCAATTGAGAAATTTTGTTTAGCTCTGTACCCCATTTTTAAATAGAGTTGTTTGGTTCTCTGGTTTCTAACTTCTTTTTTTTTTTAACTTTATTTTAAAAAACAAAGATAAAAGAAAAAAATTTTAAACATTTTTGCATAAATGTAGAAAAATACAATTGTGTCGGTGCTTGTCTTTTTTTTTCTCTCTCTCTTTTTTTTTTTAAGGTTTGATACTCTGCATTAAGATCTTACTAGGTACAATGAGCAAAAAGTACATGTAAAACAGGATGTAACCCAAAATTATTCAACGTTTTCTTGGTGTGTAAGGATTGAGCATGAGGTTTTTTGTTTTTATTTTTTTGTTTTTTTTTTCTTTTTTGTTTGTTTGTTTGTTTGTTTTTGTTTTTTCTTGAACTTCACACAGTCTGTGAGTTGTTTCTGGAGCAGGCTGAGTCTCTGGGGTTAGCATCCCACTATCAGTGCTTGCATATTATGTCTGTTCTTTTGTGACTGGGTTATCTCACTCAGGATGGTATTTTCTAGATGCAACCATTTTCTTAAGAATTTGGTTATGTCATTGTTTCTGATGGCTGAGTAGTACTCCATTGTTTAAATGTACCACAATTTTTGAATCCATTCATCTACTGAAGGACATCTGGGTTCTTTCCAGCTTCTGGCTATTATAAATAGAGCTGCTATGAACATTGTGGTTCATGTATCTTTGTTGTATATTGGAGTGTCTCTGGGGTATATGCCCAGAAGTGGAATAGCTGGATATTCAGGTAGTACTATGTCCAATTTTCTGAGGAATCTCCAGACTGATTTTCAGAGTGGTTGTTTCAGTTTACAACCCCACCAACAGTGGAGAAGTGGTCCTCTTTTTGCACAACCTCGCCAGCATCTGCTGTCTTCTGAGTTTTGGATCTTAGCCAATGTGACTGGTGTGAGGTGGAATCTCAGGGTTGTTTTGATTTGCATTTCCCTGATGGCTAAGGATGTTGAGCACTTCCTTAGATGTTTCTCAGCCATTCAAAATTTCTCAATTGAGAACGTTTTGTTTAGCTCTGTACCCCATTTTTAATAGGGTTGTTTGCTTCTCTGGTGTCTAGCTTTTTGAGTTCTTTGTATCCTTTGTATATTAGGCCTCTAAAAGATGTGGGGTTGGTAAATATCTTTCCCCGATTTGTTGGATGCTGTTTTGTTTTCTTGACAGTGTCCTTAGCCTTACAAAATTTTGCAGTCTCCTTAAGTTCCTTTTGTCAATCTTTGACCTTGGTGTTCTGTTCAGAAAATTTTATCCTGTGCCTATGTGTTCTAAGGTTTTCTCTACTTTCTCTTCTAATGATTTCAATGTACCTGGTTTAATGTGGAGATATTTGATTCATATGCACTTGAGCTTTGTAAAAGGAGATAAGAAAGGCTCTCTTTTCATTCTTCTGCATGCTGAGTGCCATTTGAACCAACACCATTTGTTCAAAAAATTGTCCTTTTTCCACTGAATGTTTACAGCTCCTTTGTCAAAAATCAAGTGACAATACATGTGAGGGCTCATTTCTGCATCTTCTATTCTGTTCCATTAATCCACAAGACTATTTCTGTACCAGTACCATGCAGTTTTTAGCACAATTGCCTTGTAATATACCTTGAGGTCAGGGATAATGATTCCCACAGATGTTTTCTTTTTGTTGAGGATGGATTTTCCTATTCTATGTCTTTTGTTATTCCAAATGAAATTGCAGATTTCTCTTTCCAACTCTATGAACAATTGGGTTGGTGTTAGCAATTGATGGGGATAGCATTGCATCTATAGACTGCTTTTGGTAAGATGGCCATTTTTACAATGTTGATACTTCTAATCTATGAGCATGGCAGATATTTCCATTTTCTGAGATCTTCCTTGATATCCTTCTTTAGAGATTTTAAGTTCTTGTCATACAGGTCCTTTACTTGCTTAGTTAGAGTCACACCAAGGTTTTTCATATTCTTTGTGACTATATTGAAGGGCATTTTTTCCCTAATTTCTTTCTCTGAATGTTTGTCTTTGAATAGAGGAAGACTACTGATTTGTTTGACTTAATTTTATATCCAGTCACTTTGCTGAACTTGTTTACCAGATTTAGAAGTTCTCTGGTTGAATTTTTGGGGTCACTTTTGTACACCATCCTGTCATCTGCAAACAGTGATGTTTTTACATCTTTCTTTTCAATTTATATTCCTTTGATTTATTTTGCTGTCTAATTGCTCCAAGCATGACTTCCAGTACTCTGTTGAATAGGTAGGAGGAGAGTGGGCTGCCTTGTCTAGTCCCTGATTTTAGTGGCATTACTTCACATTTTTCACAGTTAACTTTTATGTTGGCTATTCATTTGCTGTATATTGCTTTTATTATGTTTACGTATGGGCCTTGAATTCCTGTTTTTTTCAAGACTTTTAACATGATTGTGTGTTGAATATTGTCAAATGCTTTCTCAGCATCTAGTGAGATGACCACGTGGTTTTTGTTCTTTGAGTTTGTTCATATGGTAGATTACATAGATGGATTTCCATATATTAAATCATCCCTGCATCCGAGGGATGAATCCCACTTGATCATGGTGAATGATTGTTTTGATGTGTTCTTGGATTCTGTTTGCAAGGATTTTGTTGAGTATTTTTGTGTCAATGTTCATAAGTGAGATTGGTCTGAAGTTCTCTTTCCATGTAGGGACTTTGTGTGCTTTAGGAATGAGGGTTGTTGTGGCCTTGAAAAATGAGTTAGGTAGTGTTCCATGTGACTCTCTTTTGTGGAATAGTTTGGAGAGTATTAGGTTGTCAGTAAATGTCTTATAGAATTCTTCACTGAACCCATCTGCACCTGGGCTCTTTTTGGTTGGGAGGCTTTGTATGACTGCTTCTGTTTCTTTAGGTGTTATGGGATTATTTAGATGGTTTACCTGGTCTTGGTTTAACTTTAGTATCTGGTATCTGTCTAGGAATTCATCCATTTCCTCCAGATTTTCCATCTTTGTTGAGTATAAGCTTTTGTATTAGGATCTGATGATTTCTTGAATTTCCTTAGTTTCAGTTGTTATGTGTCCATTTTCCTTTCTGATTTTGTTAATTTGGATACTCTCTCTTTGCCCTCTAGTTAGATATTAGGGACCAACAACTTTTGTTTCCTGTCTTTTTTTGTTGTTGGTGGTGGTGGTGCTGGTGGTGGTTTTTGTTGTTGTCATAGGTTTAATCATGTTGGATTGTTTGTCTTCTTTTGTGTAGGTTGAAAGAAGATTGCTTTCTTGCTTTTTCAGGGTGTAGGCTCAGTTTTGTTGCAGTTTTTCATCTACTATTCTTTATAGGGCTACATTTGTGAAAACATATTGCATAAATTTGGTTTTGTCATTGAATAGCTTGTTTTTTTTTCCATCTATGGTAATTGAGAGTTTTGCTGTATGTAGTAGCTTGGGATCACATTTGTGTACTCTTAGGATCTGTATAACATTTGCTCACAGTCTTTTAGTTTTCATAGTCTCTGTTGAGAAGTCTCCTGTGATTCTGATTTTTCAGCCTTTATATGTTACTTGATCTTTTTTTCTTACTGCTTTTAATACTCTTTCTTTGTTCATTTGGTGTTTTGACTATTATGTGATAGGAGAAATTTCTTTTCTTATCTAATATATTTGAAGTTCAGTAGGCTTCTTGTATGCTTATGGGCATATCTTTCTATAGGTTAGGGAAGTATTCTTCTACAATTTTGTTTAAGATATTTAATGGCCTTTTAATTTTGGAATCTTTTATTTACCTATTATCCTTAGGTTTGATCTTTTCATTATGTCCTGAGTTTCCTGGATGTTTTGGTTTAGGAGCTTTTTGCATTTTGCATTTTCTCTGACTATTGTGTCAGTGGTTCATTATGGTGTCTTCTGACCCTGGGATTCTCTCTTTTATCTCTTGTATTTTGTTTGTGATTCTATGACTCCTGGTCTATTCCCTAGGTTTTCTACATTCAAGGTTTTCTCTCCTTGTGAGTTTTTGTTGTTTCAATTTCCATTTTTAGATCTTAGATGGTTTTGATAAATTCTTTCACTCATTTGGTTGATTTTTGTGTTTCTTCTACATGTTTACCTGTGTTGTCCTTTATTTTTTAAGGGAATTATTTTTGACCATTTTAAAGTCCTCTAACATCATCATAAGTTGTTATTTTAAATCCAGCTCTTGCTTTTCTGGTATGTTGGGGGTGTTTAGTACTTACTGTGATGGAGGACCTCAGTTCTGTTGATGTGAAATGTCCTTGGTTTCTGCTTCTTAGGTTATTGGACATGCCTCTTGCCCTCAGTTTATTTCTGGTTTTAACTGGTCTTGCTGATTCTGATAGTGGCTTAACTCTTCTGTGTGTTAGTACTACTGAAGAACCGGGTCTCTCCTAGCAAGCTCTAGGTATAGAGAGCTGTGGTGCAGGGTCAGCTCAGAGCACAGAGACAAGAAGGATCCTGCCCCAAACTGCTCCTCAATTCCTGTGTTCTGAAGGCTCAGAGAAGAAGTGGTGGTCTCAGGTGTTTCGGACCCCTAGGAGACCGGCTTTCTCCCAGTGTGGTTTGGGTACAGAAAATCCTGGCACAGGGGCAGCTTTGGGTGCAGAAGGCAAACAAAAGTATCCTTTTCTAGATGGCTCTTTGGTTCCTGTGTCCTGTGGGCTGCAGAAGGGTTTCTCTTGGGCCAGAAATTTTAGCAGAAGTGGTGGTCTCACCTCTGCTCTCAATTATGTCAGCAATCTCAGGAGACCAGCCTTCTCCAAGAGGGATCTGGATACAGAAAGCTCTGTCACATTGTCATCTCTGGACACAGTCCTTCTGTTTTGTCTCCCCCCCTTTTTTTTTCAACCTTATTTGTTACTTCATACAGTTTTATTTGTAATGTTTGTTGTAATGACTAAAATTTGAATGCATGGCTTATACAAGTTTACTTAAAAGATAAGAATACACTGCTTCAAGCAGAATATAGAACTGTTATTACTACCAGAACTTTCTTCTCTATTCAGATTATAGTGGACTTTTATATCCCATTTATAGTTTTGAATATCTTCAAGCTATTTTGGAGACTCATCCTTGGAATCTAGCCCTAGAGTAGACTCAGGCAGGAAAATGGGCATGTGTGCACAGGTAGCCTAGATTACAGAGGGTGTTAAAGACCTGCCAGGAGTATAAAGTAAAACCCGTGTTGCTCTCATTAATCAGATGTTTATTTTGTATTGTTTCAAAAAAAAGGGTTACACAATCATTTTTCTATAGTTGATTAACAGTGTTTGCACCTGGCTTGCCATAAGGTCCCTGGATTTTTTTGGTATTTCACAAATGTAATTATTTTTTTACTTTCTTCTACACATGGCCTCTTGTGGTGTGGGGTGCTTTTCCCACAGATCTGGGCAAGGATATAAAGCTAGTATTTTCTTATTCCATGAAAAAAAAATCTTTTATTTTTTTTCTACAAATAGCAGGGATCATATACCCTGCTCTGACATACAATTTTGCTTATTGAATTCCTTTCCAAATCCACTTGGCTAACTACTCCTTTGTGGTTCCCATATACACAGTGAGGGAGTATTTTCTTTTTTTTTCTTTCACACTTAAGGCTATCTGTGGATTTCTCATAACACAATTGTCATGGACAACAAGCTATGTTCTCACTACTTTCTATTGTCGAACTGATGTCCACTCCTGTAATTCAGATTATTTGGGTCCAGAGTAGGAGAAACTTCAGCATTACATTTTCAGAATTTGCAGTGACATTTATTTTGCGAAGTCATTGCTGCTTTTTTTCTATAATCTTCAGATATCTACCTGAGTATTTCCTCTCAGTTTTGGACTAGAATTCTCTGGGAAATAGGCTGTGTCATTCTTGGTCTATCTTCTCTACAATTCCTGATTAATGTAATTTACAGTGGATTCTGTCTACTAAGCTACAATAGATTTTAACATAGAAAAATTAAGTGGGTAGACACATTATTCAAGTAATTGAGGTAAAAGATATTAGTAATTTGTAGTAGTACAGGAATAATGAATAAAGGGAAAGAGACATATTTTAGATATATATGTGCCTTGATAGGACTCAATGTTTATAGAATTTAGAATGAATAAGATGACATGAGAAATATTTAAGAGAAAATGAATTTATGACACTGGCAAATCAAGAGATAGTGCTTCTGCATGTTGAGAGTAGCTATACCAAAGAAAAAGCATAGCTGAGTAAAAAAAAAAATAATAACGTAGCTTAGACTCTGTGTGGAAAGACTGAGAGAAAAGAAATTATTTTATATACATAACACTAGTTCATAATGATCAAATAGACTATGGCTTCTTCTATGCCTGGTTATATCATATATATATATATATATATATATATATATATATATATATGTGTGTGTGTGTGTGTGTGTGTGTGTGTGTGTGTGTGTGTCTGTGTGTCTGTGTTTGTGTGTGTGTGTGTGTGTGTGTGCGTTCAATTGGTTTAAAAATAAGATCATATCAAAGAGGGAATAAAAAGCATATATTCTGGGTTTTCCTGTAAGGACTGAGAAACCTAAATGCAGTGTTCCATGGCCCATAAAATGGTACAATAAGTAATGGCACTTGCCACAAAGCCCTATATCCTGAGTTTGTCTGCTCGAACTCACATGTACAAAGACAGAACCTAAGATTTCATGTTGTTTTTCTGACCTTACACACACACACACACACACACACACACACACACACACACACAAATTGGGGGGAGGGGTCAGAGACAGAGAAAGGGAGGGAAAGAGAGAGCAGAGAATATTCATGTACCCATTTATAAATATTCATAAAGGATTATTATAAAAACATATAATAATGGTATGACCACATATGTTTGAATTGTTCAAAATCAGTAATTTATGGTTAGTACAGCTAGGATAGCTTGATACAAAAGTTTATGATTTTAGCATGCATCTTGGGTCCATTTTAAAATGAACTTCAAGATGATGATAAATACAGCAGTCTTTGGGATTCACTTAAGACAAGTATATATCCTGTACATGGAAGCTAAGTGAAGAATAATTTTATTTTTAAAGTATAGTTATGCCAATTTCCCCTTCTCTTTCCCTCTGCCTCTCCTCCCATTCATGCCCCACTTGCAGTGTTTAATGTCAGGGCTTATTTTTGTTTAATTCGTGTCATACACTCTCACATTCAAACACACACAACTATGTAAATATAACCTGTTCAGTCTATTTACTGCTACACTAATGAACATGTGACTATGATTTTAAGGCTGAATACTTGGTAATGAATAAGCAGTAGGGAACTCTGGTCAGAGGTGTATTTTTTTTTTTTTTTTTTTTTTTTTTTTTGGTTTTCCTCAAACATTCAGAATGTGCTTTTATAGAGGCTTTAAAGGTAAGAGCACTTTTTGTCCTTGGAGAGCAGTGAGTTTCAGTTTCCAGAACCAACACTGTAGCTCAGACCTGTCTGTAGCTCCAGTTATATTGGATACAATGCTCTCTGCTGGACTCTGAGAGCAGGGATACTTGGTGGTGCACAGATGTACATGTAGGCAAAACAATAATACACACAAATAAAATAAGTAAATCCTTTCTTTCAATTCAGAAGAAATTGTATTTTTTTATCTACTCACTTCTACAATGTTTGGCAACAATCAATATTGAAGTAGATAGCATGTTATAAAGAAGAGAGACTAAAGAAAGAAGTAATAAATGAGAAACTTTTACAAGTATGTATGCTTAGGATCTATTGAGAACTATAAGTAGTCTTTCTTGTGCTAATAAGTTTTAAAAGGCTACCAATGTTAGAGTCAGGAGGGCACATAGAATGGGCTGGGTGGAGGGAAGGAAACGTGTCTTGTGATAGAGTTCTATTTCAATCCTGAGGAAGGTCATACAGACCTAAAAGACACGAATGGTATGTACTCACTAATAAGCGGATATTAGCCAAAGTATCCAGTCTTTTCAGGATAAAATTCACAGAACTCAAGAAGGCTAACAAACTGAAGGGCCCAAGTAAGGATGCTCAATCCCACTTGAGAGGTAGAAGAAAACAAACACAGCATGGGGGAGGGGGGAAGAAGGAAGGGACCTATATGGAAAATGCAACAGGATGGGGAACATGATCAGGTATCGATGAGTATGTGTGTGTGTGGGGGGGGGGGTAACAATACTGAAGCCTGAAAAGGAGGTAGAGGGAACTCTGCAGAATGTTCCACAGACCGGGTAGGGGAAAGACTCTTAGGACTCAAAGGGAGGGACCCTACATAAAATCCCATAGAGTGTGGAGAGGAAACTTGTAGAATCCATCTTCAGTAGAAAGACAGCATCAATGAGGGATGGGGATGCTATCCCATAGTCAAAAACTCTGATCTGTAATTGTTCCTGTCTGAAAGAACTGCAGGAATCAAAATGGAAAAGAGCCTGAGGCAAAATAAGTCCAAAAGGCCCAACAAGCAGATAAGAGAGTCTGATGAGTCAGATGCAGATATTCACACCCAATCAATGGAAAAAACCTGGTGGCCCTTGTGGTTGAAATAGAGAAAAGCTGGAAGAACCTGAGGAAGGTAATCCTGTAGGAAGACCAACATTCTCAACTAACTTGAACCTCTGAAATCTCTCAGACATTGAGTCACTAACCAGGCAGCATACACCAGCTGATATGAGCCCCAAACACATATACAGCAAAGGATTACTGGGTCTTAACTCAGTCAGTGAAGATGCACCTATATCTTGTAAGACTTGGGTCCTCAGAGAGTGGGGAGCTCTCGGGTGGGGGGAGACATCCTCTTGAAGACTGGGGGTAGGTGGGTGGGATGTGGAACAGTCCAGATGTTGGAGTGGGAGCGGGATAAAGTCTGGATTATTACAAAAGATTAAAGGATTTAAGAATGAAATAAAACAAAAATAAAAACACTAAAAACCCAACAAAAACAAGTTATTCTCATACATATTGAGGGAAAATGAATAGTTATGGGGTATTTTGAATCTGAAACACATGTGCTCTATAACAATGGAACTCTGATGTGAATCTGATGTAATCACAGCCTACAAACACCACTGTGTTCAGAAAGGTAGTGCTAGCCAATGGGAAGGAAACTGACTTGTGTCACTGGAAAATCTGATATGGTCATATGTTATTGGATAGCTGTTTGGTTTTCTCAATATTAAAGAAAAACAAATTTAACATTAGATTTTGATTGTAGAATAACATATTAGCCAAAAACTTACTTGTAAAACATAATTAGGAATCATCTCATTTCCAGTTGGACATTTTTATTTACATTTGTTAAATAAATAAAAGTAAGAAACAGCACTGTGTGTGCTTGTTTGCATGTGTCTTTATTTACAAAGAAAACCAAAATATGTATGGAGCCTGAAACTAGGGAGTTTTTATGACAACAAAAATATGGTTTAATTTTATATCTATGGTGATACACAGACACTATTCTTTGGAAACTATAAATGATTCATATACATTACCAGCATAAAAACAACGGTTTATATAATATTAGCAGTAAAAATGCCTCTGTTCAGAGTAACTTCAAATGTAAGTTTGCATATCTTTCAATCATTTGAAAAAAGTCACTTAAATTTTACTTTGCATAATAAACATACTAAATATTTATATTTAACTGCATTGTTTAAAACGCAGCTTATAATCATCATTTGGACAATTACTAAAATCTACATCAAATTATTCACTGATAAATATGTTTAGATTTCTAACATGAGGGATTTTTAAGGATTATTACAAAATAAAAAATGTAAGTATAAATTTTTAATTTTGAATTATTAGCAACTGCATTGTACTCATAAAAAAGGAAATATAAAAATCCAAAATGTTTTAAGTAATTATGTTAATTTCAGTTTGGATACCAAATCAAATCAATTCAACCAAAGTGATTTCAAATCTTTTTAGCCAAAGAATGTGCAGTCGTTCCTTTTAGTTGTTATGACAAAATGCCCAAGGAAAGGAACTGAAGAGAATGTGTCATTTTGACTATAATCTAGGGTTCAGTCCATCCTGGGGGTGTGGATTGGAAACACAAGCAAGTCCAGCCTTGAAGGTAAGGGCATGAGCAGCTGGTCTCATTCATCTATAATCAGGGAACAAAGAGGCAAATGCTCTTGTTAGGCCTACTCTTTCCTTTTGCCTTTTCCCTAAACTAAATTTGGGGACCCCAATCCATGAGTTAAACTCAGAACCCAATCCTCTCTCAATCAACTACCTCACAGTTCTTCTCAAACTTTGCATTTCAGACTGAGTAAATCCAGTCAATTGGCAGTTATCCTCTTTCTCAACACTGAGATCTTGGTTCATGCTTATGGACTTCAAATTAAAATAAGTTCTCTACCATTCTCCTAGACTTTATGTTCCAATGATTTTAACTGGGAAAGATCAATTTAAGGATTTTATTCTTACCCAGCAATGAACGTTAAATGACACCAATAATTTTGACTAGAATGCATTTCTTCCCCCAGTGAACATGATACTACCTGGGTTGTTTTCTCTTCATTGAAAAGAACAGTAAAACCCTCTCAGATTCTGGTACACCTAGACCTTAAATCATTAATAATACAAGAGCAAGGAATACAGCCTTGTGGCAATCCTTGATATTTAAAAATCATTATGTTTAATCTTTATGCACCAAAAAAACTTTGACTTTTTCCATGTTACTTTTTGTTTTATAAGTACTTTATGCTCATTGAAACTAGTAAGTTTTCAATAAATACTATTAAACCTTTAAAAAAATCAAGTACTGACAAAAATATATTCATATAGTTTTATGCAAAATACTTTTAAAATCTGTATATTTAATTTTGTTTTTTAAAATAAAGTTGTTAAAAAAAAGAAAAGAACAGTCAACAGCATGGTAGCTGTTAAAAAGGAATTGCAAAGAGCCAATGTCAAGGGGAAAACAGATCTAGCTGAGCATACTTGCAGGTAACCAGGGGACTGAACACAGGGAACCTAATGAAGGAGCTAAAGGAAGGACTAAAGGAGCTGAAAGGTGTTGCAACATCAGGGGAAGAATATTATCAACCAACCAAACCCTCCACAACTTCCATGGACTAAAACACCAACCACTGAGCACACACTGAGAGACCTATTACTCCAAGGGCATATGTAGCTGAAGATAGCAGTGTCTAGCATCCGTGTGAGAAGAGGCCTTTGGTCCAGGGAAGACATATTTTTCCAATGTAGGAGAAAGCCAAGGCAATAGGGTAGAGAGGGTGATTAGGAGCTAGTGCTCCTTCTTAAAAATAAGTGGAGGGGAAGGGGGTAAGAAAGCAGGGTGGGGGGAGGGGATAACATTGTAAATACAGAGAGTTTCTAACAAAAACAATATTTAAAAAAACACTATTTAATAGCTTGTAGACACAAAGGTAATTCATCACAGGAGAAGTTGGAGCAGAGGCCAGTATTATAAGAATTATTTTTTTATTTGAAATCTTTGGCCAGACTTAACAATCTTATGAAAAATCTCTACAATGAGTTGATCACAAATATAAGCATTTTACTAGATTAAATATGAAACACTTTAAAGTCAATATGATGTATAATTATACTAATTAAAAGGTCTGAATTTAGAGAGATGACTTTAATTTAACTCAACCTATGTATCAAGAAATCAAAATCTCATTGGGAAAGGGCTTCTGTATTTCAGACCAAAATAGATATGGAGCCATTACTTTGGTCATGGTATCATGGTGATGCTCCTCTCACTGGAGGCTAGGATTCCCTCACACATGCACCCTACTGTTTCATGGATGCTGACCTCCTAGGTTTATCTCCCACCATGTCCAGTTCTTCTCAGTCATATTGAATAGCTGGTGTACTCATATACTCTTGTGAAATGACAAAGGTCAGTGTCTTTACTGCTAGAAACAGGATGCTTTTCTTCTTGGTATTACTAGGTAAAAGTGATACCTGTTTCCCAGTTTATAGGGGGAAAAAGGCAATTATTTCAGTGTGCGTTTTTGGTCCAGGTTCACTTACACATGTTTTATTTTTAGTCAATAAGACAGTAGTAGTAGCTATTGTCAACAATGTTTACCTGGATACGGAGGTAAGTACAAAAGTTGAGGCAGCAGCTAGAGGGCAGTAGAGACAGATCTTGTCTCCAAATAAATAACAACAACAATAAAGTTTTATGCCAAAAATACAAAGCAAAATATATGGGTGAGGAACCTAAATGACTAACTGAAATAACAAAGATTTTACAGATGTATTTTAAATTTATATTTTAAACCTCGAGATCTCGTGATGAGATTAAGTTCACTTCAAGAGTAATTTGTTAAACAGAGCTTTACTAGGGTGAGGCCCCTGCTCCTGGGGTGCTTCTGAGTTCAGACAGCAGGACAGCTGCCCTTTCTTTGCTACTACAGCAGCAACACCCCCCAGCTCTCAATAGTGGCCTTGGAATGACTGACAGGAAGCTGTGGAGAAACGTCTGAGAAAAATAACCTCTGGCTCCAAGAATCCCAGAAATGAATACCACTGGAAGGCGTTGTAATTATTTGCCAGTAATTACTGCTTGACTATTTGAGAACATGTTTCATTAGTTAGAATTATTTCTTTCTAAAAATATGGCTGTCAGTTAATTACAGAGAAATTATAACAAAGACACCATTATTTTAAAAATTATAAGTTCAAATAATTTGTACTTTTGATTCAGTAATAAAAAGCCTTGCACATGACCAGAAAAGAAAGATAGCAAATTATATATTCTAATTTAATTGATTTCCTTGGCAAGGATCATTTAATAAATTTCATTTACTAATTTATATATTTCACCAGTTTCCAGAACTTCTCATTAGCAGCACTGATTACCATGTCACCAGAGAAGAGACTCCTTGAGAAATGGAGAATTCAGAAATATAAATATCATATGTTTAACATATATACCACGTATGGTCAAGAATCCCAAAAAGCTGACAGGATCCTGGTGGTTGACTCATATTAGAATTAACAGAAAGACATATATTTTCTTAAAGACTCAAATAGAATAAACCTCTTCTAATTAGCTTTATTTTTTTTTTCCCTTCTCAATAGCTATTAGCCAGGGACATTCAGAATTCTTTTGTTCTCTTGGTCCAGTTGTTCTAAGAGCTTTGAATTCTGTCCATACCAATGGTAGTGGTTTGATTCTTTCCAAGAAAGATCAGGGAGCCTTTATTTGCCCCTATCAGAGAGGCTGTTGTCTATTTCTACAATAGGGAGATATTAGAGAAAGGATGTGAAATAGAAAATTACATAGTTTTGGTTAAATACTGTATGGTTATTTCTATTCAAATAGTCCAATAGTCAACTATGATTATAACTCAGAAAAACCTACAAGATGGTATAAAATTATGAAAAGTAGAATTAGAATCTACAGACAGTTCTCTCTTTAAGTGCTGCTGCTACCTCCAAGGCTGTAGGTGCCCATGGGCTAAGCTAAATTGGGATAAAATCTGTTATAATTCTATTAATGATCTTGTCTTTCTATTCTATGTCAAAGGCTTGTTTCAAATTCCTGTTCAATTTTGTGTAGATTTGTTATTGATTTAGCATTTACCTGAACTTGGTAACCTCCTTATTTTAAGAAGGAGACCACAAGAAAAGATAACTTAAACTATATTCAGGCTCTTCAACAAACAGTGTTGGCTCAACTGGCAGTCAGCATGCAGAAGAATGCTTATCTCCTTTTACAAAGCGCAAGTACAAGTGTTTCAAAGATCTCCACACAAAACCAGGTACACTTAAACTGTTATAAGAGGAAGTGGGAAAAACTTTAGAACACATAGGCACAGGGGAAATTTTTATGAACAGAACACCAATGGCTTGTGCTTTAAGATCAAGAATTGATAAATGGGACTTAATGAAAATACAAGGTTTCTGTAAGGTTAAAGACACTGTCAAAAAAAAAAATGGCAGCCTACAGATTGGAAAAAGATCTTTACCAACACCTCATCTGATAGAGGTTTAATATCCAATATATACAAAGAACTGAAGAAGTTAGACTCTAGAGAATCAAACAATCTTATTAAAAAATGGGATACAGAGGTAAACAAAGTTCTCAATTGAGGAATATATCATGGTTGAGAAGCACCTAAGAAAATGCTCAACATCCCTTGTCATCAGGGAAATGCAAATCAAAACACCCATAAGATTCCATCTGACACCAGTCATAATGGGTAAGGTCAAAAACTCAGATGACAGCAGATGCTGGCAAAGATGAAAAGATAGATGAACACTCCTCCACTGTTGGTGGGTTGTAAGCTTGTCCCGCGCAACCGTCTCGCCTGCAAGAACGACGCGGCACACAAAATAGAATCCTTCTGCGGTAAACTTTATTAATCTGGAAAAACCGGTACTTGCTTCACGTAACGAAAAGGACGGGGAAAACCAAGAGATCCAAGGAGACGAACAGGACGAACAAGCTCCACGAGACGGCCGAAAAACCAACGGGAGAAAGAGAGGAAGAAGAGAGGAAGAGAGAGAGAGCTATCCAGCTCGCCCCCTTATAAAGGGATCAGTCCTTGCCTTGGACGCGGAGCCCCCTGATTGGTTGAAGCTCACCAGGCCCTATGACGCCACGGGAAGAGGCGGAACTCATAAAGCGGAAGTTACCCAGCCTGTGCGCACATGGCTTGTTTACTGCTAACTCCAGCCAGATATCAGCGCCATCTTGTAATGGCGAATGCGTGGGAATGTGTGGGCGGCGCCCCACATAAGCTGGTACAAACACTTTGGAAATCAGTCTGGTGGTTCCTCAGAAAATTGAACATAGTCCTACCTGAAGACCCAGTAATTCCACTTCTGGGCATATTCCCCAAAGATGCTCCAACATACAATAATAACATGTATTCAACCATGTTCATAGCATCCTTATTTATAATAGCTAGAAGCTGGAAAGAACCCAGATGCCCTTCAGTAGATGAATGGATACAGAAATTATGATATATTTACACAATGGAGTACTACTCAGTTATTAGAAACGATGACTTTATGAAATTCCTAGAAAAATGGATGCATCTAGAGAATATCATCCTAAGTGAGGTAACCCAGTCACAAGAGAACAGACATAATATGCAGTCATTGATAATGGATACTAGCCCCAGAAAGCTCTGAACACCCCAGAAACAACTACCAGGCCCTATAAAGCAAAAAAAAAAAAAAAAAAAAAAAAAAAAAAAAAAAAAAAAAAACAAACATAAAGGACAAAAAGTGGTAGCCTCAGTCCTTCTTAGAAAAAAAAAAAAAAACAATAAGTGCATAGTACCCTCTCAGAGTGAGGTACACCTAGACCTTAAATCAATATAACTCAAGAACTAAGATGACAGCCTTGTGCCAATTTTTGGTATTTAAAAATCATTGTTTAATCTTTACACTCCAAGAAAACTTTTACAATTTCCATGTTTCTTTTTGTTTTACATGTACTTTATGCTCATTGTAACTAGTAAGATATCAATGCCTACTATCAAACCTTTAAAAAAATAAAGTACTGACAAAAATATATTTATATAGTTTTATGCCAAAATGCTTTTAAAAATCTATTCATTTATCTCTGTTTTTTAAAAAATAAAGTTGTAAAAATGAGAGAAATAAGTAATCTCAAGCAAAGTGAGGCAAATGAAATGAAATAGAAGTTTGTATCATAAAATAGTATTAAATTGTAATATCTATCTATCTATCTATCTATCTATCTATCTATCTATCTATATTCAGGATATCAAGAACAGGGAACCTTTTAGGAATATGACTCCAAAATGGGAATGGCTCCCAATAGTACCATATACCCCACTGTGTGAAATGGGGCCACTCCCTAAACAGGAGCAATTATTTCATGAGAGCCAGATCAATCCCTTGAGTGAAATTGAGAAGCAGCAGGGACTTACTGCTCCCAGAATCAGACTGGTAATAATGATCAAACCACCTTTCATCCAAGACTGTTAATTCATACTTCTTGTCCAAATTCTTTTCCCTTTCCTATTGAAACCTAAATCTCTTCTCACTCTGCCCTTCAAGATGGAGCTAAGAATGAAAGCCCCCCAATCTCAGCCTACTCCTACTTCCCAGAATAGCTAACTAACAAATCCATTTCTCTTCACACCTTACTTTTTTCTTTTCAGTAAGTTTAAGGAAAGGGATGAGATGTGCTCTGTTGAGGACTCCCTAAGTTCACAATGGCTTACATCATTATCAACACATCTACTGACTACATAAAAATAAATAAAGTAAACCATTGTACTATCAGAGGATAAAAAGATTAATATCACTAAACACCAAGCAGACTGTTCATCAAAGAGATGATTCTATTTGACACATTATAATTATACCATCCCTAATTATTTGAGAATGTGTAAGAAATAAAGAGGCTGTTAGGTATGTAAAAACAATTTCAATTTCATGTTTTATCTGAGTGTCTTAAATCATGAAAGATAATGGATCACAATTCTTTCTACACACAATACATTCTGGCTCTTGGTCACCCAGCTTAGTTAAAGTATGTAACATTTCTTACCAACCCTTGCTTTTTAAGAAGTACAAGGATCAGAAAAAGAGTCTCCTTAAGTCAATCGATTTTGAGTGTTGTTGGGAAATATAGTTCATGACAGAACTTCTACGATTAAACCTCAAAGTTTTTATTTGAAACATCTTTTAATCTGGAATGTGATGTTAGTCTCAATCCCATAATAATTGAAAAGAGAAAAATTAATTCCCCCACTTTATATAATCCAGCAGACACAACCCATTGCCTACATGTTCTCCATGAAAGCAATGACTAGCTCTCAACCTGACAGTGGTGTTAATCAAGAAAGCTTATGTTGAATTAAATTGACAATAGGATTGATCCTTCACATGAACAAACTGGATTAAGAAAAAAATTGCAATTTTTTATCACACAAACAGTACTAACATGAGCTCTTTAAAAAAAATAAGTTCATAAGTTTAGAGTGCTTATAAAAAAAGCTTGCTATCTTTGTGTGTGTGTGTGTGTTTGTGTGTGTGTGTTTAATTTTATAGATATGGTTCTCTGAAAAAAATTATTATTTATTTCTAATAAAACATATATATATATATATATATATATATATATATATATATATGTATGTATATTAAGGAGGAGAGACAGAATTTACATACTCACATAAAGTCTTTAAGAAGGAATATATGATCAAGTCTACTAGAGAATTCTTACAAATTGGGGAATATTTGCCTTTATATTTGATCTGTATTTACACTAACAATGGTGTCAGGATTCCTTACTAGTTGAATATAGTGAGTTAGTCTCTACACAGCTAACTCTATTTTCTTAATTTTGTTCACTAGAGATGGGTATATCATAATTTATTTTCTCAATATTTATTGAAGTAATATTTATCGCCACATGAATGACATTTAAAATGTAAAAAACTCTGAACAATATATCCTTAATAATAAGTAATTGAACCCCACATATGATAACCCAGAATTATGATTCATTTAGGTTTAGCCTGAGTATGGCAACAAGAAATTGGCAAGGTTAGTAGGAAACTGGACATAGTTCTCAGATGAAAAAAGCTGACAGTAGCACAGGGTACTTGTCTCAGGGGAAAGAAAGAAATAATAAATGAAAGAATGAAAAACAAGTACAAAGTACATATCAGGAAAGAGAGCAATGCCACTGTCTCCATTGTTTGAGAAATACATTCCTATACTCAGTAAAAGTAAGTCAATACCTTTAGTAGAACAGTTTAATCTCCTTAAAGTAAGTCTGTACTTTGAAAGACCCTTGAATCTCTTAAAAAACAAATGAATTCACAAGCAACCATTGGAAACTAATGTTTCTCTTCTGCAGGAGAGCTACTTCCCTGAAGCTAAGAAGAGGTAAGGATTGGGAAAGATTAAGGAGAACAAGTGTTTATGGAAATGTAGGCAGTATTTTAATGTAGTGGGTATGAGAAATAAATAGACTGTGGCCCAAAGCCAAGCAGAGATTGTTCCCTGGTGGATGAGGGTGGAAGAAAGATTGGTTTTAATAGGTGATGTCAGAAACGTAGACAGACTATGCTTCTTTCTGTCATTACAATAGAAACAGCACTGCTAATGGTAGAGAAGACACTTGAGCAAGCCACACAGGATGGCTTGCCTTTAAAGTTATACAAAACAAACCAACTCAACCAAAATAATGGCTTTGAAACTAATTAAAAACAAAACTTGTTATCCTCTTTATGTGCTGAAAAAACTCTAATTGGAAACTGCAAGTCTTCTAACATCTGTTAAATGCTTTGTCACATGGATCAAAATGAGAAGTTGCTTAACATTTTTTTTCCACATTTTAATGCCCCCAAATACGATTGTTCTAGTCTTCCACAATTTCTTTCTATCTATTATCCTCCCAATTAAAACTATTTATAGCATCTAATTTCTAAAATTTTTGTTGCTATTCCATCTAGGCTAAGAAATTTTTCCAATTAAAAATTGTTATTTTTAAAATTTGAAAATAGCAGAAATAGTTTTATAATTTTATATTAGCAGATGAGAATTTTACTAAAATCTTTCATATCTGAAAAAAGTTAATGCAACCTGAATTCTCTTGGTCTGTAACTAAAGTTCTATTACTTTAAATCATGTTAATTAGTATATTGGCACTTAAACATAAAAAAAAGAATTTTAAAGCAAGGAAAATAAATTTTGAAGAAACAGTAAACTGGAGGACATATTCTTGTATAGCTGGGAACTTGCAATTATCAAAACAGATATGGTCAAAAATCACTCACAATAGCATATTGCTATATCTATATATTAGCTTTACTCTGTCCCCATCAGAGAAGCTTCTCTTGGGAATTTCAAAAGATCCACAACAGGATGATGTGCAGAGGGTAAGAGATGGACTCAGCCCTACCTGTGATATCTTCATCAAATCCTTGGCAGGTGGTTAAGACACCACTGAAGTAACTCTGTCAAGTCATATTCCATTGAAGAAAACTGATTTTGTTTTTCAGCAGGTAATAACAACTCATACTCTCCTGATTTGTGTCTACTTACTTTTCTAAGTGCTATGATTTTTCTCCTTGGAACTGGCACAAGTCTTGTGTGGGCCATCATAGTCTTTGTGAGTTCATATTTATGTCAATCCTGTTGTATCTAGAAGATACTATTTTCCTGAAATCATCCATTATCTCTAGCTCTCACACTTTTTGCTTGGAGAACAGGACCCATGCCCAGGATTAGTTGTTCAACACAAAAGTGACCACATGGTTATTGTGAGTTTTCTTTGCTTATTTTGTTGTTGTTGTTTACTTTTTTCTTTGCATTCCTTTGATAATTTCGCTGTATTTTTTCTTAAAATTTGTTTCTATTTTCACTTTTTTTGCATTTGTGTGAGTGTGTGTGTGTGTCTATGTGTATGAAAAAGGAAAAAGGGAAATAGAAAGAAAATGGGACACAAAGAGTGCATAATAATTTGAATGTTTAGGAACATAAGTAAAATCTGGGAATATTTGGGGAAAGACAAGGCATATGATTACAATCTATTGCATAAAATTTTAAATAAAATTAAAATAAACTTGTAACTACAAAAACACAAATCTTATCAAAAAAAGTATATGAGATATTTTATTCTGGATCTAAATAGGAGTTTCTAATGAACCAGGAAGCCTGATCTAGGTTATCAAAAATTTTAGGTTCCAAATGATTAGTTCAATGATGATTTACTGTAAAAGAATCATATTATTCACAATGTAAGATATTTATAAATGCCCTTGTGAGAATATCATTTGGGTTGCAAGGTTATAACAAAAAGACAAATATCCATTGTGGGTCTCAGATAATATCTGAGGATATTTTTAGCTTCTGCTGGGTGAAAGCCAGCACTCTATTATAACATTCCACAAAGTTTCCTAAGTTAGTCACTGGAATATAAGCTCACCCACAGAGGAAGATAATGGCTCCCAGAGAAAGCAGGATAATTTGTAATTCTGCCCTAAGTACAATATGTGGACAATCACTGAAGTTCTTATCAGTCTGTGGAGAAGTAGGTGTGTCTTCTGTAGATGCACAGGAGGAAACAGTATTGGAGAAAAGGTGATTAATGTTCACAGTGAAATAGATACTATAGGATAGAAACAAGGAATGAAATAATAGATATGGATGCTGTGTATCAAAATCGACTCCTTCTTTCAGAATCCCTTAGGAGTTCAAAGACAGATAAATAGATTTTCCCACTTAACTGCAAATAAAGGTCTGAATTAGAGACTAGAATTGGTGATTGTGGTAGAGATATGATTGTGAAGTACTTCCTGCTCTTCCACAGAAATCCAGTTTGGTTGACAGTATCCACTTTAGCATGTTCACACTTTCTGAAGTCTTGTTCCCTGGGACCCAACACCTTTCTAGTGTCACCAGATACCTGCATGCACATGTACCTCCAATCCACACATAATTAAATTTTAAATAAAAACAAAGTATTATGTAGCATACATGGGCTGGTTCATGGTCTCAAGTACATGTATAGCAAAGCACTGCCCAGTCTGAAATCAGTGGGAGAAGGATATGCTTAATCCTATGAAAATTTGATGATCCCAATAAAAGAATGCTGGTGGAGGTAAGGGGGTGGGTGTGAGAGTTTTCTCTCATAGACATGGTAGGGAGGAGGAATTGGGGCCAAAGTACTCAGACCAAGAAGGGGTGAAGTTTTGAAATTTAAATAAACAAAATAGCTTAATTTAAAAAGGAACATCTAAAACCTATAATTTCAACATGTATAGTCTACCTGAGTAGATCAAAAGAAAGAAGAAGAGGAAGAAAGGAAGAAGAAAGAAAAGAGAAGGAGGAGTAGAAGGAAGTTGTGGAGGAGAAGCAAAATAGTGGATGCTAAGAAATATTTGGAGTAATGACCAATGGGTTTGAATTTTAGGCATATGATATTGGTTTATTATGAAAAATATCAACCAATTATAATAAATATTAAGATAAGAGACTATAGCAATATCAATTAATTTTTAAAAAGTATTAAAAAAACTTGAGTAAGCATTTATAAATGTACTATAACATGAAAGAAAAATAGAAAGTAAATGTGTGTAGTATGGTTAGGAGGTCTGGAATATGGTGCATGCACTTTTTAAAGGTGCATTGGCATAGATAATGCAACTAGAGGGATGTTGTTGTTGTCATCCAGAAGCAAAGGCTGAGCTAAGAGTATTCTGGTGTTTACAGACTATATGAAGTTCAAGAAAAAAAAAAAAAAGAAAACGAAAAACAATTATGCTTAATCTTTACACACCAAGAAAACTTTGACTAATTCCAGGTTACATCATGTTTTACATGTATTTTATGCTCATTATAACTAGTAATAACTACACTATCGAACCTTTAAAAAACCAAGTACTGACAAAAATATATTTGTATACTTTTATGCAAAAATGCTTAAAATCTGTACATTTACCTTTGTTTTTTTTAATAAAGTTGTTCAATTAAAAAAAAGAAAGAAAAGGACATACCAAAAAAAGAGTGTTTCTAGATAGGTGCTTGGCTACTAAGATACATGTCCAGGCCTTCCTATTATTCCTAATAACTAAAAATGTGCTATGAATTTGCTACTTCTGACAACAGCTTGGCAGTACTGAAAAGAGAATCACAAGTACTGTGTAGGTCACCAGAATCAAAATTGTATTGAATAATTGATTATCATCTTTTATATCATAAATAATCATTATCCTAAAATATTTTTGACTATGGCATGATACGAACAACATAGTGAAAAAATGTGAATTAATATTAAAGTGAAAAAACAGTTTAAATGAACAAAAATAAATTTAAAATCATTTTTAATTTTTGGAGAATAAAAAAGTAAAATGTGTTTGATAGCACATTGTGAAACAATAAGAAAATATTTTAAGATTAAATTATGGTACAAAAAATAATGGAATGATTTTGACAGTTTCATAATTAAAAATAATAAAAACATTCTTCAAAAAATCTGTCTTTCCTATGTAAAATGCTAGATGTTAGCCTAATTTCCAATTCTATAAAAAGATAATGTCCTAACATACAGAGTTCTTTATGGTCCTGAAAACTTTATAAAGAAGCATTAAACATCAGAAAATATAATAAAAATGGGTAAAATTAAGTAATTTTTATGAGAAAAAGAAAAATGTCACAAGCACACACACACACACAGAGAAAGAGAGAGAGAGAGAGAGATAGAGATAGAGAGAGAGACAGAGAGAGAGAGAGAGAGAGAGAGAGAGAGAGAGAGAGAGAGAGAGAGGCCTACGGATTTATTGATTGAAATTAAGACAAAGTAGTATGGATGAAAAATGGGTTAATATTGGGTGTACACTTTTATTCTTTAGCATATGAACATTTTGTCTTTGTGTATATGCATTATGTGGATTCCTAGTACTCACAGAGGATGAAAAGGGGAGTCTGATGCCCAAGAACTGAAATTAAGAATAGCTGTAAGTCACCATGTGGGTGCTGGTTACTGATCCTGGTTCATTAATAGGGGCAATGAGTGCGTTTATATGGTGATTCCTTAACAAATAGAAGAGTAAAAAGAATTTCACCACTGACTATTGTTTATTGTAATATTTTTCCATCAAGATTTAATAAAAGATTACAGAAAATTCAAATGTAAATAGAAAATTGATAAATTGTAAATTCTCTTTACCTAAAGTTCTAGGTAAATCTGTCAAGCAATGATTGCATATTAACTTGAGAGAGAGAGAGAGAGAGAGAGAGAGAGAGAGAGAGAGAGAGAGAGAGAGAAATTACTATTACTCAAAATACATTAGGATTCACATAAAATGACATCTAATTTTCTCATACAAATTACAATACATCTTGAATGGCATAATTACCCTGCCAAGTAGAGAAAATATTTTAGAAATGGGGTGCTGTATTCACAAGGGTATAATGAAATATAGAGTTTTACTATTCAGTGATAGTAAATAAAACACTGTCAGGGGTGCAATTTTAAAATATTTATTGATTTTTTTTGTAAAATAAAGATCTAATTTTAACAAGACATACTATAGTTATTTAAACTAAGAAAATATTTAAAGTAATTATTTACATAAATGAATATTCAGCCAGTTGTATTGTAGGATATAAGAAAACGCAAAGAAAAGAATGAAGTCTGGTCCCCATCTGCTTCCTGAGATAAAGTTGATCCATAGCTCTTGGTACTTAAATACCACCAGAAAACCAGGCCTCCTAGGAGCGCTTTCACTCCTAAATTCACAGGTGACACCAACACTTTTGCTCCAAAAACTGTCCAAAAGGAGAAACATCAGTAAGCCACAGGGCACAGGAAATTCAGAGCAGCTGGGGACAAGATTCTTCCAGTATCTATCTGCACCCAGCAGCTAAAGCTGAGCCACAGCACTCCATACTGCGTAGAAAATCCAACTCAAAAATAACTGGTCTCTAGGGAAAGGTGACACACTAAGGTCACAGTCTTAAAGGCTCACAGAAGGACAAGCTCCAGTCAGAGTAAGCAAGACAAACTAACACCAGAGATAACCAGATGGCAAGAGGCAAGCACAAGAACCTGAGCAATAGAAACAAAGGTTAATTGGCATCATAGGAACACAGTTCTCTTGTCCCTCCACAGCAAGCCCTGGGTACCCCAACACACCAGAAAAGCAAGACTGTAATTTAAAATCACATCTCATGATGATGATAGAGGACTTTAAGAGGACATAAATAGCTACCTTAAGTAATACAGGAGAACATGGATAAACAGGTAGAATTACTTAAAGAGGAAACACAAAAATTCCTTAAAGAAGTACTAAAAAACATTACCAAACAGGTGAAGGAATTGAACAAAACCATACAGTATCTAAAAGTTGAGATGGAAACAATAAAGAAATCACATAAGGAGACAAACCTGGAGATAGAAAATCTAAGAAGAATATCAGGAGTCATAGATGCAAGCATTATCAACACAGAAGAAGAAATAGAAGAGAGATTCTCAGGGGCAGGAGATACCATAGAAAACATTGACACAACACTTAAAAACAATGCAATATGTAAAAAGTGCTAACCCAAAACATTCAGGAAATCTAGGACACAATGTAAATACCAAACCTAAGGATAATAGGTGTAGTAGAAAGTGAAGATTCCCAATTTAAAGTGCCAGTAAATATCTTCAACAAAATTCTGGAAGAAAATTTTCCTATCCTAAAAAAACAGACATCCATGAACAAAAAGAGGCCCAGAGAACTACAGATAGATTGGACCAGAAAAGTTATTTCTCTTATCACATGATAATCAAAAAAGCAAAGACATAAAACAAAGAAAGAAGGGGAAAATGTCACGTAACATATAAATGCAGACCTACCACAATCATAGGAGACTTCTCAACAGACACTATGAAAACTGTAAGATTATGGGCAGATGTCATACATAATCTAAGATAACAAAAATCCCAGCCCAGGCTACCATACCCAGAAAAACTTTCAATTACCATAGATGGAGAAACTAAGATATTCCATGACAAAATCAAAATTACAGAATATCTTTGTACAAATCCACCCCTACAAAGGATAATAGGTAGAAACTCCAACAAAAGAAGGAAATCTACACATTAAAAAAGCTAGAAAATAATCAAATTTTAACAAAAATAAAAAATAGATGTTAGCCACAAAAACATAATTTCACATCTAACAAAATAACAAGAAGCAACAATCATTTTTCTTTAATATTTCTTAACTAAATCCCCCAGTAAGAAGACACATACTAACAAATGGGGAAACAAAGGACCCACAGTTTTTTTTTTTTTTTTTTTTGCATATAGAAAATGTTCCTCAGTGACAGAGACAGACACTACTTTTGCAGTAAACATTAAAAGTTGAATTGAGACACCCCTAGACAGTAGATATAGTTCTTTCTGTTGTTGTATAATATCATAAATAAACCAGAGTTAATGACCTCTTATGAGACATAAAAGTATTGAATTGATTTTCTGTATATTGGCCCCCATAGTCTTACTCAACAGGTGCTGCTTTTGGTATGGAGCCACTAGCACAAACTCTGTTGTCAGTCGAAGCTGCCCTCATGGTCTCACTACATCTGCACAACTCCCTTCTGTGGTGGTTTACTCTTCCTGCCCTACTGACTCCATCCTAAGGTGTTTATTTACCCCAAATCGCAACACAAACACAACTCTAAAGCCAGTTAGCTTTTCATACAAGTTTATATATCAAACTCTCAATCCACAATCCCTCTACACAATAAGATTACATCAAATAGAAAAATATTTTAAAAATGCCTTTCTATATGAAATATAAGACATATAAAGTCCTGAAATGTTCATAGCTACTTATCACCAATTAAGCCCATCTGGATATAATTTATCCTTCCCAATGTCCATCTTGGAACTTCTCTTCGTCCTCCCCTGTCCTCTGACCTCTGACCTTCTCTCTCTACCCCACTTCCTGGCCCAATCACTGGCTCTTGCCTTTACTTTACTAATTAAAATGGGAAGGTTCAGAGGAAACCACCTTCATGAGTATATGACTAGGCAGTCCTTCAGGAAGTGGGATTAATATCAAAATATGAATGGTTGTATTAAAAGGCAGAAAAAAATTTTACCATGCACATGAACACAGGAAACAAGATATCTCAGTCCTTCTTAAAAAGGTATAACAAAGCACCCCCAGGAAGAAATACAGGGACAAATAGAGGAGTAGTAATTGAAGGAAAGATCATACAGAGACTGCCTCACATGGGGATCCATCCCATATGCAGCCATTAAATGCACACACTATTGCTGATGTCAAGAAGTGGTTATGGGGAGGAGCCTGATATGGATGACACCTCAGAGGCTCTGCCAGAGCCATACTGATATAGATGAGGATGCTTGCAGCTAAACATTGACCACAATGAAGGAGCAAGAGAAAGGACTAAAGGAGTTTAAGGTGTTTGCAATCCCATAGAAAGAACAATAATATCAACCATCCAGCCAGCAGCTGGAAACAATCTAGATTTCCTTCAACAGAGGAATAGATACAAAAATTATGTTCCATTTTCACAATGGAGTTCTACTCTGCTATTAAAAATATTGACTCCATAAAATTCTTAGGCAAATGAATGGAACTAGAAAATAGTATCCTGAATGAGGTAACACAGTCACCAACCCCTCCCCCAAAAACAAAAATAACTCAAAACAAAACACTTCACATTGTACATGTTCACTAATAAGTGGATATCAGATCAAAATCCAGAATGCCCAAGATACAATTCACAGACCATTTGAAGTTCTAGAAGAAGGACTATCAAAGTGTGGATCTTTCAGTGCTTGTTAGAAGAGGGACCAAAATACTCTTGTGAGGGAGAGGGTAGGAGAAATTTTGGAGAAAATGAGGAAGGAGAGGGGGAAAATGGGGGACATGATCATGTATGGGAAGACTCAGGGATGATATACACAGGGTCAGGAATTTGAACAGAAGTGTGTAGCAATGGAGGATGAGAAACTTGGGGTACCCACCAGCAAGTGCCAGATGTCAGGAAAGAAGGAGATTCCCAGGATGAGTTTACCTGAAATGTCCACCAAATGAGAGGGAGGACCCATAGATACTGTATCCAGTGGTTAGGCAATGCCCCAGGTGGGACATGGGCCCACCCGCTCATCTCCAAATTTTTAACCTAGATTTGCTCCTCTCTAAAGGACATAAGGGAACAAAGCATGGAGGAGAAACTGGAGGAAAGGCCATCCAGGGAAGGCCCCACATGACAATCAGGTCTATACAAATCCATACCTAGACACTATTTTGAATGCCAAGAAGTGCTTGCTGACAGGAGCCTGATAGAGCTGTCTCCTGAGAGGCTCTGCTAGAGGCTTACAAATACGGAGGTGGTTGCTCACAGCCAACCATTGGACTCAGAACAGGAACCACAATGGTGAAGTTAGAGTAAGGACAGAAGGAGCTGAAAGGGTTTGCAACACCAAATAGGAAGAACAACAATATCAACCAACAGGGGGGATGGAATAGGTGGTTTTTGGTGGCAAACCGAGAAAGCAGATAACATTTGCAATGTAAATAAATAAAATATTCTGTTAAAAAAGGAAAGAAATCAAGTACTAGACAAAAATCCCTAGTATAAATTAAAATTGTAATCAAAAGATGATTTATCCATGCCAATTAATATTAAAAGAAGCAAAAATGTTAATAAACTCTATGTAGATAGCTATGTTTTTTAATTGTGCAATAACATTTCATGGGATCAAATATAATGAACTAAATATGATCTTGTTCTACAAGTACCAAGCTGAATTATTAAACAGATACATGCATAATACTTATTTTGTGGTTTTATGTACAGATTAGTTACATTTAAAAGTTTATTTATATTCATTTGTAAATTTATGACAATGATTTTTTATCTAAATTTTATATAACAGACACCAGGTTTATCATATAGAAAATGTGAAATGAAAAAAAATGTTTAAATTGCATCTTTATATTTTATTTTGAATTGAATTATGTTTAGCACATGCAAGGGGGGAAGAAAGCCATCAAGAGAAAGCTTAGGGTTTTATATCTTGCTTCCACAGAATCTTCAAATATTTGGTCATGATTCCCAAGTGTTTGCTAAAGTAGTTCTGAACAGAGAAGTACAACAGTTGGTCAAATCCTTAAAATAACAACAGACAGGGCACCACAGGGAACTGACTGGGTCCACTGATTTCTTAGCAAAAGAAAGCAAAGACATGCTTAGATCATTTTTACATAAAACAACTGGGAAGATACCAGCTTTGAAGGGTCTTGTCTTTGGATGTAGTCTCAGATATACTGCCTAAAAGCGAGACGAAATATGCTGAATATTGGCTCCTTTTTCAGAGCTAGTGCAAGCAATGTGGTCAATGGAATCTTCACAATAATACTTTCATGAACTCTAGTCCTGATAACTCATTTGCTTACCTTTGAATTATTTGAATATATTATGATTGAAATTTTATTATGAATTTATTTTATTTCTCTCGGAAGCCCTAAAAGATTTTGCTTAACATAAACAGTTCTCATTTGCAACTCAGAGGATAAAATAATGTGGGAATAATAGATATATGTGCATCTGTATATACATGGGTATATACAATACATATAAAATAATAGATATGTGTGTATGTGTCTATACATATACATATAATAGTTATATGTGTATTCTATAAAATATATAGATAATGACATATCAGAGTCACAGAATCACAAGTATTTTTCCACTTTTTAAAATTTTAATTAAACCACTTTCTACATTATACTTTTTCCAACTTCACCTCAGTCCACTTGCCATTGTCTCTCCCATGTCTTTACCTTCTCTAACAGATTACTGCTTTTCAGTTTATATTAAATCTCAAACCTGACAAATCTCAGCTGGCAGAGAGGAGGTGGGATGGAAGTCCCAACCCTAGAAAACAAGTATTTGCAGCTGTTACCTTTGGGGAGACTGGGTCACTTTTCAAGATGAGGCTTTACTTACTTCTAAAGAGTCTTCAAATGATTATCTCCTAAATGTAAACAGAATTATTAGCTGTACAAAGACTGTGCTCTAAAGTCAAACAATTAAACTTACTAAGTTAAATAGTATACAGTCAAAAGCATATCTTTCTGTTTAACCTCAGTTTAATCAAATTTATTGATTAAATACAAATGAATAATGTAAAACATTTATTTTTCATAATATAAACGATCTTCCAAAAGCAGCTTATGTAATATGCATCTCAAAATTAGACAATTATATAAGAACAGAAAATTTTATATCACATATAAAGGCAACAGTTTTATATATTCACATTGTTTTATAGATAAGCAACCATGGATATGGTGACCTGTAAGCCAACTATATCAACCACATAAGTAAGAATATTGATGCCTATTAGTAAAATTGTAAACACTTATTATTTTTTAAATATTAAAGTTTAGGATGGAGTGATGGTTAACTGCTTAAGAGCACATGTTGTTGTTCTTGAAGAGGACTTTGGGATCCTAGCACCTATAGCATAGTGCTCACTCTTGATTCTAACTCTATATCCAGAGGATCTGAGGACTACTTTGTGACTTGAGTCACCTGTCTTATACATCAACATGTGTTATAAATTTGTTAGCATGAATATGCTGTAGGGCACATATAGCCTGAGTATAAATAGGTCATGCATGTGAGTTTCTGTGTGTACAAAAAACAATGAGATTAATTAATGATGCATTACTCTAAGTTTACCCATGTTACTAAATGATAAACTGCCATATGTATCTGTATATTTTTTCCTTGATTGCAGGGCATTTTTGAGTACCATAAGACTCCATCTTTGCATTAGTTTGTTGAGGTAGCAAAGCAAGTGATTGCACAAGTATTAGTGGAACCTATTTTAAAAATTGATTATTTGGAAAAACCATTCAGTTTATGATGGTATAAAGGACTTGTTAGATATAGCACTTCTGCACTATGCTGCTTTCAAAAGACTTCCATAAATAGATAATTAACATGTAGTAAGTAACATGTCAGTCATAAAGCCTACTACCAGTCTTACCAATGTTGAAACATTTATAGTTGTATAGCAATAAGAGAAATAAAGAGGACACACATTTGTTTATTTCTTATTCAGGAATTATTTGTGAAACATATTTCTTGCATACTGTTTATAGATCACTGCAGCATAATTGCTGATCATAATTGGATTCTACATAATTTGAAAAATTTCTAGTTTTGGCTTGGGGTGGCGAGGAGAAATTTTTCCCTTAACCCTGGCTTTTCTTCTACCTTGGTTGTAAAAGCTTACCAGGAAAATATTGTAGTGTGTCAACTGGAAAACACTTCTAAAAGCATTCTAGAGAGTAAACTAAGAGAAATAACCCCTCAAAGGGTAGTTCAAAGCTCAGATCAGAACACCAACAGTTTTAGTATACCAAAAAGATAGTGACAGTTGAAAATAATTCTATGTAGACTCATGTATTGAGGAATGCTATTGAGGAATGTTGTTAATGTATAAATGATGGTAAATGTGAAATGGTGAATCTGTTGATCCAATGGTATACTAACTCTACAATGCAAACCCATAAAAATAAATCACATTTCACCCTATAAATACATACAATTCATGTGCACTAAACAAAACCCAAGTAAGCAAAAGTTGTCAAGAAATTATTCTGGGTAAAGAAAGCATGTAGTATCATAGTATAGTTGGTTCTTGACCTCAGTAATGCTGCAGCCCTTCATATACGTATTCCATGTGTTATGATGAGCCCCACCCATAAAATGAGTTTTGTTACTACTTTGTAACTGTAATTTTGCTTCAGTCATGAATCAATACATAAATATTCTTATAGACAGAGGTTTGCCAAGTGTTGAGAACTGTTTGTGCCACACCCAAAGATGGCACCCACTTCCCACAGATGACTCAGCAAACAGAGCTGTTGCCCAGCCAGAGAGACATAGTGCACATGTACCACAGATGTCACAGCCCACTCTCGAGGCATGCTAATGAGTTACTGGAAGACGCACCAATCAGGTAGCGACACAAATATCCTGGGCATATATAAGCAGTGCATTTTCCTTCCATGTGGTCCCCTGCTCAGAGTGCGGTACAAAAAAGGTTGTTCGCAGAAGAATCCTGTTGTCGCATGTCGTTCCTGCCTGCGGAATGTGGGGCGTGCAACAAATGGTGCAGAATATCCGGGAAACACCGCTGGCACCGAAGGGACCCTTCAGTTAGCTGAAGTGGATTCAGAACTGCAAAAAGGTAAATAGGTAAGCTCTGAGAGACATGTCCCTCTTTGGATTTTATGGGGCGCCAAGAGAGTGTGCCAAAAACAGAGGCATGTCCCTTCTTGAATTCCCTCCAGCAGTAGGATTATTGCTTGCATTCATGGTAACTGTTGTAACAATACAGTTGTGGAAGTTAGCTAGACAAAAAGTTATCATGCACACCAAGAGGGCAGGTCAGAAACGGAACAGAATGAAATAGGGAGCACGCAAGAAACAAAAAGTAAAACAGATAGACTCTGAGAGGCATGTTCAAAACAAGTCAGAAATGGAGAAAAATTCAAAATGAAACTGAAAGAAAACCAAAAGGCAGAAGGACCGCCTGGAGAGCCCCGAGAAAGATTGTCGGGAGAGGAGACAATTGTGCCCCGGAAACGAAGTACAAGTTTTCTGGAGAGAATAATTTGTATCCACTAAAAGAGCAAAAAGCTTTAGAGCTGGCAGAAGAGGAGTTAGAGGATGAATTGTTTGAGTCTGAGGAGGAAGATTTAGAGAAGGAGGCAGCAGATTTTTGAGGCTGAGCAGTTTCAGCCGGGGTGGAGGACTTCTGTAGGGAAACCGGAAGCTCTTAAAGCAGCAGTCTCTGCTCTTCAGCTTCATCCAGAGAGGAAGTGCAAGTCCTTTTGTTCGCCAGAGACACGCCATGCCCTCGAAAATGTTTCCTGTGTTTGAGGATGATAAAGGTGTCCATAGCTATCACAGCCTCGAGCATAAGCAAGGTAAAGAGTTGGCAAAGTCAATCCAAACTTATAGAGTCATTGCTAATTATACAAAAAAAAACCTGGATAGGCTGATGCTGCCTGGAATGCCAGTCGCTGGCCTAGTTCCAAGCCAAAGGGTAATTTGTCTATTCCATCCCAACCTAAGTGGTCACCCTTCTGTACAAGAAGAAGAGATTCAGCCCTGCCTCCTTGGACTGGCTGTCAATCTCGGAGAGTACGTTGGGCAGTTAAGGGCCTCTTTACTTTTTCTCCTAATATAAGAACTGTTTATAATAATACCTTGGAGAATTGATCTGGTTCAAGAACAGATAGATATATTATGGCAAGTTGCCCAGCTGGGCTGCCAGTGGAAGTTCTCAAGATTATGTGTGACCAGTATTCAGTATGAAAATTTTATCAAAGCTGCAAATTATTGTAAACAATTATTTCAGTATATTTTACTTGTGTCCATTGATACCTGCTCAGGAGTCATTTTTGCTTCTCCTTTATTGGGAGAAAAGGCTTCTCATGTTATTACTCATTGTCTTGAAGCGTGGAGTGCTTGGGGCATACCTGAAGTGTTAAAAACAGATAATGGTCCTGCCTATACCTCAGCAAAATTCAAGCAATTTTGCCATCAAATGGGAGTTTCACTCCTAACAGGATTGCCTTGTAATCCTCAGGGTCAAGGCATCATTGAACGTGCTCATCGCACCCTAAAGGTTTATTTAAACAAACAAAAAGGGGGAATTGAAGAGGTGCCCCCTACACACAAAATGGCCATTTCTCCTATACTTCTTACCTTAATTTTTTAAAATTTGGATGCTCATGGCCATTCAGATACCGAGCGCCATGGACAATGGCCTGTTCCACCTAAAGAATTAGTAAAATGGAAGGATGTTCTCACTGGTAATTGGAAAGGCCTGGATCCTATCTTAATATGCTCCAGGGGAGCTATTTGTGTGTTTCCACAGGGAGAAGAAAGCCCAATTTGGATCCCAGAACGTCTAACATGTCGAGTGCTACCAGAACATGATGCTATTCCACCTGCTTCTGATGAGCCTGTCCTGCATGACAATTCAAGCGGAACCGATATGGGAGATTCTGTAGGTGTTTCCAAAACTGATGCCCATTTGCCTTAATGCAAAACTCTTTTCTCCTTTGTTTGACACCTATAAACCCTTTAATGTACCGTACTTGCCTTTAGACACTGAGATAGCAGGGTTAGGGGAAAATAGAACTTTTGCCTTATCAGGTAGTTTTTGGCATGCTTTTGTGCAGGGAGACTGTGTTTCTGCTCTAGATGGTGTGCAAACTCCATACTCAACAACAATGTGACAAAGTGGTCATAGCACAAGCTCTTGCTGCACTCAAAATGGGCACCTCTCCCTCTGTTTGGCTTAGTATGCTGAAGGAAAAGTGTTGGGTCTGTGTCTGGATAGCCCTTGCACCCTGAGCCTTTGAGGCAGTGCACCAGGATTGGGTATCCTACACATAGGCAGCCTTTGCTCCCTGTAGGGCTCGATCCCATTGCACTCAGGAAGGTGCCTTACCCAAAATTATTGCTGATCATGGTCTCGAACCCTAAAGGTCCAACAAGAGCCTGATGTTTGATCGGCCAAGTTCTATTTAAGAGAGAAGGGGAAGATGTTGAGAGCCTTTTGTGCTGAACCCAACGATGGCGCCCCCTTCCCGCCGATGACTCAGCAAACAGAGCTGTTGCCCAGCCAGAGAGACATAGTGTGCATGTACCACAGATGTCACAGTCTGCTCTCAGGGCATGCTAATGAGTTACTGGTGGGTGCACCAATCAGGTAGGGACAGGAGTCTCCTGGGCATATGTAAGCATGGCATTTTTCTTCCACGTGGTCCTCTGCTCAGAGTGCTGTACATTAAAGGTTGCTTGAAGAAGAATCCTGTTGTCACACGTCATTCCTGCCTGCGGGACGTGGGGTTGGAGACAGCCAAGGATTGTGACTAAAAGGTTAAGAAACACTTTCCTAGCATTAGAAATAAAGTATTTTTATAGGGATAGGGCTGGGAGACACAAACCCTATAGGGCTCATTTTTGTGACAGTTAAATGGATCAGTTTCATTAACTCCAGTGAAACTGAAGAGCTAAAGAAGATGAAATCAAGGAGGAGCATGATTCAAGACTGAGGGATTACTGATGGCTCTGATGGAATGCACTGACATTTGAACTGTTCTTCTCCTTCTCTGACATTCTCCACATAAGATATTTTGGAGCTGTTTCTGTAAAGTGCCAGAGAGTGGATTGTTAGTCTTGTAGGACATGTGGGATTTCTTAGTGGAACAAAGATAGTCTGAATCAGTATGAAAACACAGAGCTTTAGCAGTTATTAAAATAAATGTTAGATCTCAGCACAGGCCACTGCCCAGAGTTAATCTGTACATATGACTCCAAAAGTTGATGCTTTTGACCAAACTGATGACAGTTATGACTTTATCAGTGTCTTCTTTTATTAATTTGCATGAAAACTATTGCAAATTTTTTGATGTCTAATAACATTGAAACGATCTAGGTTCACTGACTGTCAACAAAAATTATTTTGTTTTTCTAATACAGAAGGAGATGTTTATAAAGGGAAATAACACAGGCCTAATTTTTGTATTGATAAGTTACTATCAACTACTCTAAAATTTGAATAAGTACTGTTTTAGTTAGGGTTATCATTGCTGTGATAAAAATTCTATAACCAAAGCAACATAGAGAAGAAAGAGTTTATTTGGCCAATACTCATATATTACTGTTCATCATCAAAGGGAGTCAGGAAAACATCTCAAACAAGAGAGTAACCTGGACACAGAAGCATTGAGGCAGAAGCCATAGAGTGGTATTGTAGCTAGGTTGCTCTTTCTGGCTTGCTCAGCCATTTCTTATATAGTCCAGTACCACCAGCCCAAAGATGGAACCACTTGCTATTGCTTGGGATTTCCTCAATCAATCACTAAATAAGAAAGTACACTACAGACTGTCCTACAAACCCATCTTATAGAGGCATTTTTTAAATCAAGCTGGCCATGGATTAGTCTTGGATCTGCTCTTCTTTAGTTTTCCCCAACAATGTTTTTGCTTATTTGGGGATTATACATCCTACATTCTAAACACACTTACTTCCAAGCCTTCCCAATTCTGTCCACTTCCCCATGAACTCCTGCCCACCAAAAGAATAACAAACACACACACACACACACACACACACACACACACACACTCAAATATATACACAAATGCTTACACTTCAACACTGATGTTTATCACCAAAGGAAGTCAGGTCTGGAACTCAAGCAGGTCAGGAAGCAGGAGCTGGTGCAGAGGTCATGGAGGGATGTTACTGGCTTGGTTCCCTTGGCAAGTTCAGCTTGCTTTCTTAGGCATTTGTTCAACTGAGGCTCCTTTTTCTGTGATAACTCCAGCTGTGTCAAGTTGACACAAAACCAGCAAGTGGATTGGAGGAGTATGTTGAATCAATGTCAGTATTTTTGAAAGCCTAACAGCTCAGGGGAAAAAGGAAGAAGTTAGGAGAAACAACTTCTATTGTTGCCAAACATCTTGGCTTTCAGTTGAGAATTCTATTTTCGTACACTAGTTAATGTTATCAGGAAGTGAATGCTTCAGTGGAAAGCAGGAAAAGGTAGAGAATTTACAGAGATGAAAGCAGTATGTGGAGAAATCATGTGTCAGAAAAGACACAAGGAATATTTATTAATGTTAACTACTGATAATAGTGTGCAGAGAAAATTTTCAACCTTCTACAATTTTCTGAAGTATTTTCTCAGGTGAAATTCCTGGCCATATAGACCAGAATCTTTTTCATATAAATCACCAGGTGTGGTTACTCAGTTTTCTAAATATAACTATGCAAGTTATTTTTCTATCAGCTTGACTCAAAATGAGGACATTTGAGAGGAGGGAATCTAAATATAAGCTACACAGTTGTTTCTGGGGGAGTGCATATTATGTCTGTTCTTTTGTGACTGGGTTATCTCACTCAGGATGATATTCTCTAGATGCAGCCATTTTCTAAAGAATTTGGTCAAGTCATTGTTTCTGGTGGCTGAGTAGTATTCCATTGTGTAAATGTACCACAATTTTTGTATCCATTCATTTTCTGAATGACATCTGGGTTCTTTCCAGCTTCTGGCTATTATAAATAGAGCCGCTGTGAACATTGTGGTGCATATATCTTTGTTGTGTATTAAAGTGTCTCTGGGGTATATGCCCAAAAGTGGAATAGCTGGGTCTTCAGGTAGTACTATATCCAATTTTCTGAGGTATCACCAGACTGATTTCCAGAGTGGTTGTATTAGTTTGCAACCCCACCAACAGTGGAGAAGTGTTCCTCTTTCTCCGCAGCCTCTCCAGCATCTGCTGTCATCTGAGTTTTGGATATTGGCCAATCTGACTGATGTGAGGTGGAATCCCAGGTAGTTTTGATTTGCATTTCCCTGGTGGCTAAGGATGTCAAGCACTTTCTCAGATGTTTCTCAGCCATTCGGTGTTCCTCAACTGAGAATGTTTTGTTTAGCTCTGTACCCCATTTTTTAATAGGGTTATTTGAGTTCCTTGTATACCTAGGATATTAGGCCTCTATCTGATGTGGTGTTGGTAAAGATCTTTTCCCATTCTGTTGGTTGCGGTTTTCTTGACAATGTCCTTAGCCTTACAGAAACTTTGCAATCTCATTAAGTCCCATTTGTTAATCTGTGACCTTAGAGCTTGAGCCATTGCTGTTTTGTTCAGGAATGTTCTCCTGTACCTATGTGATCTAAGGTTTTCACTACTTTCTCATCTAATAGTTTCAGTGTATCTGGTTTAATGCGGAGATCTTTGATCCACTTACACTTGAGCTTTGTACAAGGAGATAAGAAAGGGTCTATTTTCATTCTTTTGCATGCTGAGTGCCAGTGGACCAGCACCATTTGTTGAATAGGCTGTCTTTTTTCCATTAAATGTTTATGGCTCCTTTGTCAAAAATCAGGTGACCATATACATGAGGGCTCATTTCTGGATCTTCTATTCTATTCCATTGATCCACATGCCTATTTCTGTACCAGTAACATGCAGTTTTCAGCACAATTGCCTTGTAAGATAACTTGAGGTCAGGAATAGTGATTCTCACAGATGTTTTTTTTTGTTGTTGAGGATGGATTTTGCAATTCTAGGTCGTTTGTTATTCCATATGAAATTGCACATTCATCTTTCCAATTCCTTAAAAAACTGGGTTGGAATTTTGATGGGGATTGCATTGAATCTGTAGATTGCTTTTGGTAGAATGGCCATTTTTAAGATGTTGATCTTTCCAATCCATGAGCATGGGAGATCTTTCCATTTTCTGAGATCCTCCTCAATTTCTTTCTTTAGAGGTTTGAAGTTCTTCTCATACATGTCCTTCACTTGCTTCGTTAGAATCACACCAAGGTATTTCATAGTTCTTGTGACTATTGTTAAGGGTACCTTTTCCCTAATTTCTTTCTCCACATGTTTGTCCTTTGAGTATAGGAAGGCTACTGATTTGTTCAAGTTAATTTTCTATCCAGCCACCTTGCTAAACTTCTTTATCAGCTGTAGGAGTTCTCTGGTTGAATTTTTGGGGTCACTCAAGTACACTATCATGTCATCGGCAAAGAGTGATGTATTTATCTCTTCCTTTCCGATTTGTATCCCGTTGATCTCCTTTTACTGTCTAATTGCTCCAGCCAGGACTTCCAGTACTATGTTGAATAGGTAGGGGGAGAGTGGGCAGTGTTGTCGAGTACCTGATTTTAGTGGGATTGCTTCAAGTTTCTCACCATTGAGTTTGATGTTGGCTGTTGGTTTGCTGTATATTGCTTTTATTATGTTTAGGTATGGGCTTGCACTCCCCCAGAAACAACTCACAGACTGTATGAAGTCCAAGAAATAAAGAAAACAAAAAAAATATTTGCAAAACAAGAATTTGACTATTTCCATGTTGTTTTTTTGTTTTGCATGTACTTTACGCTTATTGTAACTATTAGGTTTTCAATGCATACTGTCGAGCCCTTGAAAAAATCAAGTACTGACTAAAAAATATATTCACATAGTTTTATGTAAAAATTATTTTAATATCTGAAAAAACAGTACTGACAAAATGTATAATTTTAAGCAAAAAATGTTTAAAATCTGTACATTTATCTTTGTTTTGTAAAATAAAGTTGTTTTAAAAAAATAAAAAATAAAAGCTAGAGAAAATAAATAAATAAATATGGGCTACACAAACTGGACCTCTGTATGTAGTGTGTGTGTGTGTGTGTGTGTGTGTGTGTCTGTGTGTGTGGGGGGGGGGCTTTTTTTTTCTTTTGATGGAGTGGTGTTCATAAGGCAGTGGAGAGAACAGACAGAACTTAGAAGTGAGTATGTTTAGAATGTAGGATGTAATATCCCCAAATATGCAAAACAAAAAAAAATTGCTGGAGAAACATAAGGGTGGTTAGCTCATGGCTAATCCATGGCCAGCCTGATTTAAAAAATGCCTCTATAAGATGGGTTTGTAGGACAGTCTGTAGTGTACTTATTTAATGATTGATTGAGGAAAGCCCAGGCAATTGCAAGTGGTTTCTTCCCAAGGCTGGTGTTATTGGATTATATAAGAAATAGCTGAGCAAGCCAAGGAGAGAAATCTTGCTACAATACCACTCTATGGCTTCTGCCTCAATGCTTCTGCCTCCAGGTTCCTCTCTTGTTTGAGATCCTTTCTTGATTCCCTTTGATGATGAACAGTGATATATGGGTATTAGCTAAATAAACCATTTCCTTTCCAACTTGCTTCTTGGCCATGATGCTTTGTGCTGGAATAAAATTCTTACTAAGACATCCACCCTCCCTTATTTTATTAGCTTGCCTTAATTGCTGTTCAGAGTCATTTCATACATTGAAAGGTTGCATAAATTCTGCCACAGAAAATAACTTTTCTTAAATCGTGCGACTCTCAATAATGTTTAGCTTGTATTGCTTATAAATGACATGGATTTTCTACATATTTTAAAAGACCATTTTGGTTAGAGCAAGAACAGATGAAAAATTTCTTTTCATTTTCATGTATTAGATGCTCTTTGGATTATTGTGTAATCTTAGAGTACAGTAAGTCAGTTACTTACAGCCAGCATTAGCCAATCTCTTAGCTGTGTCCCACACTCATGCTAATACCCCAGGGTTTCCTTCCCACTCTTTATAAGAAAAATCAAAGATTTTTGTATTTTTGCTTGAAAAGAAAAATAGAAAATATGATTGTATTGAACTTCCCTGCCAGTTCTCATTGACTGATAGTAACTACTTAGAACCTGATGTAGACAAACATAAACCTACAAACATGTTCAATTAATGAGTGGTGTTTTGGAGGACTAGTGACATTAGGGGAAACATGGATTGGGCAGTGGTATGCGTACATTTTATTGCAAGTCTTCAAAAGAAGTATGGTTCTGAGTATATTTACAATAGGGCTGTTATATACAAAGCAGCAATGCTTTTTTCTCTATAGACCAATGGATACTGACTTGGTCTCTCCATTCTTTCTGTTAGAATGGAGATGTATATATTTTATTCATAACACTTACTATAAATATATAAGTACCTTCCTCACTCAAAGTCTTAAACTAGGTCCATAAATTGACTACAAAATTAATAAGCTCTTGCTACACATCTATTTATGTTATATTAAAAATAGTTAGCAAATAGATACAGGAAGAACAAATACATTAAAATTAACATGTAGAATAAGTGAAGTAACAGTGATAGCAAGATTATCAGTCAAAGTTCTGGGTACTTTATTACCATAATATTATTTACTGCAAATGGCAATGTTTTAATGGTTATTTATTTGATACCCACATGGCATCATGACTTGAAGTTGCGAATGTTATTTTTAATATTAAGTTTTCTGGTTCCATTACAGTGCTTTGTTTGTATGTCACTGAGTGTGTATCTAAGGTATGCATTCTGGGACCTTTTATGTAATGAACTGTGAGATCATATGAATTGTTGGAGAAATGTCTAAGGTGGATTAAAAAAGATAAATTAATCAGATTAAACAAAGTACAGTATTTAAATCTACTGTATCAATTAGGTTTTATGTTATTAATATCTGGATTACAAGAATCCGTCATCTAATATTCCATTTATTATTTATTGTTTCTTTCTTCATGAGTCAGCTCCAAATTGTCTACTGTGAAATCTCTCAACTTTAACCTAAGTTTAATATTTTAAACAACTGAATGTCAACAAAACTTTCACTGTTGTAAACTTAAAAGTAGGAAATTTGAAAAATAAAAGAATAATAAATAGAAATGGTCTGTTGTTGTTTACACACCCCTTTAATTCAGGCACCCAGTATGCAGAAAGAAAAAGAATGTCTGTGAGTTTGTAAGAGAGTCTGTTCTACAGAGCAAGTTCCAGGTCAGCCAGAGCTACCATAAAAAGGGATACTGTATCAAAACATAGTAAACACCAGTAATAATAACAATAATAATAAAGTAGAAAGGGCCAACATTGATCAAAAATCCTGTTTATCATTTCTGGTGAAATTTCTTGTGACAAATTCAGACTTCTTTGTGGGCTAAAATTTGTATGTCATTGAAGTACTTTGGAATGTTTTTTGCAATATTTTATAATTTCACACTTACAGTTTAGTTTTTAAAACAAAATATGTTTTTTTTTTGCAAATTTACATTAAAAATTTAAGCCTTTCTTTTGTAGGTACATATAATTCCAATTTGTTATAACTTTTTTTAAAATATTTATCCATTTTTAAAAGTTTTGGGATTTCCTTAACTTTTGAAGACATTTTGACCCTTTATCATCATTGACATGTCTCACAAATACACCCTGCTCACTTTTCAGTGTATGTCTTAAATATGATGTTTCTAATAGCCTAAATTTAATTTGGAGAAAAATCATGTCAAGAACTCAAGTATATGTCAGTAGGGGACACACAGGAGAAAAGTAGCACTATCTCTCCATTTTTATAAAAAGTCAATGTAAGGAAAATATTTATGGAGCATAGCCCGAAGGGCATTTTGTCCATACTCTCATTAAATACCTCTTAAATCTATTTTTGGATTAAGTTTTGCAATTAGGATATTCCCACAGGATCATATCAGCAACTGTGAGCTATGGCCATGACAGAATCATTAAATTGAAGAACATTAAAAGAACAGTGTGGGAAATATTTCACTCTCTTCTTGACTAGAAGTTGAACATGTTTGTTGCTTTGTCATCCAAGGTCAATTTGCAGTAATGTATTCCTCCTCAATTTCATTGCAAGAAATCTCAGCTTCTTATTCTGTTTCTCTATGAAAAGAGATTCACGCACCCTGCCTATTTGGAGTTCAAATATATCTGATTTCATTACAGTTTGCTTCTTCAGTTTTTTTTCATTTATTTAGAGTAACCGAAGTAGTATTATTAGTTAAAAGGAAAGGAAGCTTGCCTTTGGATAAAGAATGTTAAAGCAACTATAAATTCTTTGCAAAACGAACACTGGTGAGTAAAGTACCATTTTTTAAAAATAATTTTATGAGGCATAGCAATTAGGCATGCTTCTGTATATAAAACCTAGGAAAGTATTGCCTGAATTAAATTAAAATATTTCCAAAGTGCTACAGAGATGGTATGTAAGTGTTCTAACTGCTCTTCCAAGGAATGTGGTTTTGGTTCCTACTACACATCTATAACTTTAGTTCCAGAATATCCAATGACCTCTTCAAACCTCTATGTCATCAGGGATGCATGAGGTGCACATATAGTCACGCAGATTTAACAAAAAAGGGTCACAAAAATAAAAATCCTGTATATATAATAGAACAAACCCATAGCATGTACTTCTGATCATTAGCTATTTCAGAAAATATAAGACAAAGGGTACACTTAGAATCATACTGGCATGTATGTGGTATAGTAGGGAAATGGCTCAGGGATATTTGCATAAAAAGGTTTGAGGTACTCTTCTCTGAAGGAAGCGATTGTAAGATGTTTGATACATGTAAGAAATAGGTAAAGAAAAGGAAAGAACAAAGAATTTTGAGAGCAACATATATGGTTCCTTCCTAGGGGTTTTGGTAAAATTGTAAACGATTCATAATAAGATTGTAATGCTAGACGAATGCAAAGAAAGTAAAGCAAACACTTGAAAGTGCTAAGACTCAGGCAGTAAATGGTATGCAAAAGGCAATTTCTTATTCTTTGCTTGCATTTTCATAAATTGCTTTCTCTATTACGGTTAAACCCATACCAAAAGGCTTGTATATGTTCCCTCCACAGTATATGGATTTGCAGGGCAGTAGTTGCCTCATCTCTTCAGACCCAATCTTGTCAAATAACTCTGTAATTGTATGTGAGGATTCCAAAGACATTGCCTGCCTCCAGAGAGTAAGCACTGCTGGGTGAGTATAGGCAGTTAACATGGTTCTCATGTCTACATGCTAAGATAGTTTTACATAGAGTTTGGTTGCAAGATACTAAGAGGTAAGAGAAACTCCAAGATCTTTTTCTGTCTGCACAGGTATGTGCAAGTAACAATCTTTTCATGTTCTGTTTCCCAAGCATGTCCCACCACATTCCATACTCAATGAGAGGAATAATTGATAGTGAAATAATTATCTACTAAGGAGATAAATATACTCCAATCCTATAACCTGCTGTAGGCAGATGGGCGGTCTCCAAGTGATTGATAGCCAGAGAGCAGATTTTGAGCCTCACCTGGGCAAAGTAAGAGTGGTGGTGGCTGGTCAACTCAGTTTCCACACAAGACAAGATCCAGGGCTCAGAGTTGGCCCACCCAAACATCATTCCCATCTATGAACTTCTGGAGTACATGAACAGGCTGGTCCTGCATATTCAAAGCTATAGTATTCCCATGAGAGAAGACAAAAACAGGACACCTGAGAAAAGTCCTGGTGAAGATCTAGTATTGATAGTGTAGCAGAAGCCAGAGCTATCAGGCCAGATAAGTGACTCATTACAATAAATAATATAAATGTATATGCTTGGAACCAAAGGGTATATACTGTGTAATACATCATGACAACCGGCAGCTTCCATAAAAGATTATGTTTTGTTTTGTGTATTTATTTATTTACCTATTCACTTATTTTTACTTGTGTTTTCTATGAGGAGGATGTTGCTAAGTCAGAGAGCAGGTGAAAAGAGAGAGATGAGTAGGACTGGGGTGCATTATATAAAATTTACAAAGAACCAAGAAAACATTTTTTAAAACAATAAAGAATCTACAAGATATAGTATATTATGTTATTAGGGGATATAGTTCAAATTGCTCACCATTATACAGTATTTTTCATTATTTTTAACTGACAATAATAATGATTATATTATACATATTATATATAATGATGGTGATTCAGTACATGTAGACATCATGCAATGGTTAGATAAGGTTAAAAAATTTTCAATTTCTTTATATATTTATCATTTCATTATAATAGGAAACAGTGCTGAACTCACTCTGCAGCCTTTCCCATTCATTCTGCCTGAATTTGAGGATGCTCTTCTCCAAGCTTTGCAAAAATCACTGTTTTTGTGTCTCTCATACAAGATTAAGAAGCCAGACACAGGAGTCCTCTGCAGCACATGTGCTGGGAACATAGACCAGCCCCTGTTTGCTCTTTGGATGGTGACTTTTTGTTTTTAATAATAGTCAGGTGTTGGCAAGAACTCAGATGTCTTTTAATAGAGGAATGGATACAGAAAATATGGTATACTTACACAATGGAGAACTATTCTGCTATTAAAAACAATGACTTTATGAAATTTTTAGGCAAATGGATGGAACTAGAAGCTATCATCCTGTGTGAGGTAACCCAACAACAAAAGAACACCCATGGTATGCACTTATTGATAAACAGATACTAGCTCCAAAAGCTCAGAATACCCAAGAAATGATTCACAGACCTTCTGAAGTACAAAAAGAAGGAAGGCAAAAATGTGGATGTCTCAGTCCATCTTAAAAGGATAAACAAGATACTTCCTGGAGAAAATACAGGATCAAATAGAAGAGCAGGTATTAAAGAAAAGATCATCCAGAGACTGCTGGGAATCCACCCCATATGCAGCCACTAAACCTACAAACTATTGCTGATGACAAGAAGTGGTTACTAGTAGGAGCCTGATATGGTTGCCTCCTCAGAGGCTCTGACAGAGTCATATAGATACAGATGAGGATGCTTGCAGCTAACCAGTGGATTGAACATGGGTCTCTAATGAAGGAGCTAGTGAAGGGACTGAAGGAGCTGAAAGAGTTTGCTACCCCATGGGAAGAACAACATTATCAACCAACCAACCAACCAAACAAACAAACAAACAAACAAACAACCACAGCTCCAAGGGACTAAAACAGCAACCAATGAGTACCCATGGAGAGACCCATGGCCCCAGTTGCATATGTAGTAGAGGATAGTATTTTTTGCCATCGGTGGGAGGAGAGGCCTTTGATTCAGTGAAGGCTTGTTTTTCTAGTGTAAGGGACCACCTATGCACTGAGATTGGAATAGGTGGTTGGGAGAGGGAGCACATTTATAGAAGCAAGGGGAGAGGGAAAAGGGATGGAAGAGGGGGTAAAGGCGATAACATTTAAAATGTGAGTACAGAGAATATCCAATAAAAATGAAAAACAGTAAAAAGAAAAAGAAAAAAAAGTGTCATAACAACAACAATAACAAAATGCTAAGGCATGAAGAGATGTTCCCATCCTGGAAGTGAAATGATGGAAAATATGGTCCCTTTCCAAGGCTGCTTTCTTTTATTAGATACTGAAATAGAAATAACATGGGGAAAAAGAGACCTGTTTATTCCCAAACAAGAAGTCCAGAGAGGGGATACATTTCTCCTACTGAATGCTGTCATTGTATTTCTGTGACTATTGGCTTATAGAAAAGGCAAAAAAAAAAAAAAAAAAAAAAAAAATCCATAGGTAACATCATTTGGCAGAGAGAATGTTTCTAACTTCAAACGAACATTTTGATTACACGTGGTAAATTCTTGTCCTTCAGGTCTATCTAACATCTTCTGCATCTCCAGAGTTCCTCGCCTTTACAATCATTCACAGCATGTTAGGCGAGAATAAGACCACAGTATAACTAAGTGTAATATGCTTTTTTAAATTCTTGATGTGCACAAACCATATTAAGAATTTGATTTGTTTATTTTTTCTCAAAATATGACAAGAAGTCAATGCTGGCCTTTTCTGGGTTTGAGCAGAAAAATTAAAATCTTCCTTATTTCTGATTCTTTGCTCCCTGGAACATCTCCAGGGAAGCTCTACTCAACCTAGATTGAGTGGGTTAACCTGATGCCCTCAAGACTATTTGTCTCTATGGAATTCTCTTCATTCATCCTCAAAGGCACCTTCCCCTTCACAGCCACACGAGCAGAGAAGTTTTTACACAGAAAGAGAATTAATCATGTGTTTGTCATAGTGCACACAAAATAAGTCATTTGATACAATCCAGCAAACTGCTAGCTGTTAGTTCACGCCAAAGGAGTTCACAATACATTAGGTGTGTGCTTCTCTGGAGGCAGGCATGATTGATGGCAAGGTAAAATATTTTAATTTTCAATTTGCACAAAACAGCACTCCACTTCAAAACCGCATTTGAAAGAAATTCTGCTGTAGTAGAACAGCATTTAGTATGTTTCTGTCAAGATATCACAGGCATTTTTTTTGGGGGGGGTCCTGTTCTGAGTTATTCAAGGTCGGGGAGGTGACTATATAAAGATAGATTACAATTTAGGATACACAACTTCAACCACGCTGCCTTTTAAATATACATTTTACAATTTTAAGTTATATAATAGTTTACAACATTTTTTAGCTCAAGGGTGACTTTTTGCATCTTATAATTTCTTGCTACTGTCTTAACTGATAATAACACTGATACTTAAATCAGCAAATTTATTCTCTTAAAATTGGCACATGAGCTGGCCTAGAAACAATCTGAGAGAAGAAGTCCGTGAACTAGACTCATCTTTACACACCCCAAGAGGAAATAAAATGTGGATTTTTGCCAAGATAAGAATGCTCATAAAGGGAAAATAAATTGATTGCAGAAGCTTTAAAGGAATAACTACCAGTAATTTGTAGGTAGAATATTTAGAGTAATTTATAGATACAAATTTTAAAAATGAGAATGCCTCTAAAGCTTCCTGAATCTATGCATATCATCTTCCAGATAAAACTGTCCAACCATTTTTGACTAGCTTTGGTTTACATCTAAGAAATTCTTAATGTAAAATAAACATACTTTTGAAAATTAAGGTACTGATGGAGGCAATATATAAAAGGGTATTACTCAAAGGCTTTCCTTTTATTTTGATAACAGCCACAACATTTTGCTTTGACAAACCATCCAGGAGAGACTTTTGTCATTGAGATTGTAAAGTGAGATGTCTTGGTGTAGTCCTCGACAGAAGAACTGTGACTAGATCCATTACATGTAGTATATTATCAGGGATAGCCACAGAAGTAGAATATTGCCATACAACTGATACCGATATATTTTACCATCTTGTAGAGGACTTCATTTATTATTCATAAGCTTTCTCACAAATGTCCTTCGTATTAAAGAGATTAGAAGAATTATATATATATATATATAATTATATATAAATTTATATATATATATATATCATATATATATATCTCCATAATTTTTACTTATTTAAATGAAATTTTAGATTCTTTTTGCTCTTTGTTTTCTTCAAGAACATACAGTTTTAAATATTTTAATAATGAGAGTATAGGCCATCTCTGAACACATTTCCTGTGTATCTTTTTTTTTTTTTTTTAAGTTTTAACTGAGGTTATATAGTTTAGCAAGGAATTACTAACATCAAAGTTTTTCCCCTCCCATTCCATTTTGATCAACTAGTTTATGATTCCTTTGAGCTGAAAAACCCTGCAGGGCTCTTGGTGATGTTTGCTTACTGTATGTTCATTATTTTTCCTTTGGAAGAATAGTGCAGCCATCATTCAAGGGTATTCATCATCAGTCACCTCTTTCTTAATATATGCCTTAGTTCCTTAGAGAAAGTATTGCTGTGGCAATAGCCAAATGGTTACTAGCTAGTTTCTCATTTTTCCTTTATTTCTTCATTGGTTTTCCGACTTAAGAAAAAAAAAGTCATTTCCTTAATAAAATCTATTGGGCACCAGCTTACTAACTCTTTATGATCCATTACTATTGTACCTCATCTTGTTTGGTGTGGAGAATATTCTGTGATAGACCATGTGTTGGTTTGGACTTATTATAATTTTTGATACAGTGCAAATATAACATGTGATATTTTACTTCATAGTGGGATACAAAATTCTAGACTTCTCCTTTCTGCCCCAGTTGTACAGTGAGCAGTTTCTCCAAAAATCTCTAATTATATAATATCTAATGATATTTAGAACCCGAAGTGAGTCATTCTTGCAGCTACTGTCAAATAGTTCCTGTAATCTTTAGACACTAATAGGTTTTTAGAAGGCAACTGGGGAATATGCTTATCTCATACAGTCATGACATTGCTGTGTTTTACGACATGCTCTAACCAAATCGATAGCTTTATTTCAAATTCAATGTCACAGGAATTATTCTGGTTGTTTCTTCCTTTTCTTAACTTTCTTTAAAAGTGGGAGAATCCTGCCACCCTTAGTAACCCATGCATGTGATCCATTTGTTTTGCAGGAGTCAATGCCAAGGCATTGCTTCAGATCCCCCTTTGTTGAAACATTTCTATTAAGCATCCCTAGAAACATTCAATGGGAGATGAAATCCTCTTGCCTGATTCCCTGTTCTACCATTTCCAATCAGCAGAACACTGCAGACACAGCAGTTTCTCTGGACCAAGTTCTTTATTCCCACATGGCGCTGTCCTCTCTCACCAAGAAAACAGGTACATTCTCAGCTCACTTGAGCCTAGCTAGTGTCTTCTAGAATGAAATTTCCAATAATCATGTAGTGTGAGTAGGGAACAAGGAGGTGCACAAATAGCAGGGTTGGTTTATAGAAACAAATATGAAATAATTCACTGGTTTGAATTCTCTAGAAATACAGTATCTTGATGAACCCTTTTTCATTGGATACCATTTAACTATTCTAACCATACAGAAGAGGGAATATGGTTGCTGCTACTTATTGCTGGCATGCTAAGACTTTCTCAGTGAAGCAGGAGATGCCCCTACGTGTCAATTTGTCTCTTGATTTACCTACTCTAGTAAAATCTTCAAACATGACTTGTAAGAGTAAGAGCACAAATGTGATTGCTATGAGATTAGTCTCCTATTATCTTTGCTCAGCATTTACAAAGTCATCAAAAAATACAGGTACCACTGAAAAAGGGTTCCTATCATGACACATTATGCTTTGTAGCTCATTCTTCTTTCTGAGACCATTCAAACATTTTATTACACATGACATATTTCAAAAAAGTAACTATGAATGATAACCACAGAGGTGATTCAATATTCTGTGATTTTTATAAATGCTAGTTCTGTTTGTCTTTTTTGTTCTGCTGGTGTTTCTTCTATCTGCCTACATCATATGACAACCACTTTGTGCTCTTTGGAAAAAATAAAATAGGGTAGCACATGTCTCATGCCACATGATACCTACTGTTAAGTGTATTTACTAGTATAAAAGGAAGTTGTTAGTCTTCTGCTGTCTACACACCTACAGAACTCACAGGAATTGGTCAGCTCTTTAGCATTCTGTAGCAGTCAGTAATATGAATTGTAAACATTAAACAAAAATTCTTCATTGCACTGTGGTGATAGGTATTTTGTTACAGTTAGATTATTAGATCTGGATTTAACTGTTTTCTGAAGTTGGCAAATTATGTTTTCATAACAACCCAGAAAAATAGCAGGCAACATGGTGTCAGTAATTTTCATTCTGCCAATTTTATAATGTAAACATGACAGAATTCTTCAGCAGGGAGGAAGAAAATTATTTTACTAAACTCTTAATTCCAGTGAGACTGTTACTTGAAATTGGCATCTAAGGGGATACTGTGTGGGAATTGTAAACATTCCTGACTTGAGATGAGCTTATTTTTTATTAGATATTTTATTTATTTGCATTTCAAATGTTATGCCCTCCTCCAGTTTCCTCTTTGGAAACTACTTCTCCCATCCCTCCTCCCCTACTTTTATGAGGGTAATCTGAATGGCCTTTCCTTTAGTTTCTGCTCCATATTTTGTCCCTGTATTTCCTTTAGACAGGAGCAATTCTGAGTTAACAATTTGGAAATGAGTGGGAACCCATCCCCCAACTGGGGGGGGGGGGCCTTGCTTAACCTCTCGATATGGTCTCTACAGGTTCTCCCTTCCCTTTGGTAGGTATTTCAGCTAATCTCAGTTGGTTCCTGGGAGCTTCTGGTTTTTCTGGCATCTGGGACATGCTGGTGGTTATATCCAGTTCCCCATCCCCCTTTGTTATGCACCTCTGTTCAATTTTCTGACCCTTTGTCTTCAAGCTTCAAGATACACTTATTAAACTAATACAGATAAATTTCTTAGACACTAACAGCTGTCAGCCAATGGATATATGCATGAGATTTATTTTATTGTATTCCATACATGAAAATTAATGCTTCAGCAATATATTATGTAAATATTAAAACAAAATTTATCAATTAAAAATTTAAGATACTTATTGTAAAATAATTTCACATATTATTTGAAAATAGAAATTTATGACTATAAATATAGTTAGATTAGGCATTATCAATTATAGCAATATGTCATAATTGATATATTCATTACATTGCAATGCTGTATCTTTATATCAGAAAAATGGATATAAGGAGAATAACACATTCATTAGAGTAAAATAGCTCTGGGTTCCAAATCCCATCTCTGATACTTACTAGCCTATGTCCTTAGGCAAATTAATTATCATTACTTTTCTCATCAGTAAAGGAAATAATAGTAATATGTACTAAACAGAGTTATCATGAAGTTCAGTGAAGTGATACATTCAGATAGCAGCAGCATGCCTGAAGACATAGTTCAGCCCAACATGATACCTTCTCAATATTAATAACTGTGCCTGTAACCAACAGTGTGCATATGCAATGCAAAGTCAATTCACAGCTGCTTTTCCCTGACTTCCTCTATTATTGAGGATATAAAGCCTTAAAAATTTGCCTTACTACTTTCTGTTTAGCTATAGGTAGTTACCAGACTTGTGACCAGTAAGATAGAAATAAGATGTAAGTATTGTAAAAGTTTTTCTTTTAATTATCTTTAATCATTTTTTACAGTTCACTCATTATCCTCCTCCTATTCTATGCTCTGACAATTCTTCATCCTATTCTTCCAGCCTTCAAGAGGATATCCCCACACCTCCTGCAATGGTTTGTATATGCTCCTCCCAGAGAGTGGCATGATTTGAAGGTGTGGCCCTGTTGGAGTAGGTATGTCACTCTGGGTGTGGGCTTAAGACCCTCATCCTAGATGATGGGAAATCAGTCTCCCACTAGCAGTCTTTAGATGAAGATGTAGAACTCACAGCAATTCCAGCACCATGTTCCTTCCTTGATGATACTGGACTGACTTGGAACCTGTAAGCCACCTCAAATTAAATGTTGTCTTTTATGACTTACCATGGTAATAGTGTCTGTTTACAGAAGTAGAACCCTAAATAAAACATCATCTTCATACCCCCAAAACATAGCCAGGACTCCCCTTTCACTGGGGCCTCTTGTCTCACAAGGGTTAGGTACAACTTCACTCATTGAGTCTAGACCAGACAGTCCTCTGCTGTAACCAGCTAGTGTATGCCACCTGGTTGACCTAGAGTCTGAGAAATCTCAGGGGTCCAGGTTAGTATAATCTATTTTTCTTCTTATGGGATCATCCTCCTCAACTTCTTCCAGCCTTTCCCTAATTCAACCACCAGTGTTGCTGACTCTAAAGCATTGAATGTGTGTTTCTGCTAATGTCCCAAACAGCTTTTTGTTGAGCCTCTTAGCAAACAGCCATGCTAGGCCCCTGTTAGTAAGTACATCATAGCATCAATAACAGTGCCAGGCCCTGTAGCCTTCCTTCCATTAAGATGGGCCCCAATTTGGGCCTATCAATGCCCCTCCTTTCCCCCAATCTCTTGTTCATCTTTTGTCCCTGCAGTTCTTTTGGACAAGAACAATTCTGGTTCCGAGTTTTGACCATCGGATGGCACCCCAGCCCTCCACTTGATTGATGCTCTCACTTTCAATGGAGAAGGAGTCCATAAATTCCCTCTTTCCACTGTAGGGAATTTTATCTAAGGCCCCTCACCTTGAGTCTTGAGATTCTCTCACCTCCCAGGTCTCTGGTATATTTTAGAGGATCATCCCACCTCCCACCTCCTGCCTTCCTGGGAACCCAAGGAGCCCAGTAGACTCAGAACCTACCTCCACCCACAACCTTCACCCCTGCTTGAACTCTACCCATTTTCAGGCCTGCACCTTCCTCCTGGGCAAACCATCAGCTTGTAAAAAGATTTTGAAGGAACAAGTTTAACTGTCCTTTTATAAAATAACAAAAATGAGCACAGAGAACGGGAGAAAGGGGGTAGGAGTATATGAATGTAAGAGGGACTGGGGAATATTGGGGGAGAAAGGAAGAAGAAAGGAAACACTGAAGATGGTTTTGTACAGTGATATAAAAAGCAAGGCATCTGGATCAGTTAGATTTTCCTAGTCAAATACATCCTTCTGTCTTCTTACTATTCTTTCCTTCTCAATGATTATCATACATGGTCTACTGCCCTAAGGTATTTTAATTTTCTGATATCTGTACACTGTCTCAAGCTAACTTCATACCGAGTTAAGAGAGATGTGGAAATTCTCCTCCCCTTCCTGTCTTTGTTCCCTATGCTTCATAAAATTAATTTCAAAATAATACTCTTCCCTTCAGTAAGAAGGACATTGCTTTTATTTTTATGATGGAAATTGTTTTGAGACTGTTCATGGATTTGAGTCAACAAATATTGTGCCTGGATTTCAAACATTGGGATTCTTTCTATCAGAAACCCAGAACTCCTTTGATTAAGTCATTTGGTTTATAAACTGATTTTTACTCTTGAACATATCATAGCCAAGAATAACATAATTTATCTAAAGACATTAAAACATCATTTACTATATATATATATATATATATATATATATATATATATATATATATATATATATAAAATACAGTTTTGCTTACTGTTGCAGTAAATATTAAAGGAATAACTTAACCTTTGGTTGTCCCTTCAGTCTCACTCCCCTGACACAGCTCTAGTATAGAGCCAAGCACACATACTCAGTTACCAAATCACTTGACACTCCAGGCCTCCTTTAAGAACTCAGGAGTGGTTTATCCTACCACCCCTGTTGTTTTTGTCCTGGGTGGATAGGACTTCCCTGCACCAGTGTGTTTCTTTTCTCCACTACCCAGCACAAACATGATTCCAAAGCCAGCTAGTTTTCCATGTAAGCTTATATATTACAGTCTCAATCTACAAATCTTCTACACAATAAGGTTACATCCAACAGGCAAAGATACAAACTGTCCTTCTATATAAGATAAAGAGATCTATGGAAATCTTTAAAATATACATATCTACCTATCATCAATAAGTCCACTTGGATCTAGATCATCTTTCTAGATCTCCATCTTTATTCTCCCTGGCATCTACTTTCTACCTCCTCCCCTCCTTCTGATCCTCAACTTTCCCCTGATGTCATAGTTAGGATTTCTATTCCTGCATAAATATCAGGACTAAGAAGCAGTTGAGGAGGAAGAGTTTATTCAGCTTACACTTCCATATCTCTGTTCATCACCAAAGGAAGTCAAGATTTGAACCCACGCAGGTCAGGAAGCAGGAGATAATACAGAGGCCTTGGAAGGATGTTATTTACTGGTGTGCTTTCCTTGGCTTGCTCAGTCTGATTTCTTACAGAACCCAGGTCTACCAGCCCAGGGAAGGAACCACCCACAATGGCCTGAGCCCTCCCCACTTGATCACTAGTTGAGTAAATGACTTACAGCTGGATCTCATGGAGGCATCTTCTCATGTGAGGCTACTTTCTCTGTGATAACTCCTGACTATGTCAAATTGATACAAAACTAGCCAGTACACCACCTATCTCTCTTATGTCCAATTATATATCAACTTAACATAAATCTACAGTTTGCTTAATAAAAAGTTAACAGCTTGGACAGATAGTCTTCATCAAAAGATTTTGAGAGACTGATTTTTATAAACATTTTACATATCTTTATATACTTAGCTATGACATGTGCTGGCTATGAGCATAGTCATCAACAATTTGGCTTCAGTTTTCATACTTGTATAGCACTATAAGTCCTATTTAGTCTTTTTAAAGAAAAATAAACATAACATTTGCAATAAAATATAAACTTCTTCAGAGATGCCTTCTGGCAAAACAGTATGGCTTCCTACCATATTGTGTTTTGTTAGATTTTTCCATTTTTTTTTTCTTTTCATATTCACATTTGTAAGGTCTTAATCCTGTAATATAGTGGGAAAGACCTTCCCATATGCAATATTGAAACCAATATCATAGGAATGACCAACCATATTCTAATTGAATTTGTTCTTCTCCAAAGTTAAAATCCACATTTGATCTATAATCATGAGTTAAATATGCCAGAAGTCTTAGAAGACATCTACCTCAATTAGGATGATAAATGTGTACAGTATTAAGCTGACCACTGGTGTATAGTAGGTATACCCATAGTTTAGTGTACATGTCAACCATAATCAATGGATTTTCTGTTTTCTGGAGAAAAAGATTAATACATACAACTAAAACTACTCAAGATTTAATTCTAGGCCTGTCACCAAAGCTGACACTGTGCTACATCTCTCTATACCTAGACCCTGCTTAGAGAGAACTGGTTCCACAGAAGTGCTGACACACCTGATTGCACAGTTAAGACCGCCACTTCAGCTCTGAAGGACATGCTTAGAGCCCTTAGGACCCAGAAATGGAGAAGCAGTCTGGGATGGGATCCTTCCAGTTTCTGCTTGCACCAAGAGCTGATCCAGTGCCAACAGTCTCTGGACCCAGACTCCTCTGAGTGCTGACACATCTGAGAGCACAGGTGAGACCACCAATCAAAAACATTATCTCAAGAGGAACTAGCTCAGAGACTTTAGGACAAAGAAACCAAGGCAAAGTCTGGGACAGGATACTTCTGGTTTCCACCTGTGCCCAGTGCTGGTCTTGTGCCACAGCTCTGAATGCCCAGACCCTCTGCTGGGAGAGAGCCAGTCTCACAGGAGTGCTGACATATCTGCAAGAACAGGTGAGACTAGAACTTCTGCTCTGACGCTTCAGTACACATGAATAAATAAACAGTTTAAGACACAATCCTTCCAGATTTCTGTCTGTGTCCTGTGCTGACCCCATGCCACAACATTCTGTACTCAGATGTGCTGGGAGAGAGCTGGTTCCCCAGTAGTGCAAAATAAATGCTTACAGGATGGTCAAGCCACTGTCAGAATCAGAAAAACCAGTTAACACCAGAATTAAGCAGATGACAAGAATCAAGTCCAAGAAACTAAGCAATGAAAACCAAGACCACCTGGCATCATCAGAACCCAGTTCCACCACCACAGCAAGTCCTGGATACTCCAACACACCAGAAAAAGCAAGATTCCAATTTAAAATCAAACTAATGATGATGTTAGAGGCCTTTAAGCAGGTCATTAATTATTCTCTTAAAGAAATACAAGACAATACTGGAAAACAGGTAAAAGACCTTAAAGAGGAAGAACAAAAACTACAAAAATCCTTTAGTAAGTAACAGGAAAGCATTAGCAAACAGGTGAAGGAATTGAACAAGAGCATGCAGGATCTAAAAATGGAAATATAAACAAATAAACAAAAAAAAAAGAAATCAAAAAGGGAGACAACCCTGGAGAAAGAAAACCTAAGGAAGAGATCAGGAGTCATAAATGCAAGCATCACAAATAGAATACAAGAAATGGAAGAGTGAATATCTGAAGTGGAAGATACCATAGAAAACATAATCAACAGTCAGCGAAATTAAAAAATGAAAAGTCTCCTAAAACAAAACATCCAGGAAATCCAGGATACAATGAGTAGATCAAACCTGAGGAGAATAGGTATAGAAGAGAGGGAAGATTCCCAAGTTAAAAGGCCAGTTCATATCTTTAAGAAAATTATAAAAGAAAACTTACCTAAAATAAAAATATGCCCATGATTATACAAGGATCCTACAGTACACAGAAAATATAGAAACAGAAATTGCTGTAGTCACATAATAGACACCAAATGCAGAGAATCAAAGAAAAAATATTAGAAGTAGAAAGAGAAAAATGTCAAGAAACATAAAAGGCTGAACTATCAGAAACATACCAGACTTTTCAATAGAGACTATGAAAGCTAGAAAATCCTGAGCAAATGTCATACAGACCCTAAGAGAACACAAATGCCAGCCAATCTATGTCCAACATAGATTGAGAAAGGAAGATATTCCATGACGAACCCAAATTTACACAATATATTTCCAGAAAAGAAGACTGACAAGGGATAATTGATGAAAAATTCCAATACAAGAAGGGCTATTGCATTCTATAAAAAGTAAGAAAGTAATCTTCTTTCATCTAACCCTACAGAAAACAGCCACAACATAATTACACTTCAAACAAGGAAAATATCATGAAAAAGGTCATTATTCCATAATATCTTTCAACATCAATCAGTAGCCTTCTTCTACCAAAGAATAAAATGGCTGAGAAAGAAAATAGAGAAATGACGCCTTCACAATAGTCACAAAAACATTCAAATGCTTGTTAAAATTCTAACCAAGTAAGTGAAAGATCCGTCTGAATAAAATTTCAAATTTCTGAAGAAAGAAATAAAAAAAAAATAAAAATAAAAGATCTCAGAAGATAGCAAGATTTCCCATGCTGATTGAGAAGATTAATATAGGAAAAATGGCCATCTTGCCAAAATCAAACTACAGGTTCAGTGCAATCCCCATCAGAATTTCAACTCAATTGTTCATAGAGTTAGAAAGTGCAATTTGCAAATTCATTTGAAATAACAAAATACCCAGGATAGCAAAATCTATTCTCAACAATAAAACAAGTTCTGGAGGAATCACCATCCCTGATATCAAGGTGTATTATTGCACAATAGTGATAAAAGTTGTATGGTATTGGTTCAGAGACAGGAAGGTAGATCAAAAGAATAAAACTGAAGACCCAGAAATGAACCCATAAACCTATGGTCACTTGAGCTTTGACAAAGGATCTATAATAACCCAGTGGAAAAGAAGACAGCATTTTCAACAAATGGTGCTGGCCTAACTGGAGATCAGCATGTAGAAGAAGGCAAATTGATTCATTATTTTCACCCTGTAAAAAGCTCAACTCCATGAAGATCAATGACCTCCACATAAAACCAGAAACAGAGAAACTAATAGAAAAATTGGGGAAGAGCCTCAAACACACTGGCACTGCAGAAAAATCTTCTGAACTGAACACCAAGGGCTTATGCTCTAAGATCAAAAATAGACATATTGGTCCTCATAATATGTGTAATATAAAATTGCAAAAAGTTTGACTCAAGAGAATCATATAACCCTATTAAAAATAGAGTTCAGAACTAAATATAGAATTCTCCACTGAGGAATGGCAAATGGCCAAGTAGCACCTAAAGAAACAAAAGTACAGATATAATATGCAGTCACTGATAATTAGATACTAGCCTCAGAAAGCTCTCAATACCCACAAAACAACTCACAGACCTTATGAAGCTCAAAAGAAAGAAAGAAAGAAAGAAAGAAAGAAAGAAAGAAAGAAAGAAAGAAAGGAAGGAAGGAAGGAAGGAAGAAAAAGGAAAAAGAAAAGAAAAAAGAAAGGCCAAAATGTTGTAGCCTCAGTCCTTTTTAGGAAAAACAAAACAAAACAAAACAAAACAAAAAAAAAAAAAAACAGTAAGTGTATAGCACCCTCTCAGAGTGGGGTATATCTAGACTTTAAATCATTAAAACTCAAGAGCTAAGAAGATAGTCTTGTGTCAATTTTTGGTAGTTAAAAATCATTATCTTTAATCTTTGCACACCAAGAAATCTTTAACTATTTCCATGTTACGTTTTGTTTACATATACTTTATGAATATTGTAACTAATAAGATTTAAATGCATACTATTAAACCTTTAAACAAATCAACTACTGAAAAAATATATTCATATATTTCTATACTAAAATGCTTTTAAAAATCTGTACGAAGTAGCTCTGACTGTCATGAAACTTGCTTTTGTAGTCTAGCTAGTCTGAAAATTCTGTAGAATTCTCTGCCGCTAATACTCCTGTGCTGAGATTAAAGGAATAGTCAACACACAGCTACTAGGGATATTTACACATAAGAATCCCAATGCTAACTTTGTTCCAGAATTTTGCATGGTGAACTTCACACTTATTTCCATTTCTCGTGTCCATAGCTTCCCTGAACCATCTAGAAACTTAACAAATAATTAGTGAATTAAATATAAAAACATAAAAATAATTTAAAATAATAATTTTCATTGGACAAAAGAACACATACAAATAAAGTTTTTGTATCTATGTATTTTTCTATAGTCTATTTTCTCACATACATATACTTTTCATCAAGATAAATAATAGAAATCTCAGTCAGAAGTAAAAGTTAAGTTAGAAATAAAAAAATTATGATATAAATTAAATTGTCTTTATCATAACGGTTTTTGAATACAAAGAATTTCTTCTCCACTTTTACCAAATTAGGAATTCTAAAATAATTTGTAAAAAGTACTTTGCTCTCAAAAAGTTTCACTGCTACTAAGACAGAGAGTCATAAAATATTTTAAAGCTTTATGTTATAAAGCATTTGAAAGAAAAAATGCCCTTGGCCCATAATTATGTTTCATTTCATAACCGGTTAGGTCCTATATCTCTGTGCAGTTAAAGACCTGAAAGGGTAATTTGCATGTTTTGATGGGAAAAACTTAGGATGGAATTTTAATATCCTTTTGAATTTGATTAAAATAAAGGTGAAAACTTGAGTCAGTGCATTAAATGTCTATAACTTTCAAATCTGCTCAATATGGGGAATTTTATAGTTTTAACCACTAAAATGATTCTTATGTCAGACTGCTGTAGAACTTGAAGTCATTTCTTCCTGTTTGTGTGCAGTTTTCTCGTGGATCACAAAGCTCAGGTAGTGTCCTTCAGCTAGTAATGCAACTGACCTTTCAAGTTTAAGCTTAAGTTGATAAATTATTCTTATTTCTTTCCTCTAAATTTTCATTACAATATTCTGGCATAAGAATGTTTAAGTATATGATTACTTTTAACATTGGGGTGGAAATCAATACTTAATGACAACCTAGAGAGATGTTAGCAATGTGCTTTTTAGACTAGACTAATCAAACAGAACAATCTACTCTTATTGATTCCTTCAAATACTTTATTTAGACCAGGAACAGCAGAGATCCAGGGACACAGGCCTGGTGAGACTGCCCTGTGAGTAGCCTGGGCACAAAGAGGCCTGGGCTGAACACGTGGAAAGCACAGCCTACCCATTTGGTTCAGAGGAACATGAACTCTGCCATAGGGCCTCAGTTTCCACCCTGAGAGTCCTTACATGCTCAAGCCATTTGCCACCAGGAACAGCAGAGATCCAGGTACACAGGCCTGGTGAGGCTGTACTGCTTGTAGCCTTGGAGCAGAGAGGTCTGGTCTGAGTGAGAGGAAAGTGTGGGCCCTGCCCCCGATTGGTTCAGAGGAGCAGTAACTCTGCCATATGGACTCAGTTTCCACCCAGATGGCCCTTATGTGCAGAATAAACGCTCAGACCATTTGCCAAGGTGAACAGCAGAGATAAAGGGACACAGGCCTGGCAAGACAACATTGTAAGTAGCCTTGGTGCAGAGAGGGCTAGGCCTAATTTGCAGTAGGTGTGGCCCTCTGGTTGGTCCAGGGGAGCAGGAACTCTACCTTAGAGACTCCGGTTCACACGGAAGGCCCCTGCGTTCAGACCAAAATGCTCAAGCCATTTGCCACTTAAAACAGCAAAAATCCAGGGAAACAGGCCAGATACATGGGAGAGACAGGAACCAATCACTGACAAGACCACATATAATCACAGACAACAAGATGGCAAGAGGAAAGCGAAAGAACTAACCCAATGGAAACAAAGACAACTTGGCAACATCAGAACCCAGCTCTCCCATCACAGCAAACAACGGAATGCCAAACACTCCAGAAAAAGAAGACTCAGACCTGAAATCATGCCTCAAGATGATGATGGAAATCTTTAAACAAGAATGAAGGAAAAGCATGAAGAAATAGAAGCTTTTAAAAAGGAAATAAAAAAAAAAGATTCAAAAAATTCAAAGAACTAGAGGAAAACAGAACCAAAGAGCTGAAGGAATTGAAGAAGGAATTTAAAATGGAAATGGAAACAATACAGAAAACACTAAAAGAGACAACCCTAAAGGTAGAAAACCTTTATGAAATTCTTAAGAAAATGGATGCATCTAGAGAATATGATCCTGAGTGAGATAACCCAGTCACAAAAGAACAGACATAATATGCAGTCACTGATAATTGAATATTAATCCCAGAAAGGTCTGAACACCCCAAGAACAACTCACAGACTATTTAAAGTTCAAGAAGACCAAAGTCCAACAAAAAAAAATGAAAAAGAAAATCATTATGCTTAAACTTTACACTCCAAGAAAACTTTGACTATTTCCAGGTTACATCTTTTTTTTTTATATGCACCTTATGCTCATTGTAACTAGTAAGATTTTAATGCATACTATCAAACAGTAAACAAAATCAAGTACTGACAAAGATGTATTCATATACTTTTATGCAAAAATGCTTCTAAAATCTGTACATTTATCTCAGTTTTTAAAATAAAGTTGTTCAATTAAAAAAACAAATACTTCATTTAGTGATCTCCTTAATTTTCACCTTTATAGGTGAATATCATTGAATAAAACAATACATTATTTCACCTAAACCATTTTATTATATATGATTTGGTAATCTCACAAATACCCCATGGAAATTATTGTGCTTTAGAACAATCATTATTAAAGTCTCAAAACATCTCTTTAGATTCTCCAGTTCTTGAGGATTTCAAACACAGAGAGACGAAACTACAAAGAGTTAGTTCCAAAGCAATATAATTTTTTTCTTCTTTAAATGGAAACTTTAGGAAATAAATAAGAACATCACAGAAAATACATAATAAGCAACATAAAAGTTCATGTAAGTCAGACACTGCATCTACCTCGAACACATTTGATTTATCCATATTATGACATTTTATTATTGACTGAACACGTTTACTCCAATAGTTGTGAGGGCAGATCTAGTATAGCTGTTGTTTCTTTCCTCATTTAGTGCCTGAACTCCTCCAACCACACATTGTATTATTTTTAACTAGCAACTACGTTACTGATAAACTTCTAACATTTCCCCAGATAGGAAACATTTGCATTAAACACAATCTGAATCAAAATCTTCTATGTCTCTTATTGAAACTCCTTACTTATCTTAAAAGAAATTACAATTGTATTATGTCACATTAGCTTGAAATTAGATCAAGGAGAAAATTCCAGAACACGTAGCGAGAAAGGGGGCACTTAGTTCCCTGAGGACATGGCAGTGGCAGATTATGCAGTGGATGCAAGCAAGACAAACTGACAACATAGTGACTGATGTGTTTTGTTAAGAGAAACAAGCTCTGCCCACTTGTATAAAGTAGTCACATGATTTAACCTAGAGCTGTTTTTTTTTTTTTTTTTTTTTTTTTTCATTCAAGCCAAAATTGTTGCAGTTTCAAGCTGTCATTACTGTAGGACCATACTTTGCATTGATTGTTAATGTTAACTAAAACAGCAACAGCAAAAAAAAAAAAAAAAAAAAAAAAAAAAAAAAAAAAAAAAAACTAACCATTCTAAAAGATCTATGTGTCTCTACATATAATCTGTCTCCAGTTTCAAAAGAACTGAAGACCATATTCGATAGATGAGCTTTAAATGGAAGAAAAGAAACATGTTAGTTATTTGTGTGATAATCTTGTCATATCTTTTACATGAAATTCATGAAACAAAGTTTAGGTGCTACCAATGTGTTTATCACATCAAATAGAGAAAAGCATTTAATGATTCATGGAAATAGCATACTTCAATGTACAAAATTTGTAATTAGTAAGTAACTTCTTTTGTGAACATTACCAAAAAAGGAAAAAGAAGCCACAAACACAGTAATTAAGTAAATGCCCCAGGACTCTAGTCATGGGCGATTCGTGACCATTGATGTCATACAAAGAGACCATCTGTGACTAGTCAAGGAAGGCCTTGTTAGTCTGTGAATCACTGAGGAATGATACACCAGACACAAATAGTTTGCAAAATCAAAAAACATTTATTCCTGCATGCAGGGGTCCAATTTCATCAGGATGAAAAGACCAAAAATGAATTAGCAGATTCATGTCTTAAGCCAAAATCAGGAACATCAGAAGGCTCGAGAGATGGCTCAGTAGTTAAGAGTACTGACTGCTATTCCTAGAGGTCCTGAGTTCAATTCCCAGCAACTGCATGGTAGCTGACAATTATCAGAAATGAAGAATATACCCCCACATCACAAGAGTACCCTCTTCCTGTGTGTCTGAAGATAGGTACAGCATACTCATATAAAATAAATAAATAACTCCTGAAGAAAAATATAAGAAAGAAAAAGAGGAGCACTAGGTCTGGATGAGGCTATAATTCAGACTATTTTTGCTTCATGCTGAGAAGGGGAGGCTCTTGACCACCTGGCTGCAAATTGTGCTAACTGTCCTCTTACAGGCTGGGGAGGGATCCTTGCTTCATTAGCCCATTGTAGTTCCAGCAACTGAATTGCCCCTTACTTGGAAGTAGACTCTTAGACCTGCTCTCCTAAACTAGTTTTCAGACACATCTCAGAGTTAACCTATCTCAGGCCAATTTACTTTGTTCAGCCTTTATATCACCCACCCTACTAGCTTTGCCTAGGGAACTGAGAAGGGTCATGAAGTGCTGCAGAGGCTTCACCCCATGCTGATTAAGTATAAACAGTTGAAATTCATGAAAGACAAACACTTGAAGCTTGTCAAGGACTCTATATGCACCTGTGTTTAAGTCATTATTTGTCACATTACAGAAGTAGGCTTATATTGTTGGTGTATCTGGTTTCTTTTCTCTTTCAAATAAGTAAACCTTTTCCTAGTTCTCAGAAATTTCTTTATAAATAATGAAAATATCCATAAATAAAACTACAAACCAGTTGAGTAAAAAAGTACAACAAAAAAAGGGAACAGTTACTGGAAAGAAAATTATAATTAAAAAACCTTGAAATTATAAATAATTATTGTGTGTATGTGTTCTTGATGTGTTTGTGTCTGGGGGGTAGATTGTGTGTGTGTGTTCACATGCATTTTCAGGTGTTTCTCTTTGCCGATGTGTAAGTTTGTGGAGGCCAGAAGTCTATGTTAGAAAATTTTTCCTTTATCTCTCCACTTTATGTTCAGGTACAGGGTCTCCTACTGAACTAGTTTCTTGCCAATTTGATCTGAAGAGGTTGGTCTTGTGGTGTCAAGAGTCACCCACCCCAAGTACATCATTCATAGGTATACAATGCTCGGCCATGAACAATTTTAAGAGAATTCTGAGGATCCAAACTCAGATTCTCAGAATTCCACTGGGTCACCTTCTTAGCCTCTGGATGATTAATTTTGTTTGTTATTAGAAAAATCCAAAGTTAAACTGAAGAACAACTTTACCTTCATTTAAATGATACAAACATAAGAGACTTATGTGTCAATTATTTTTGGACACCAGCTGCTGGAAGTATAAATTAGATTTTGCACTTTCACAGTGAGGCATGATTTATTAAATTGATTATATACAAAACATAGTTGTAAAGACTAAGAAGATATTTTTGTTCATCTGCTGGAAATATCAAGCATGTAAATTTCAAATGTGAGCTTTTTTATAAAAGTAATAACAAGAACACACATATACACACACAAGAGAAATCAATTTGAAATGGCTACATATAGATGAAATTTTATTGGTGTTTCTTCACCTTGGATGTCATTACATTGTTTCAATGTATTAATAAAGAACATTAATAATAAAATAGAGATAATTAATGTGTTGTATAAATGTATACAAGTAAATCTGTAATATTTAATTTTAGCAAAGTAGCAACTTGTAACATGACTTACTTAGTTTCTGTTTTTATTCTTTGACAATAAAATGTATAGTGATTTGGCTATAAATGCAGTTTTGAAATATATATATATATATATGTATATATATATATGTGTGTGTGTGTGTGTGTGTGTGTGTGTATGTGTGTGTGTGTGTGTGTGTGTGTGTGTGTGTATTTTAGAAAAGCTATATCTAACTAGTATATGCATTCCACAACATGGTTGTGTTATTTAGGGTGGATGATTTCATCATGTGGTGAAGTGCCTCTCTTGATTTTTCTTGGCCTATCAGCTGTAATGGCACTTGTACCTTTTGACAAGTTTCTTCCAACAAACAATTCTGCTATCATTGTCTGCAGTAACTATAACTTTTATTTGAGTGAGGTCAACAATTGCCACAAAGATAAGGATCTATACTTAAGATGTATATGTCATGGCTTGGCTTCTCAGAATTAGTCTATTTCTATATTATGTTCAATTGTGGTTTTCTTGATGATGTCCATTTGCAGTAAAGAGTGGCCTCTTTCATTAGAGATGGTAGATACACTTATCTGTGCATACAAACGCTATTTAGAATGCATTAAGAAATTATGCTGACCAAGCAAAATAGCTGTAGTAGATCGTTTTTCTAATATTCATGATCTCAATAGCCCCAGGAAACTGGCTGTCTTCAGTACCAGATATGATTACCCCACTGTCCTGGTATGATTATGGTGAAAGAGGAATGATCATTCACGGTGTGTGGGGGTGCAAATTGGTTTAGCTCCTGAAGAAATCAGTATAGAGATTCCTCAAAAACCTGATAATATACCATACCATGTAACTACTCTACTATTTGTTGGCATATTATGAAAAAAATCACACCCTACTTTACAGACACTTTCTCAACAATGTTAATTTTCAACTTATTTACAATTGCCCCGAAATGGAAATTACCTGATTGTCCTTCAACCTATGACTGAATGAATGTGGTGCATATAAACCAGGGAAGACTATTCATCTGTAAACAAAGATGATATCCTGAACTTTGCAAGTAAATTGATGGGCTAATTATGATGAATAAGTTAATATAGGCTCAGAAATATAAATATCACATGTTTTTTTTTCTCATCTAAGGAACCTATCTCTAAATAATCAGATGTATGAGGGGAACATGCACAGACTCTGAAGGAGGGATAAGGGATAAACAATACCAAAGCTGTTTTATAAGGCCTCATGAATCACATAATTTTATATTTACCTAAAATTATATACAGTATCCCCCCTCTCTGTATGTGTGTGTGTAGTCCAAAAGAATGTAAGCCATTTGCACTGACAATGCTCCCCACAAAAACATAGACCAACAAAAACCACATTGGAAGAGAAACCTAAGTGACTCCGAAAACAATGTAGCCTACTGATGTATCCCTTGGTTATCACTTGTGTTGAGAGTGGGTCTATCATGCTGAAGATGTGCACACAAATGACTCATGACCCTGATGGTTCTTTCTTACACTCTGAAGTGTACAGTTCCCATAAATACTATACAAGATACAACTGGTAGAAGTCAATTAAACAGTCTAACAGGTACAAAAGCTATGAAGCATGAAAATGCCTGATGTGGTGAAATACTCATTAGATTCATTAATTGGCACATGCATATAAATGGTAACCCACAGTAACTGCATTGAATTTTGTAGTAGAATTATTTTTTAAAAAAAATCAGATGTCCCTCTCAGCTGTTTATATTGGAATGGCCAACCGATGGCTGACCTAAATTGAGATCCACCCCATGGGCAAGCACCAGTTCCTTACAGTATTAATAATATTCAGTCATACTTAAGGCTGTAACTGTTCTCTGAGAGATTCCACCTAGCAGTTAACTGAAACAGATTCATAGAACTGGGGGCTCTTAGAGAAGAGTTGGGGTAGAAATGAAATCCCCAAAGAACTCCACAGGAAGACCAAAATAGTCCACTAACCCTTAAACTGTTACCTGTCTGTGGAATGTGTACCCCTAACTGAACTGCCTTGTCTGGCCTCAGTGGGAGAAGATGCATCTAGCACTGCAGAGATTTGATGTGGCAGGGGGGAAGATAACCAACTTGGGGCCTCCACACTCTCAAAAACCTAGGGGAGAGAGAGAGAGTGGGAGAGGCTGTGTAAGGGAGGCAAATGGGAGGAGGAGTGGTGAATAAATTTTAAAAGATATTTTATAAATATTAATTATATATATATTATTTCTAACATATAAAACTATCACCATTCTACTGTCGTTGTCCACACAGAAAAATATATCACTTAGTATGTTTAGAATATATTTAGACTTGGATACTATTATAGTCAAAGTGTTTTAAAAATAATGAAAAATTCAGCAAGGACAAAGAAACAGGTTTGTCATGTAGCTCAGTAATAGGACACTTGCTAGACAGCTGTGAAGAGCAAAGAAGAAGGAATATGGGCATATGTGGGATTTCAAGGGAAAGAAACACTACAGCCAAAGACAAAGGGCCAGAAGAGATGTGAAAATAAGCAAGTTCTCAGGAGGAAATCACAGAACTTGGATAAGAAAATGTGAAAGCAGTTACATGTTCAAAGTGCTCGAAATGAAATCTTAGAGCACATAGGAAAAGAAGGCACTCTCAGTGGTGGCAAACAGCTGGAAACCACTGGCTAGTTTGGAGTAACTCCTGGGTTAACATAAGATTGGGCATCAGCACCAACAGTCCAAGAGACTATTCCATTTACTGAGCAAGCAGTTCTTTGCCTGCAGATTTCTACTGACAACTCAACTAAAAGAAAAATAAATTTATAACTAAACTAAAGACACACAGATTGTCAGTGGATGTTTTCATAATATTAAGCAAGAAAGACAGAAAAACTTGAAAACAAAGTAGAACGTAAGAAATACCATAAAAACAGTATAGAAAAATGATCAATTGTTAATTTTAGAAAGTCAACATGAAATTAAACAGTGCATATAAAATAATAAACCGGTTTGTGACAGTGAGAATAAATTAGCAGGAAACAGTGAGAAATAGTCGGTAAAAAAGGGTGAAGGGAAGGTGAATTGAAAATGAATAAAATAGATGATGGGCACAGCGTCATGCCTTTACTTTTCTATCTCCCATTTCTCTGAAACTAAGAATAGAAATTGGATACTATGCGATAGGTAAGTGCTCACCAATGACACTGTGTGATGTCAATAAAATAAACCAAATAGGGTTTCAGGAAATTACCTGGAAATAACACACTCTCTGTTTTGTGCTAGTAAAACTTAAATGAGATTAAAGGATATTCTTTTGTAAGGAAGAAGAATAGCAGGATAACTTCACTCTCTGGATTTTGTTTGCATGTTTTATTTTTAAACGTTTTTGTTTTGTTTTTGTTTATTTATTTATGTTTCAGTTTTTCAGGTTCCAGTGGCACACATCTTTAATCCAGGTAATCAGGAGTTTAGGAGGCAGAGTTAGGAAAATCTGAGTTGTGAGTTCATGGCCAGCCTGGTCTACAATAGCTACTTACAGGACAGTTAGGGCTACAAAGAGAAACTCTGTTGCATACAAACAAACAAACAGCAAAAGGTTAGATTTTTCCTAGGAAGTTTATATGTGAACACAGCATCTACATAACTCTATCACAATTTAACATTCTTTATTCACGTTGATTTATTTGTGTGCGTGTAGGTGCCTCTGTGGTTCTGTTTCCAAGAATGCATATAACATAAGTTTCTGGAGTCAGTCCTCTTCTATTGTAAAGTAGGTTTGTGGAAGGAAGATGGTTAGTTCTTTTCCCACTCAATCATCTTGCTGGCCTGAACTTCATTTGTTCTAATCATAGATTTTCTACTTTCAGGGTAGAAACAATCAAGCTCAATGCTTGCTTCATGCTACTTACCCACCCGCCTCAGCTCCTCTTCCCTGACATTACTATATTTAAGAGACTAGTAAATGCACAATAAATAAATAAAGATTTAGTTATTAAGATTAAAAAATGGGGGAGATTGGATTATTAAAACATTTTTAATTGATAGCATTACAAATGAATTATAATTTCTACATTTATGAAGTATAATCAGAAATCATCATATGTGTGAAAGCCATGACCTGAATATGTACAGGCATGCCATTTGTTCTCTAATCTAATTAGCTGTCTGAGTTATAGTAAGGAGACACTAATAACACAGTCCCATAGCTCTTTAAAATACACAATTTATTATTATCAGCTTAAATCACTTGACTTTGAATTATCAGTATTCTGTATGACTAGTGAAATGTTTGGTATCTTTTGCTGTCCCAGCGTTCAATTTGTCTTTGAATTTAGTACCTTTCCCGTACAATTCTAATAGTTATCCTAAAGAAATGTAGCATTTATTCTGAGCTGGTACCCTTAGATATGTTAGTATTTTATCAGGCGTGAACCCATCAAAAACTCACAAGGCAGGGCAGTGGAGTGTCAGAGTAGTGGGTTAATCACTCAGTGCTTCAAGTCTTGATTCAATTTCAACTATTATCTTTCTCCACAGTAAAACGCTCCTCTATTTAAAAGTAATGCTAGTGAAGATGGAGACACTTAAAGTAATACTGATTCATAAACACTTCAGTGATCCAAAATGATAATTTAATAGCAGCAGAAGTAGAGCTTTGAATGAAGGAAGAACATTTTATTATCAAAATGCTGCCAGAAGGTGAGCATGTCCAATTGACTCTCATTACTTGGGACATTTACTTGGACATCTTGTATTTCTAAAAAATTTGGGTCAAGTTTGTTATGTATTAATTCACTTTTGTGATTGATTTTAGTAATGAATAATATCCATTTCCACAATGATTATGGAAAAACACTTTTTGAGAGGGAAAGAAGATGTTTACTAGGTCAGTTGACTTTTTAAGCAATGTAGAAAGCATATATATATATATATATATATATATATATATATATATATATATATATATGTATATGTATGTATGTATATACATATATGATGTTGCACAGATGAGACAAATATTTTAATCCTCATAAAATTTTATAATTAAGTGGAATAATTTATAGTCACGAACAATTTTGTCCACACAAATTTCCAGTTGCTCCTTTTAAAGACACATAGCATCATATGTCATAAAAGAAGTCCTTCTTCTAGCCTTTTCCTAAGGCCTTGTTATGTCTGGTGGGGACAGTGGGGACATCTTGGAGATGGGGGAGGACAAATGGAATGAGGAACTGTTGGAGGGCAGACCAAAGGGGAGATAAAGACTAGACTGTAAAATATAAAGATAATTGCAAAAGAAAGAAAGAAAGCCCTATAGAGCAGTATTTAAAACAATAGTCACCCTAATTTGTGAGAGACAAATAAATTTTGACAATAACTAGTTTTAAATATAATTACCTTGTTTTTATATGATTCTGGCATATTTGAGGAGATTAATACCACACAAATTTTAAGGTCGTGCTATTACAGTTTTGATTTACAAATTTGAAAACATGGCAAAGTCTGCTTTGGATACTAGTACAGTCCAGACTTCTGAGCGGAACAGTTTAAAAGCAATGTATGTATGTAATGAGGGGAGTTGTGGAGGTGTGGGTAGGATTAAAGAGAAAATTCAGTAACTGAGTACTGGATATTCTTCCAAAGAGTCAGGTTCAATTTACAGCACAACATGGAAGTTCTGGAACATCTGAGGCACTTTTCAGGTCTCTTTGAAAATAAAGTACATGTACATACATATATGAAAAATATTCATACACAAAAAATTAAATGAACCTTTTAAAATAATAGTTGAAATTCACAAGTTTATAAATACTGTTTCATGTAGTTAGATACAAGAGTGTCTATGGGGTTCAATAGTTAGCCAACTTGGCTAATCAGAGAGCTCTGAGTTCAGTGAGAAACACTGTCTTAAAGCTTTGGTGAGAAATAATCTAGAACAACACCCACTGCTGACCCCTGGACTCCAGATATGCACAGATAAATGTATATTAGCATAATGTATACATACATAGGAAAATTTACAAACATACCACATATATCTGCACTTACACACATTAGTCTATGTTTCTACATTTTTATCTTTATAGATGCTATCAGATGTTTCCTAGGATATATGCAAAATAAACTGAAAAAAATGTGTGTGTATATATATATACATACACCCATACACACACACACACACACACACACACACACACACACACAAATCTGAGCAGAAAGTAAGTCTTGTGCACAGAAAACATGAAGAGAGTAGAGTAAGTTTGCACAGATACCCAAAGATTTAGAGACTTCTTCATCTCTTCACCGTGAATCTGTAGAAACCTTTTGTACAGGATGCTTAACATTGTATGCTTGTTGCTATTATGAACATCTATTTTTCACTGAGTATAAAATTATTGTGAAATATCCTTTCCAAAGCCCAAATTTTAATTTTACTTTTATCGAATATGTTTTATTTACATTCCAAATGCTATTCCATTTCCTGGTTTTCTTCCATAAACCTCCTATCCCATGTCCCCTTTCTTGCCTCTGTGAGGATGTCCTCTTATCCTCACACCTACTGTCTGCCTCCTCGCTCTGACATTCCCCTACACTGGGGCTTCAAGCCTTGGCAAGACTAAAAGCAAAGCCCAAATCTTTAGTCAAAACAAACATTATAAAGTTTATCTTTCCAATTAGACATAAATAACAAAGAAAGAAACTTGAACAATTAATTTAGTTAAAAATGTAAGCATTTTTCTTGCAACATTTTTATTAATCCATTTGTTACATTAAAATGAAGTATGAAAAGACATTATAATATCTGGTTTCACTTACCCTTCATTATTAATAGGCAATTTCATGTTTCACAAGGTGATCCAAAAATGAGCCAATGTGTGATCACTCAATATAAACATTCCATCCAGAGGTAATAGTTTGTAAAGTATAAAACACACATTTAATAAAAATTCATATTATTTGTGTACAGGAACTAAAAATATTTATGTAACAATGATTTTGACATTTAACTGAAAATAATGGGACCTTTCCCATAAAACCTAACTTGATGTTCAAATCTGCACAGTGAAGAATGTAGAACAGGAAAGAGCCTGGGAGATGTTAAGTAGTTTGTCTGAGGTCCAAGTTTTGAGAGGCAGCAATAAATTCAGAAATTAGGTCTTTTTTATAAGGTCACTGCTGTCTCCAAGCTAACACTCTAATGGACCTTCTGTACACACAGAAAATCGATGCATCCTCTAGTAACATATCCTGCATAAATAAAATATATTTTACTTTCTGAACAATGAAAAAAATTGTTCCAACAAATTAAACTGTGAAAGAAAAACAATGTTTTAATATTTAACTTATATTTTTTACATTAAATAATATGTATTACAGACTATCTTATATCTTTAATTTTTAAAAAAGAAGAAAATTGTTCATATTCTCATTTTTATAGGGATTTCTGTGCAGAACTTCCTGTACTGGAACTCATAGTTCCATCTGGCTCTGCCTCCTGAGTGCTAATATTTAAGACTTATGCCACCACTACTTCTGGCCTAGTCTGTATTATATTTCACAATGGCTTTGGAGACTAAAACTTGCTGCTTTCCAGTGTATTATCATGATAAATTACTTCTGGATGACCTCATTAGAATTACAGGGGTTTTGTTTTTTTGGTTTTTTTTCATTTTCAGTACTTATTATAGAATTTTAAATGTGGACAGTTGTGTACATTCTGGGCATGTGCAGACTCCCTGTCCTCTAGTGTGGTGATAAGTCTGTCCTTGTTCAAGGTCAAGCTGATATCTCAGGAATTTGTACCCATGGTGTTCCCTCTGTGTCAGTTACCTATTTCTATTCCTTTGCTGTCTCTGTCACTCCACACAGGCAGTATTTCTGTTGCTCTGAGTTCTTTAAGCTGTGTCAAGCTTCTGTGGGGTCTAGAGAGGTCATGGCAAATGCATCCTTCTCTGTTTATTTCTGGTAAATCTCTTGTCCTCACCTCTTCTGATAGTTGACTGGATCTGCATATCTCACACTGAATGTTACTAGCAGTATCTATCTGGCTACATTTTTTATGTTATCTTTGAAAATCATCTCCTATTATTTTGAATTATAATTTTTTTTAATTTTTAACTTTTATTTATTTAACACTGTCAGAGTGCAAATGTCTTGTGTATAGTACACCAAAAATGGATGCATCTAGAGAATATTATCCTGAGTGAGATAACCCAGTCACAAAAGAGCAGACATAATATGCAGTCACTGAAAATGAGATACTAACCCCAGAAAGCTCTGAACACCCCAGAAACAACTCCCAGACTGTGTGAAGTTCAACAACAACAAAAAAGAGTATATTTTAATGAAAATAAAACTGTATATCATCCCCCTTTCCTCTCTACAGCCCCTCCTAGTCTCTCTCTTATCCTCTCAAATTAATAGCCTTTTTCCTATATTATTGTTACATATATGCATATGTGTATGTATATGTACCCACAAATACTTAATTACAACCTTAAAAATGTATTTGAAAAAAATAAATAAAAATTTTTAAAAAGGAGAAAAAAAATAAATAAAATTTTATCAATTTTGCTTTCCATATAGTTTTTTATTGGGTATGTGTTTATATAATGATGGAACATATTGATCTAATTGATTCATGTTCAGACATATAACTGTTTTATTGTTTTAGAAACATTTCTGCAATAGATCAATAGATCGATGAATGACAATATTAATAGACTCACAAATCATCTTTTCACAATATTTTCTTTGCTTCTACTTTTTTCAGTGTTTTATCTAGTGAATATTGAAGCAATGTTAAATTTACATCTAAATATTAACACCCCAAAATTGATACCTACCTAAATATTAAATGGTATTTTCTGCCAAGACATGGATAGACATAAAGGTCTTCATCCCAAACCACACAAGTGACAGATCAAAAAAACAATGCTTCTAAACCTAATATTAATGAATGAGTTCCTTGGGGTGACTTATCAAGTATGTGTAAGAACTTTCTTATTAGAGCTCAGATGACCCAAGCGATGCTGATTCCCCAGAATGCCAAGCCTAGTGTATTACTCAGGGTTCTCTAGAGGAAGAGAATAGAAAGAATGAGTATACATATATAGAGAGATTTGTTGCCTTTACAGTAAGAAAATTATTAGAATTATTTTAAGCTGTAGTCCAAACAGTCCACAATAGCTGTCTACCAATAGATGATGGAAGACTTTAGTAGTTGGCCTGCAACTTTTCACTATACCTTGTGAAAGCAATGAAGTCGGCTCTAATGGCACCAAAGGCATGGACCTTCCAGCAAGAATTCAAACAAGCAAGGGAAGAAAGAAAGCAATCCTCTTCCATGTCTTTATATAGACTGCCAGCAGAAGCTGTGGACCAAATAAAAGGTAAATTTTTCCAACCTGAACTAAATGTTCTACCCACTTGAAATGATTTAAATTAAGGTAAACTTGCCCAGAGGTGTTTTAGATAATTTTGGATGTAGCCAAGCTGACTACCAAGAATGGTCATCACAGAGAGCAAGAATGAAAGCTCAAAAGTTGTTTTAAGGAAACTCTAACTTCTACTTGTAGGCAATCAGGTCAGCTTCAGAGCCTCTTCTCAGTAGTAATCAATGTTGATTATAAGACTTCAGCTGTGTTTTCCACAACCTAGAAGGCTTTTAAATCCAATTTGGCAACTGAGAGTCTGCCTTTTTTCTGAACTTGTTGAATTGTTCGGCTTGAAGCTTTGGGTTTTTGTTTTCCTTCCTCCTCTGCTTTTCAGTTTTTAACAAAATACCTTTTATTTAAAATGTCTTCATGGCTCTTTATACTCCCATGTCGCTCTTGACTTCCAGGTTCTTCTACATTGTTTTGACATTCTTTGTTTTCTATAGGAGACTTAGTTTTTAATTGCTTTTATCTGTGCAAAACCAGAGATCAGTAAAACTCTTACTTCTAATAAAAGTCACCTTATATCTTTTCCTTATGTTAGTGTTACCGGTTAACTTGACAGCATATGGAATTACTTAATAGGCAAGCCCCCAGTAACACCCCTTTTTTAAGGATAAAGGAGATCTTAGACAAGAAAGTTGAAAAAGTGACAATCTCCATGATAGATCATGAAGGCCCAGGCACTGCAAGACAGCTTTATAATGGGCTACATGATGACCAAGAAACACCTAGAGATCAACCCCATCCACCCTATTGTTGAGACCCTGTGTCAGAAGGCTGAAGCTGACAAAAACGACAAGGCTGTTAAGGACCTGGTGGTGCTGCTGTATAAAACTTCTCTGCTCTCCTCTGGTTTCTCTCTTGAGGATCCACAGACTCACTCCAACAGTATCTACCGCATGATTAAACTAGGCCTGGGCATTGATGAAGATGAGGTCACTGCAAAAGAGGCCAGTGTTGCTGTTCCTGATGAGATTCCCCCACTGGAGGGTGATGAGGATGCCTCTCCCATGGAAGAAATGGATTAAAGGCTCCTGGGAAGCCTGTGCCCTCTGTATAGTATCCCTGTGGCTCCCCCAACAGCCTTGACTGGTCCTGACTCACCTGGGTCTGCTCATGTCTACAAGCATCTCTTCTATCCTGTCCTTGTGCCTTAAGGCAGGAAGATTCCCTCCCACAGAATAGCAGAGTTGGGTGTTGTGTATTGTGATTTTTTTTCTGTATGTTTTATTTTGTTCTGAAATTAAAACTATGCAAAATAAAGAAGATGCAGTCTTATACAAAAAAAAAAAGAGGATACTCTCTATATTTACATTCGAAGTGTTATTCCATTCTTCTACCCTGCTCCCCTTCCCCCACCCCTCCCCCTCTACTTGTCTTCATAAAGATGCACTAGCTCTCAAGCACCCTCTCCACCTCAGTGCCTTGGCATTCTCCTACAATGGGAAAATGTGCCCTCCCTTGTCTCTTCTCACATTGATGCCAAACACTGCAGTTCTCTGGTACATATGCAACTGGAGCCATGGGCCTCTCAATGTGTGCTAGATGGTTGGTCTTCCCCTGAGCTCACAACCCCCTTTAGCTTTTCCATTTGCCTGCACCCCCCACTGCTGTCTCTCTTCCCAACACCCTCTCCCTCCCCAACACCCTCACCAGGGTCCCTGTACTCAGTCTTATGGTTAGCTGTAAGCTTGCTCAGCTGCATGATTCTGGTAGAGCCCCCGAGATGGCACCCTTATCTCATTCCTGCCAGTAAGCACCTCCCAGCATCAGCCATAGTGCTTGGACCTGGTGGCTGCACATGGGGTGGTTACCCAGATGAGGCAGCACCTGAAAGATCCCCTCTTCAATCCCAGTTCTTTCACTTGATCCTGTACCTCCTCCCATGAGTGTTTTGTTCTCCATTCTAAGAAGGACTGAGGCTTCAACATTTTGGCCTTCCTTCTTTTTTGAGCTTAAAGAGGTTTCTTGGGTATTCAGAGCTTTCTGTAGGTAGTTTCCAATTATCAAGCGAATTGCATATCACGCGTGTTCTTTTGTGCCTGGGTTATATCACTCAGGATGATATTCTCTAGTTCCATCCATTTGCCTAGGAATTTCGTGAAGTCATTGTTTCTAATAGCTGAGTAGTACTCCATTGTGTAAATGTACCAGTAACACTCTTGATGGTTAACTACATTAGGCCAGCCTCTGGAGGGTCCATGCCTGCAAGAAAGTACCTTGATTAGTTTACTTAAGATAAGGATGTTGCTAGGTTAAAGAGTGAAATGGGAGATGTTTTTGTTTGCTACATAATACCATGAACATTATAGTTTTCATTTTGGGGTGTTTAGTCACGTGGCTAAAATAATTTATCGTAAAGCCAGAAAGAAGCTCTAAAAAAATTATTAGAAATTTAACAGGGCAAAACCTCTGGAAATCTCAGCAACTGCCTAGAAGAAAGGGATGCAGAAGAAGAAAGGGGAAATGCAGAGTTTTAAATCATGGTCTTTAATGATAAGCTGTTTCAGATGCTGGTTCAGTGCTAGACAGTCAGCACTTTTAGTACTACACTGAACTGTGGCTGGGGGAACTTTAGAGTGAGTGAGAAAGTCAGAGGAATATGCCCCGGCTATAGCCACTATTCGAATGGGAAAGATTTAGAAAGAATACGAAGGAAAAATTATGCTTCTCTGCAAAAGGATTCAGGAAACAAAGGCAGCTGCCACAGTGCTACCTGATGGGAGAACTCTAAGTGTCTACACCAACTGAGGGCCTTGGTAATGGGCAGTTAGAGGGACATAGACAGACCATAAAAAAGTGAGTGGAGACCAGGTATAGAAGCTTCTCCTTTCTGGATGGCATTTTAAGACAAAACCAAACCACCACTACCACCACCAACACTTAAATTATAGGAGGAAAGATACTAATGTTGAACTCTATAAAATACCTAAGCAGTATCCATTGAGAGTACTCCCAGACTCAGGTCTCATCCATACCTACACCATGCCAAACCCACTCCTTAGCATGTCTTCAGGAGGATTGGCTTACATACAATGAGGGTGGGGGACATGGAAAGATAACTGAATTAAACCCACCTGGATTAAAAGGTGGAGACTATAGTGTCTCATGTTTAAAGTAGCTCAGAATGGTAGGTCTTCACCCAGTGCAAAAGGCAGAAACATTAACACTATTCTCTTACCAGGTGAAGTACCTTTGTCTAAATAGGCTTAAATAGAGCCTAAAGACTTTCACATTTTCATATTACTACTTACTACAGGGCCACTTCCTTTTCTAGTCTTACCATAAAAATATCAGGGATGGAAGGTCCATCCTTAACCATGTCCAAGCCAGATAATATCTATTAAACTATGTAATGCAAGATCCACACTAAAAATGGATAGCACCATGGCATGGCCTGAGGTCCTACAGTGAAAAAAATGTTAATTTATGTGAGAATAAACACTCATTCCTCTCTTCTCCATGCCTACAGGCTCACTGTGACCAGATCTTTTGTGACCAGATCTTTTAAGCTTTCCTGCCAGAATCGGCTGGACCCTTGATCTGAGACTTGCAGAGAAATGTTATGTTGTGAAGGTCTTTTTATCTAAGTATGTTATCTCAGTGAAAGAGAATACAGGTAGTTCACACCGGTAATAATTCCAGTATCTCTTAACATAAAGATCTTTGTGTTCTGTTCTTGTGTTTCCTATGGATGCGGAGATTAGCAGAGGCTGGAAAGTTTGGTGTTAATTTTAAAAAGCCATTATACTAGAATATTTTTCCTTTTGCTTGCTAAATTGGAAATGAAAAGAAACATAGAAAGAAAGGGAGTTGATGTATTATGTAACTATAAATACAGTAATTCTGTGAGAGAGCAGTGAGCCTGTTAGGTGTGAGCATTGGAAAGGTGGTTTCGGGGATGCAGAGGCAATGTTTGCTGGCAGAATGGAGCTTTGGAATACCAATCCTTTGTCTTCTATATTTAATGCCTTCTTTAATGAGCTTTTATTATTTAGTGGGACTGAATAACATGCCATGCAATGCATAATGCCACTCATAAAAGAAAAATATCTCAAAGCAGAACATAATGATAGACTTTCAGTAAACAAGAACAGGTTAAAGAGACCGAACGGAAACTAAATGCCAAATCCCATATGCACTCAGACGAGAGCAGATAAATATTCAGTCCTCAAACATCCCACTCTTGTGCTTTTAAAATTCTAAACTATTATGAACAACATGTTGGGACTGGAAGGCACTTGTTATCTACAAAATAATAGCCTCAGGAAAGCTACATTTACATTCTGGCTGTCTTCTCAAAATTGGTACTACATGAGAGCATCTCTTGTGGGTTCCCCTTCCTGTATCTCAGAATAATGGACAATTCTGGAGTGTGAGGTGCTTTAAATTCTTAGTGTACATGAAAGTGTATAAAAACTATTTTATTCTTGAAACATTATAGATTGGAAAGTCGGTATTCTGAAGTCAGCTGGTTTAAAAAAGTGCCTTGGTGCCTTTTCCAACAGACACTGGAATGTATGAAAGTAGTATATATGGGGGCATCTGCATTTTTTATCCCAAATGTTAGCTCCTGATAGTTTCACTTTAAATTATATTAACAATACAAATTTTCAAATTATGCTTATAAACCAGAAGATATCACTGCATGTTTTGTTTCAAAGGTAACCTATTTCTTATTCTTTTCTATCTAACTCACCCTAACTACAAAATTATTCAGATATACCATTTTTGAAGATATGTTATCTATATTAATCATAGATTTTTGTGAATGTGACCTATGAAATATTTTAATAGGTAAGAATAGAAAGAGATAAACAACATTTTTCTTGGTTCCATTTTGAATAAAATTCTTTCACTTGTTCTGAAAATCTGTACTCTTCCATAAGTAAACTGACATGTAAAACTTTATAATAAAATGTAACAAAATTAAAATGTATTCCATATGATTTTCATAATATTCCATTTCATTTTTGTAGCTAGTTTTGCTAGCATATCTCATTTCACAAACATTTACTGGAGCTTATGTTCAAAGACATTGCATCTAACATATGAACTGCTCACCTTCCTTTCTAAAATGTCATTAAAATGCTAATAAAAACAGAAAATAAATCTATAATAACAGTAGGGGAAAGCCTGCAGGAGAAAATGGATTTTCAGATTTGGGGAAGATAAATGTTATACAATTTATAGCTAACAGAAATGTAACTTAAATTAAGTGGTAGAAAGTCTTCCTGCAACAGAAACATCCAGAACATTGAGCACATACTCTGAGGGTAGAGTTGGGGAGGAGGTGCTCACAGCTGAGATAAACCTGCAGAACAGCACATCTTAGCAAGCTAGGAATAGAATGCACACTTTGTGCAATCTCCCCAGACATTTAAGAAACTATGAATTGTAGGATGGAATCTTGCTCCAGAGAAAGTCACAGTCCTTGTACTCCCACTCCGTTTGAATCTTTGCTCTCCCTTTCTACTATTCCAATGTGGCAGACTGGTGACACAAGGAAACTACACACTTTATTGCTCATGTAGTCTTCTTGTAAAATGCAGTTCTTGTTCATGCAGTCTTCTTGTAAAAAATGAATTGGGTTAATACATACAGGGTAAATTCATCCAAATTGTCTTTCATTGATAATATATGTTATGAACACTTTTATTCCAAGTAAACACTGCTGAAGTCATCTGAGAGTAGGGAACCTCAATTAAAAAGGTGCCTCTAAAATACTGGATTATGGGCAAGCCTTACCCTTTAAGGTGTTTTCTTAATGAGTGATTTCTGGGAAGAAGGCACCCATTATAAGTAGAGTCATACATGGGCTGGTGTTTCTTCAGGCTAAACAAGTCATGATGGGCAAGCCATAAAGCTCCACCCAACCTTGGCCTCTGAATCATCTCTTGATCCTTTTCCAGCTTGTGTGGGGTCAAATTGTTTAATCACAGCAATAGTATCCATAACTAAGACAGTATCAAAAGTTATTTTTTTCCTGCTACACTAAGGCTCCTCTTGATGATATAGCATATTTTACCTTTTAAACATATCTGTAACAGTCTTAGTCTATGTTCTATTGATGGGAAAGGACAGCATACCCAAGGCAACTCATAAAAAGAGAGGTTTTGTCTGTCATCATGGTGTAGAGCACAGCAACACCAAAGCAGACATGTTGCTGGAAAACTAGGTCAGAGTTTTACCTCTGTGTCTCCAGGCACTGAGAAAAGAAGGTGTCTGGGCTTGCCTGGGGCTTTCGAGTTCCCAGGGAATACACCACCAACCAGTGAGTACACATGGAGAAACCCATGGCTCTGGCCTCATATGCAGCCGAGGATGACATTGTCTGGCATCAGTAGGAGGAGAATCTCTTGGTTCTGTGAAGGCTTGTTTATTCAGGGTTGGGGGAATGCCAGGGTGTTGAGGTGGGAGTAGGTGGGTAGGAGTGGGAGCATCTTCATTAAAGCAGGGGAGTGTGGGAGAAGAGGAAAAGGGGATAATATTTGAAATGCAAATATATAAAATACCCAATTAAAAAAATATATATATATATTAAACTAACCCAAGTAGCATTTTCTCCAATGAGGACATACATCTTCCAAAAAAGCACCACTTCCTAATTCTTTTCTAGTGGCACTCCCTGATGATTAAGTTTTCAATTATATGAGTCTACAGTGGCCAATTTTATTCAAATCACCCATCAGTAAACAATGATTTTGAAAGTTAATCATGGCACATTTCATTAATTCATTTCTTCTATTACTTACTAAGTCATGTTCTATTATATGGCATCAGTAACCTTTGTATACCAATTATCATTTGATGGACATGTGGTTCATCTCCAGCTTCAGATCTTAAAAATATAGCTAAATTTCTTAAGAAGGATTGTATTCTTATTTCTGTTTAGTGAATGCTTAGTACAATAGCTTCTTCGGGAGAGCCTACTCAACTGCCAAGTAAGTGCTCAATTTTATAAACTCCCTAGCAGTCGCTAAGTGTTAATGTTACAACTATGACAATGGCATTTCACAAATTAAATGACAAAGGCATGAGCATTTTTATTTTATTTATCATAGAATATTCTACATATTTTTTCAAAATTTAGACTAATAATAGTTAAGGTATTTCTTCTGGAGGAAAAAAAAACATTTTTTTAAAAAATTCTGCTATGCAAAGAAGGTGTTAGAAATTTCCAGACTAATTATTGGAGTTGGGTAAAATGAGCAGCTATGTATAATCTGGGTCTTCCCTGCATTATCCCTGTCATTGGCAACAGCCTTCCATTAAATCCTACATTCCGGGAAAATTACATGAAACGTACCTTTTCCATGCAAATGTTAGTTGAATCAATGGAGACTTGCCTACTTTTACTTTGACAATTTCCCAGAATTTTTACTATAAAATATTTTAAGTATAAAATATAAATTCCAGGCAAATCTGGAATCTATAGGAAGAACCTATGTAAAAATGCAAAAAGAGCAAAATGTACAGGGCTGCAAATGATATTATAGCTCAGAGACAGATTTTCACTTTGACTATTTCTAGGTTACATCTTGTTTTACATGTACTCTATGTTCATTGTAACTAGTAAGATTTTAATGCATACCATCAAAACTTAAAAAAAAATCAAGTACTGACAAAAATGTATTTATATACTTTTATGCATAAATGCTTAAAATCTGTACATTTATCTTTGTTTAAAATAAAGGTGTTCAATTAAAGGAGAGAGAGAGAGAGAGAGAGAGAGAGAGAGAGAGAGAGAGAGAGAGAGAGAGAGAGAGAGAGAGAGACCATAGTGGTTTCTCAGTAGAAGCACTTTCAAATCTCTGTTTTTCAAAATGTGAAAATGCCAAACTGATTGCGAGCACTTTATGGATCCTGTACAGATATCTTTGCAGAAACTGCAAAGAGCAATTCTGGGGTTATGTTAAAAAATAACAACATGCCCACAACTCTGAAAATTGAACTCTCATGAGTAGAGAATGAAGTTGGATGTCTGCATTGGCTATGTAACATTGCAGTCTCTTTGACTATGGACACATCTGCCAGTGTTTCTGAACTACTTTTGGTCAGACATACCCAAAGGACAAACACATCTTGTTGTTGTTGTCCTGGAACTGGGGACTCTTGGTTTCAATATCTGAATAAGGAACTGAGTAGATACAGCATTCATTTTGTAGAACATAATTCGTTTCATAAGGAAGAACACATGCATAGGACATACACACAGTATTTGATTCAAAGACTTGGAAAAATCATTTTTTTGATACACTGTTTGAGATGTATGGAGAGTAAGAAGAAGAATGTAGAAATAAGTTCATACTAAATTGCTGTCACAATTAGATATAGTTTTAGAATGGAATTTGCTTTTACTATGTTGGGGTATGGATGTTACAGAAATTAAATTGATTTATTAAGTGTATTTGTCTGTTCTCATTACATAAGTGTAAAATAGAGGCCAACATAATACCATGGAAATAGGATCAGTTAAAAAGTAAAACTTTTAAAACCAAGAATGAGATGATTCCATTTACTCTGTGAGGCCATACCTCTGTGGAATACTGTCAACTAGCTCTGTAGTTAAATTAATAGTTTCAGATTAATTGGAAGTAAAGCATGATAACCATGTTAATTTTATTAAGGCATGAGTCTATAATCAAACCAGGAGGCTATGAACATCCTCTGAATACATGCAGTTCCACTTAGGCCAAAAGAGGTGATCCCAAGTGGAGACCATTTGTCACTGACACTTTGTGATGAGCATTTGATTTGTCCTCTATCATGCCTCTGAATTGTTTTTTATCCTCACCCTCATTAGCCTTCCTTCTGTTACCATCTTCTTCCACTCCACATCATTGCTGAGGATAACTGCAACAGCTCCTGCAGATGTTGTGATCTATTTAACCGAGACAGCCCTATTTCAGAGTGTGCTGATGCTGACACGGATAAAGAAAACGACATCTCACCTGAGAGTACCTTGAGTTGCTCAAGTACTGAAGCTGGTATTACTGAAATAAAGTAATAATGCAGTCGTCAGGATTTGAATGACAGGCTTGGGTCAGGCTATCGTAGAGGTAAATCTTGGCCATATAAAGGGTATTTTGGGGATTCTTGATTTGTTTGTGACTGCTAAATCATAGTTCACAAGGCAGTTCTAAGTACTTGAATCATATGAAGACAGATGAGCCATTTTTTGATGCATCTGGCTATCTAGGTTTGACTTTCTTGTATTAGAGAAGCATCACAATGTAATGAGCAGGCAACAAACATGCTCAGCAGATTCATGGTCATAAGTAATACCATCTGTCAAATTTCCTAATTTGCTTCTCTGTTTCAAAATTCTCTAAAACATACCATTCTTAATTATAAGACTGGTTCAAAATTATTTGAGGACACTTCAGAATCTCCCATTTTCCTTTTGATTCTAGAAAATATACCCCTCTGCCATATTTTATTTGGATTACTAACAAAATTATTACAGTAATATATCTAGGTAATGTCAAACAATTCATGAGAAATTAATGTTCATTTTATAGCAGTGTAAACTATAGAGTTTTCATATAACTATATGACATTAACTAGGACTGCCTCATGATCTATGTGATGCCTGGATTTCGCCAGTTGCAGATTAATTCTTGGAACTCTGGAGAAGAAATAAATACGAGAGCTCTACGAGGGGCCAAGGGTCCTCTGATAAAGAGGAGGGCAGCTGCTTTTCCACTTGCCTCTGCCCCGCTGCTGCTGGTTCATCCTACTGCTGCCTCTGCTGTTGCTGGTTTGCAGGGCTGCTGGATATTCTGATAACAACAGCAAGGCTTGTCCTAAGGAAACTGGCTAGCCCAATCAGTAGGAAGTAGCCTATATAAGTCTATTCCCCTTTCTCTTCTTTCTCTCCTACCTAGTGTCAGGGGTCGGGGTTAGAAAGGCTTAGTGTGGAATAAGAGTTGGAAGGGAGTTAGAGGGTCCAATAAAATAATAAAATAAACACATTATCAAACTAAAAAGGCTGTACCTTTATTATGAAAAGGGAAATATTTATCAAAGACTGATATTGAAAACCGGGCAAAACATAGCTTCTCTGTAAGAGTTTGATGAAACTCACTCTCTTCTCTGTTCTCTTGAATAATTTTATAAAGATCTACAAACTAGGTGGAGTTCATCAGCTCAAGCTAAACATCGTGAGAGATATTTCAAATTAAAGCAGGCTAGTTTGAAAGTTGCACAGCCATGATGTAGTCACAAATCGAATAGAAGTGAGAAAAATACATTGAAAAATAGAATTTCTGTGAAAATAAAATAATAAATATTTTTATTGCAGAATATACATGGCTTGAGTTGGATATGTAGCATTCTCTGGCATCAGTGAGAGGAGAGGCCTTTGGTCCAGTGAAGGCGCGTTTTCCCAGTGTAGGGGAATGCCCAGGTACTGAGGTAGAGAGGGTGATTGAGAGATGGAGCACCTTCATAGAAGCAAGTGGAGAGAGAGGGAAAGGGGAATGGGGTAAAGAATATAACATTCAAAATGTAAATACAGAGAATATCCAATAAAATAATAGAAAAGTGAATTATAAATTATAACCTGTATTTGCTGCTTTTCATAAGTTTATATGCCTAATAAAATATTTTAGGATTGTTCAACATATAAAATGTAGGTTTCAAGTAGTATTAACACATCGATAATACTTACAGCCAAAATAATATTTTCATATATATATATTGATATATTTATATTTAAAACTTTATTACTATTTATTCTCTCTAATTCAACTAGAGAAAAACATTTAGCCATTAAAGGAAATTTAAAGGAATAGAGGATATATCTCTTGTTAATACTTTTAACAATAAAATACTCCATATTTGCCAAACCAAAGAGACATTATCAATAAAAATGGTTCCTGGAATAAATTTATTGAATCCAGTGAATTTTATCTTATCTTGCCACCTATTCTTCAATTATCTGTTACCAAAGGAGGGTGGCAGCACCGGCAATTATTGCTATATGTGATATAGAAATGTAGCTGTGAGTTTAAGGAACTGCAAAAGCTCTCTCTACTAAGCTTTTGATTTTTTAGCATGCTATAAATCACAATTGAATTCTGACTATGCTAATCCTCTGGCTGTCTATCAAAACAAAACTAAAGAAAATAAAAAGAGTCAGCCATTTGGATTATTTCTTAGTTTATGCCAAAATAGAAACTACACAACTACAGAAGATAAAGGGAAAAAAATAAAGAACTAAGTAGCTGTATCAGCTAGTATAAGAAGGAAACAGAGAAATTGATAGTTGCATTTTAAAAATTATATTCTGAACATAACTTGGTTAGGCAACATACATAGTCTGGCATATTTATACTGAAATTTATCTCTTCTATTTTATAATTATTAAGCACATTTGTTAGGATTCTCTAACAAAATTCCTTGATTGATTTTTGTGGTAATATAATAATTTATCTTAGTTGTATCCCACCAAATACCTAAGTAAGTGAATTATAGTTCTCAGCACCAATGGAACACTCACACTGCTGCTTCAGTTATCTGAGCAGATAAGTTCTTCAATTGTCAGTTATTCGAAAATACAAACCTGTAGGTTGCAATCTTGAGCCTAGTATATGCTGCAAAACACTACATTGTGTGGCCATACACATACTTTCTCTAGCCAAACAATTTCAAACATAACCAAGAAGAAAGACAAAGCAGGTAAAGGCACAATACCCTTGTACTATGATTCACATGAGTACTAATGAAATAAAAGAGGGCTAATACAAGATAAGCCCATAGATGGTCATAGAAAACTTCCCCCGGGTGAATTTCTGAGATCTGAACAAAGTAAAATCATCAATCAGAGAAAAAGAAAGGGCAAGCAGAGGCATGTGCACATACACACATACCTACACACACACACGTACACATACACACACATACAAACACACACTCACACACTGGTTCTCCCTACAGCTTCTTCATCAAGGTCAGGTTCTAGGACTTGAAAGTATTAAGAAAGAAAAGTTTTCACTACAGCAATGAATAGTCCACACTGCTGATGGGTTGTTATGTTTCAGGTGTTCAGTGCCATCGACTAAATCACATATCTGCTCTACAGGACTGGTTTGTTATTAAACCTTTGCTAGAGAAGGAATCAGGAGTACTTAGGAAGGATGGCCATCCTACCAAAAGCAATCTACAGATTCAATGCAATCCCCACCAAAATTTCAACCCAGTTCTTCATGGAATTGGAAAGCTCAATGTGCAATTTCATATGGAACAACAAAAGACCTAGAATAGCGAAATCCATCCTCAACAACAAAAAAACATCTGCAGGAATCACTATCCCTGACCTCAAGCTATATTACAAGACAATTGTGCTGAAAACTGCATGGTACTGGTACAAAAATAGGCATGTGGATCAATGGAATAGAATAGAAGATCCAGAAATAAGCCCTCATGTATATGGTCACCTGATCTTTGACAAAGGAGCAGTAAACATTCAATGGAAAAAGGACAGCCTATTCAACAAATGGTGCTGGTCCAACTGGCACTCAGCATGCAAAAGAATGAAAATAGACCCTTTCTTATCTCCTTGTACAAAGCTCAAGTGTAAGTGGATCAAAGATCTCCACATTAAGCAAAATACACTGAAACTATTAGATGAGAAAATAGAAAAAACCTTAGAACACATAGGCACAGGAGAAAATTTCCTGAACAGAACACCAATGGCTCGTGCTCTAAGGTCAAATATTGACAAATGGGACTTAATGAGATTGCAAAGTTTCTGTAAGGATAAGGACACTGTCAAGAAAACAAAATGTCAGCCAACAGAGTGGGAGAAGATCTTTACCAACACCACATCAGACAGAGACCTAATTTCCAAGGTATAAAAAGAACTCAAGAAGCTAGACACCAGAGAATCAAACATCCTATTTAAATTGGGGTACAGAACTAAACAAAAATTTCTCAATCGAGGAATATAGAATGGCTGTGTAGCATCTAAGGAATTGCCCAACATCCTTAGCCATCAGAGAAATGCAAATCAAAACAACCCTGAAATTCTAGCTCATACCAGTCAGATTGGCCAAGATCAAAAATTCAGTTGACCGGAGATGCTGGGAGGATGTGGAGAAAGAGGAACTTTTCTCCACTGTTGGTGTGGTTGTAAACTAATACAACCACTCTGGAAATCAGTCTGGCGATTCCTCAGAAAATAGGACATAGTATTACCTGAAGACCCAGTTATTCCACTTCTGGCCATTTATCCCAGAGATGCTCCAACATACAACAAAAACACATGTACCATAATGTTCATAGCAGCTCTATTTATAATAACCAGAAGCTGGAAAGAACCCCGATGACCTTCAGTAGAAGAATGGATACAAAAATTGTGGTACATTTACACATTGGAGTACTACTCAGCTATCAGAAAAAAAAATGACCTTATGAAATTCTTAAGAAAATGGCTGCATCTAGAGAATATCATCCTGAGTGAGATTACCCAGTCACAAAAGAACAGACATAATATACACTTACTGATAATTGAACACTAACCCCCATAAAGCTCGGAACACCCCAGAAACAACTCACAGACTGTGTGAAGTTCAAGAAAAAAAAAAAAGAAATATCCTTTATGTTTACTCCTTACACACCAAGAAATCTTTCACTATTTCCAGGTTACATCTTGTTTAATGTGTGCTTTATGCTCATTGTAACTAGTAAGATTTTAATGTACACTATCAAACCTTAAATACAAAAAAGTCAGGCATGTATTCTTATACTTTTATGCAAACATGCTTAAAATTTGTACATTTCTCTTTTTTTAATGAAGTTCTTCAATTAAAAAAAAGAATGAAAAATAATGTCTGATAAAATGTAGGTACCTGGCCTTAAAACCCTGGGCACCCTGTTTGTATCTGCCCTGTTGGATATGCTGTAAGGTGTGTGAGAAAGAGCACAATGATTGTGCTTTCAGCCCTTGCCACAACAGGGCTGTGTGCCAAGATAGAATCAATCTTTACTCCTGCTTTTGTGTGCCTGAATAGAAAGGGCCTGTGCCCTGGGAGTAAATGAAAGTGTTTCTGATCCCTGCATACATGAGGTTGTATATCTCAATGAGTTTGGAAGATAACCATGTATTTGTTCTTAAGAGTATTCTAGTGTGAGCTGTGGGTTCGAGTCTGATGAATATGAATCTCAGCCATGTATAAATGGTGCCACATATCAGGATGCTTCTGTGACTTTGCTTGTGATTTCCTTGGAGACTACTGTGAACTCAACTTTGGCAAATTTCTTCAGAGGGTTAATAGGGGCACATTGCAGGTCTTCTTTTCTTGTCCAAATAACTTAGAATCTCAGACAATGTTTATATCTGTCAGCCTAAATTCTCAGACCAGGACTTAGCTTAGCTATCTTCTGAGAGGTTTTACCCAGTGATTTACCAAAACAAATGCAGAGACCCACAGCCAAACATTAGACCCAGCTTGTGAAGTCTTGTGTAAAAGTTCAGGAAAGTATTGCAGAATACAGAGAGCTTAAGGATACCACAAGAAGACCAACAGAGTCAATTAACCTGTACTTTTAGGGATTCCAAGAAACTGAACCATCAACCAAAGAGCATATAAGGGCTGGAACTAGAACCCACAAACAAACATAAGAGATGTGCAATTTGGCCTTCATGCAGGTCCCCCAACCATGAGATTGGGAACTTACCCTGACTTTGTTGCTTGCCTGTAGATCCAGTTCCCCTAACTGCTTTGTCTTCTCTGGTCTTAGTGAGATAAGATGTTCCTAGTACTGCAGTGTCATGAGGAGTCATGGTAGGTTTGTACCTAAGAGGCAAACCTCCCTCTTCTCTGAGGTGAAGGGGAGTGCTGTGGGGGATGGTCCATGTGAGAAGAGTAGTAGTAGAAAAACAAAGGCTGCTATTGGGGTGTAAAGTGAATAAATAAATAAGTAAATGTGAAAAACATAAAATGAAATTCAGCACTTAATAGCATTCAATATAAGAAAAATTAAACAGAAAATAGAAGAGGTAAGTCAAAAGGAATTTAGTCAATGAAGTCATTTGATTGAAACATAGAAAATAATAAAGAAGAGGAAAAAAACCTGAGATACCTTTAAGGAACAAATATTTAGGTTCCTGGAATTCAAGATTTGAAAATGCCCAAAGTGTGGAAATGTATATATGAAAATAACAGAAATCTTCTCAAACTAATAAAAAAAATATAAATATTGTGTTGTAAGATAACCAAGCTTAGGTTTTCCTAAAAATAGGTTTTAAAATGGGGTTATTTTCATGAATGATCCATATCATCATCAAATACAGAGATGTTCAAAGCCAACCATTGTACTAAGCTCAGGGTTCCCAATGGAGGGGTTAGAGAAAGGACTGAAGAAGCTGAAGGAATTTGCAACCCCATTGGAAAAACAACAATATCAGCCAACCAGACCCAAAGAGAACCCAGAAAATCAGCCATCATCCAAAGATTACACAAGGAGTGATCCATGGTTCCAGATGCTTTTGTAACAGAGGATGGCCTTGGTGGACATCAGTGGTAAGAAAAGTCCTTGGTTCTGTGAAACGTTGATGCCCCAGTGTAGAAGAATGCAAGGTAGGAAGGAGAAAGAGATTGGGTGGTTGGGGCCTGGGGGAGCAGCGTCATAGATGTAGGGGGAGGAGAGATGAAAAGAAGGTGGTGGAGGGGAAGCCAGAAAATGGGATAATACTTGACATGTACAATTTTTAAATATCCAATAAAAGAATTTAATAAAAAATAATCCAAATAACAAGAAAAAAGTAACAAATAACAGTTAAGTTTGCCCCAATTCACTGGACTTCTCAACAGAAATGTCACAGAATGGTATAAAGCTGTATGAGAATCTCACAAGATTGTAAGAGAAAAGCAAACTGTCAACCAAGAATTCTCTACACAGCAAAAGAAAGAGAAAAAATATTTTCAGACAAGCTAAAGCTTAATGAAGGTATCCTCGCTAGCTTTGTGCTGAAAGAAATTCTAAAGGGACAGAGACCCTCAAAACAGAAAAAAAAAGTTAACTAGAAAGGAAACAAAAGAATATACAAGGTTCTTGTAAGTAAATGTTAGGCAAATTTAAAGTGTTCCATATTATAATGACAGCTCATAAGTCATTTTCTCTTTCAGTGTCACAATTGAGAAACAAAGTAAGTAAAAATAAGAAATAGTTTAATTAGTTGTGAGACCAAGAGTATAAAATGAAATAAAATAAATATCAAAACTTCTTGATAGACAGAAATATTGAGGGCACATTTAGAATTATTTATTTATACAATGGTGATTCCCTGTTGAAACAAAAATTCTTAAATTTGTACACTAAATTACTATAATTTCAGTACAATATCATATTAACTCAAGACAAATTTGATATGCTTAATTAAAATCACATGAAATATAAACAAATATAATATATAAAGCCCAAGTAATCTGCAAGACCACGGAGGAAAGATAGGCTGCTACCATTTGTGATAACCTTACTATGTTAACTTCTGTTTCTCTCATTTCTCTGGTTTTGTTTTCTGGACATCATCCCATGCAATTTAGGGTGAATATTACTCATACCAAGAACATTAAAACAAACTACTTAGAGCCATCCACATTACTCAATTTCTGGTCCGAAAGAACTGTATACACCTTGCTCAGAACTGATCTTCCACACACATTCTACACCACACTATTGCTTCCTGGAGAATCGAGTAAAATTTGAAGGGAACAGCCTTCAGAGTTATGATCAGAAGAGCTAACTAAATTCACTAACAAATATAATATGCATCTAAACTGAATTGGCAATCCTACATCTGCACTCTTTTTTAACTAAAATTATAGAGACAGCCCCTCTTTTTTAACTAAAATTATAGAGACATTTTATGAGACAAATATCCATAAGTATCCATAACTATGGGTAACTCTGCCAACCTTTTAGTTTTATGTTGCAGTAAACATAAAAAGGTAACCTTTTATTCCACATTAGTGACAGCACCCTTATGGCTGCATGGCACTTTCAGGTCCACAGACTATATGAAGTTCAAGGAAAAACAAAGACCAAAACAAACAAAAATAGAAAAGAAAATGAAAAGCCATTATGCTTAATCATTATACACCAAGAAAACTTTGACTAATTCCAGGTTACATCTTGTTTTACTTGTACTTTTTGTTCATTGTAACTAGTAAGATTTTAATGCATATAATCAAACATTTAAAAAATCAAGTACTGACAAAAATGTATTCATATACTTTTATGCAAAACGCTTAAAATCTGCACATATATCTTTGTTTTTTAAAATAAAGTTGTACGATTTAAAATATTGCCAATTTCACTAATCTTTTCATAAAAACAATATCATACAATGAAAACCGTCCATTTCATGGGTGTTTCAGACACTTATGAATGACATTCAGGGCATGGAGCTTTGATATTCAGAAAAGCTCATTTTATTTTATTGATTTATTTTCCTGATGCAGTCATGAGTATAGGAAGAGGGGGAATAATATTTAACTGAAGAAAATATGAAGTAGAGAATGCATTAGATAATTCTGGGCATTAAATTTTTCTTTTCTATCCTTTCATTTTTTTTAAATTAATTAACCTGTCTCTCTGTATCTATCTTTCTATCTATCATCTATCTATTTATAATCGATCAACTACCTTTCTTGTTTTTGTGTATTTGATAGAATTGTGCTGTGATATGTGTAAAATAATTTATCTGTGTTGATGCACTTTTAGAAGTCACAATGGAAAACTATTTAGTCGGTGCTTACCTTCTAACTTATGTGAGTTTTGGGGGTCAAATAATTATACTAAGTTTGTGTAACAAATACGTTTACCAGCTGAGTTACCTGCCAAGATTCCAGCTTGAAGCCACCTCCAGTTTTGTATGATCACAATCAAAGCATTATAGCATTGGCCATTAAGTCAGTATACGTATATTTTTATATTTTTCACATAGTCTAGGCGAAAACATCATGAATTCATATTTTAATATAAAATAGGTTTCTTAATATATCAATCTGTGTACTTATTAAAGTATACTCTGTTTTGTTTTACCTAATTCAAGTGTTGATCTTTCTTTGTATTACAGAACAAATGAACAGAAACATATGTGCATCATACACTCATTGCACACATACATACATGTGTAATACACACACACACACACACACACACACACACACACACACACACACACATAATGTGACATATGGAAACAGAGAAGACATGGTCACTCTTATAAAGCTCATTAATAATTGGTACTGAAAAGGAAAATATTATTGAATGAATCATTCTTCTTAAGAAAAGAAGTTCTCAATTTGGATTAATTTTGTTCTTATGGCCACTGTTTCTTTCTTTCTTTTTCTTTGTTTTCAGGCCTACATCCATGCTTTATTTTTTTTTTTACTTTATTTAAAAAAACAAATATAAATGTACAAATTTTCAGCATTTTTGCATAAAAGTATATGAACACATTTTTAAGGTTGTAATTAAGTATTTGTGGGTACATATACATACACATATGTATATATGTAACAATAATATAGGAAAAGAGGCTATTAATTTGACGGGATAGGAGAGAAACTAGGAGGGGCTGTAGAGAAGAAAGCAGAATGTGATTGTTGAATTTCTGGCCCCATCAAAACCAGAGGACAATACATCTTTTTAAATATTAAAAATATAGAATAATTTATAAATCAGGGTTTTTTGTTGTTGTTGTTTGTAAAGTTAAATATGTCTCTGTATATCTATGCAGAGATTTTTTTCAGTAAACAAGATGTCTATCTTTGACCATGAAACATTATTTGTTGCATATTTTTTTTCTGAATGGAGATTATTTAAGTCTGTGGCTGTGACTCAGTTTGGAGGAGAAATGAGGTTCCAGATGTGATAATCCCCAAGCAACTTCAGTACATGAAGTTGAATATAAGACAAAGACAACTCCTAAAGAAAGCAGAAGTGTCCAGGAAGTGAACAGTAGGCATTAGTAGTACTTGGAGAGGAAAGTTAGGGGTAAAGCACTACTTTGCCAACAATATGTTTTTTAAATCTCATTATCATGTGAGTTTCTGCCAAATGATGACAGGTGAATCCAGAATCAAATTTGATAAACACATAATTTCTCAGAACATAAAAACTTGTTTTGTCATCAATATCTTCTCAACAAGAAAGAAGAGACACAGATCAGTTACAATTCTAAGACAGTTCCCAAATAAAAACAAAATATATACAGAGGAAAAGTTCTACTTTGCCAGAGATAGGGTACAGTAAATATAGCCCTACACCAAGAACAAAAACGTGTTAGGGTTATGGGCCATCTGTGAAATATCTCAGTTTCACAGTGCACAAGTTGGTATCTGGACAGAAGTTGAGTTAAGATGCTAGCTAAGGTTTCAATTTTAGAAATAGCAAAAGAAAATGGTTCTATTTACAATGAGCAATGCTCTACATGAGCTGAATTATATAGTTTAGGGGTACGTAACTTTGAAGAGACATGGTCTGTGAACGAAATTAGAAATAAATAACATATAGCCTTGAGGCAATGTTTGGTATCCAAAGATCATTAAGTTTAATCTAGATACACCAAAAAACTCTGACATTTCCCATGATACATTCTGTTCTACATGTACTTTATACTTATGGTAACTAGGGGGATTTCAATGAATTCTACCAAACCTCTAAAAGAATTGCCAAAATGCTTTTAAAATCTGTACATGTATCTCTCTTCTTTTTTAAAATTTATTTATTTTTATTTTTTATTTTTTAATTGAACTTTATTTTAAAAAACAAAGATAAATGTACAGGTTTTAAAAGCATTTTTGCATAAAAGTATATGAATACATTTTTGTCAGTACTTGATTTTTTAAAAGGTTTGATAGTATGCCTTAAAATCTTACTAGTTACAATAAGCATAAAGTACATGTAAAATAAGATGTAACCTGGAAATAGTCAAAGGTTTCTTGGTGTGTAAAGATTAAATAAGCATAATGATTTTTTTTGGCATTTGTCTTTCTTGAATTAAAGTTGTAAGAAAAAAATAAATAAATTTGATAAAATATACAGGGACAAATCTTAAGAATATTTGTATTAAATTGGGTTTTCATTATAAGGGATTAATATAAGTGAACAGGGGTGATGATAAATCAGATTGTAAAGTTTAAATGAAGTAATGTTTAGTTGCTATGGTGTTTGGTGAGAGGAATCATTGGCTGCAATCGTCTATAGTACAACTTTTGCCAGATTCATCTGGTTATAGAGCCAACCAGAAATGATTTCAAAAGATAAAAATACAAGAAAACACAGCTTAACCGTTATTATAGTTATTTTCTCTGTAAAAGAGCTGGCATTATCACTCAACAGATTTCTTCTTCTTGTTTTTGAATAGGTGTAACTTCTGATCACACTCAATACTACTAAGAGTTTGACCCTGTCCCAATCATATCTTGTATAATAATTTGCACCACACAAATCTATTGCCAGTGAGCCTGGCTCACATGTAGGACAGATAATCAGGCACCAGTCTTACTTGAAGAGCTTCCACAAGTGAGACCTCTGCAGTGAGAACTAAATTTAGAGACAGTGTTCTATCCTGGTGAATTTCCGTTCCCTCACCCCATATTGCTTTTCAAAATGAATCAAATTCGTAATCAAACTTGCTTCCTGGCAAATCTGAATTAACTTGCTGCTGTTTAGATGAATCTTGCTGAGAAGCCCGAAATTATACAATATTGTGACATGAAAATAAGGTGGGGGAGTCTCACATCGAATTTTCCTGATGAGTGCTCTATTCGTTCTGACGTGCTACTTTGTGATAACAGCCATAGTTCGTTTAAGTGAAAAGATATGTAAGCCTTACAAGTTTGGAGCACAAATAACTATCATTTAAATTAATATTAAATTACAACTCATCTTTACATGTGGTGAAATATGACAGGAACTTAAGTGAAATGAGATAACTTAAAATGTACTTATACCACATAGATTTTAAAATGTATATAGAAACAAATCTGAGCTGGTTGAACATTTGTTATTTTGCTTGTTAATTAAATGCTCTTATTCTCAATGTGTGCCTGTAATGTGCTAAAAAGTTCTTACTACAGATGAGCAGTAAAAAGGATGGAGGAGTTAAGATACTGAGTGAGTGAAACACAGCACAAGTCCCTTCCAAACCAGTGAAAAGGAAAGATCACACCGTGGTAGAATAGGAAATGACTGCTAAAGGCATAGGGATTACTGCACAGTGTGGAAGGCACTCTGCTCATAATTAGATGATTAGTGAAACAAATTGGTTATGTGTTAACCCTAAGGCAGAATTCATGTTTAGTTATCCATTTGAATAATTATGGCCAAAAAGGTTCACACATGAAAGTACTTCATGATACCCTCTTTCCTCAAGGCAATATCATTCCAAATCATTAAAATAATAGCAGTTTCAGAATAAACACCTCAAATTGTTGGAATAAAAGCATCATATATAGATACATACATACATATACATACATATATATATATATATATATATATATATATATATATATATATATATATATATATCCTGAAATTAAATCTTAGCACTTGTGGCTCTCCAAATCTATTAATTGCAATTTTTACTGTATTAGATTTTAAATTTTATTTGATAATTTAAAAATCTATGCACTGTGTGTGCAAAAAAATAATACCATGAAAGTCACTCAGAACCTGAAAATATTAGGTCCGTAATAAAAAATTCCACAATATCATAAAGATCCAGGACTATTTAAAATAACCTGAACTGAAACAGACAAACTCAACTTCAATTCTGGCTTGTTTGATGCTTAGTATACTGGTATATAGTTATTGATATCTCAGAGAATTCCACTGTTTAACATGGTTTGTGACATCATAATTTCCATGTTTTCAGTCATCAAAAATTTAAACACAATGTGAATATCCTGAATGCTATCCATTAGGATGTACTATTTTCTCATGAGTGTATGAGAACAAGTTTCATTGTTTTGCCATCTTGCTATGAAAACCACTAAAATGATTTTTCTTAAAGCAATGAGAAGGGTCAGAAAGTTGACTCCTAATATAGAAAAAAATGTAAACAGAGAAAAGTTAATAATGCTTCATTAATGTTTATTGTTTTAGTTACAAATGTTTTAAAATCATTAGAAATACTATAAATATATGTTTCAGGAAGTCAAGTTGGCAAAAAGGTGAGTCATTCAGTTCAATGTGGTATTTGAAAAGATCAAGTAGGCACCTACTAATGAAATATAAATTGCTAGCTTGGTCCAAAAAATGTAATATTACGTTAGTCAGGGATTGTAGTGGAATTTCCTAGAAAATACCCCCCCAAAAGCATTCATACTTTATCTTCAGGATAATATTCAACTACGTATATTTTTCTGCCTTCAGTTGTCATCACTTGGCATGAAGCCGGGACTGTTTGGTGGATTTATTCATCATCAATTCCTAGATAAATGCAAAAACATAGAAAAAAAAAAGAGAAAAAAAGCAGTAGCCATAGTCTGCCTCCCAATAAAAACTACAAACACTCTAATGATTTTTTCCAATTATTTATTAGCTTAAGAAAATCAAGAGGAATCACAATACTAAATAATACTTAGGGATCTACAACATATTACTGGCCTTCACCTCAAAAAGAGCTAACCCACTAAAGACATCTGAATTTTTATTTACTGACATTGGAATATAGTTGTTATGTTGTCTCCACATAAGAGGTAAACTCTATTTGAAATCTTTACAGAAAAATGAGTATTTATTTATACTTATATGTATATGTCAATGTGTCTGTTTATCATAAGTGTACATATATGCATAAGTGCATATATGCATGTACATATTTATCATATATATGGATGTTTTTACTATAGCATTTCTATATGGCTTTTTCAAAAATATTTTAACATTAATTATCTATCCCTATATACCCTCCCCCTGCCCTTCTTTAGAAAACCTATAGCCAATTTAAGCCTTCCAATTTTTTTATATTTTCTCATTATTTATCTTTCAAAAGGCTGAAGGAATTTAAAATCTTTCATCATGAAGTTTATAAATTGTTTGAAGAAATACATACTATTCACTGCATTATTTTAAATGTACACTAAACATTGCATATTAGAGCTCTAATAAATAGTTTTTATGAAACTGTACATCCATTAAAATAGTTTAATAAAATTAAATGTATAATTATTGAATTCTTGAAGTCAGATACAGGAGTGTGGAAAGACATATTAGCAGTTAAGAATGTGTACTGGGTTGTGGTAGTACTGGATATTATTTTCCAGCCTTCATTTTGGGGCAATTCACAATCATCTGTAACTCTAATAGATCTGATGCGACTTTTGCCATATGTGCATAGTAAAACCATGTCCATAAAGCCACAAAAGACACATACATATGCACATAATTAATTATCAGTTACATTTTTCATGCAATTAGAAATACAAACCTCTAATTCAGATAAAAGCACATAAGAACAAGGAGAGTAAAAGATTCTGGAGTGATTTAAGGAATGCTGAGGGCCTCACTATACCTTTTAACTCATGTAGCCATTGAAACCGTCTATTCTAGAACAAGTGTATAAACCAATGGAATAGAATAGAGATAGCAAACATATAATTGAAAATAAGTTAATGATCAGAACAGATAGTTCTCAAATAACTAGTGTAAATACCCCTGGGTTTATGAAAATATTCAATACTTTTAGGAAACCTACAAAAGAAAGAAAACAAAATTGTGAGTCTCAGTTACTTTGATGACTATTACATTAAAAAAATTATGTGGAGTAAAATAAACATTGGTGTGGGGTAAATTAAGATCACTACCCTGAAGATAAAGATAGATATTTTAAAATTAAAATGAAATAAATCAACAGAGAAATCAAGATGTTCTGTTCCTTGGGTACCTGAAGGAAATAAAATAAGCCTAAAAGAGAAAACCATGTTATCATTTTGACAGATATTCTCAGTTGTTAATTTGAATAGAACTTAAGTAAACTAGATTGCAAGAAGTGGGGTACTCTTGTGAAGAAGTGATTTTTGTCCTTATTTTTTATTGGTTATTTTTTTTATTTATATTTCAAATGTTGCCCCCTTCATATTTAAACTGCCTATTTCTTGCCCCATCACATTTTCTGTGTGTGTGTTTAGAGGAAAGAGTAACAGGGTGTAGTGCTGGTGTAGGCAGAGAGAGGGCATTGGGTAACTGTGGAGCAGAAGTTAAAGGCAATGATGAAATTACCTGAATCGGAGTTCAGCTGGGGTAATCTTCAATAGCAGCATATGGGGATAATTGCTGCCCATCTAGAGATCCATATTCATGACAGTATATTATTTTGAATACAAGAAATGCTTATTCCTTTAAATTCTTTTTGATTATTTTTAATTGATATGAACAATCTTCCTACCATTTGTAAAAAAAGAAATGGGTAAATGGAATATTTTAGTACACTGATGATACATCTTTAACCATGGCTCAAAGTAGATGTTTGATTTACTGTATATGATATATAATAAAAAATATATATGTATGAGTATGAGTAAGCATATATATGGGATATATATATATGCATATACCCATACACAGTTGATATTCCCAATCATCTAGGAGCATATATATGTATATATAATATAGAATATATACAATAAAACATTAATAGATAATAAATAATAATTATAAATGATAAGATATTATCAATATAAATCAATATATTAAATATATATATCTACCAACTTTGTTTCAAAAATTATCAGAAATAATCAAGTAAATGCTTTCGGTGTCCAGTTGCCTCAATGGCCAAATTACTTAATTTTTTGAAGGTCTAGCTAACAAATAGAAGAAGAATACAACCTTTTGGGATTTCCTAATCTCCTTCTGAGGGAAAACTTTAGCTTTCTAATTTACTTCCCTAGAGAATTAGATATTAGTTTTCTTTTTGTTTCCTTAATTGCTTTAATATGAAGAGATAATACACTTTGTCTTATATCTGGAAGAGTCTCAACAGAGCTCAGAAGAGATCCCAATGCTAACCTCCTGTGCCCTGAAAAGACTGGACAGAGGGCTCCTCTCTGAGCATGTGCGTGGCAAAATCACCACTGCTATATTTCTTGTCCATTCAGTACTCAATGTGCAAAGGACCTGGACATTTTAAAATGAGACACTCTAAAAATGCCTCAGAGTAACATTTCTGTGTTGTTTAAATATAGTTAAAATAAAATTTAGCTTACTTATATCTAATGCCACCACATGCTAAGTAAATAGTGGTGATGCTGTATAATTTTAAGAGAAGTATCTTCAGAATTTCAGAATGGAGAAAATCTACCTTTAAGCAACTACTTTTCATCTACAGTACAAGGACATGTTAGTTGTTGAATCCATCACTGATGTTTGACTCTATAGCCTGTGAAATATACTAAATATAAACAGTTTACCTTTGATTTAGAAAACACCCGATCTATAGAAAATAATCAACATGCTTATTTAATTAAATTGGAGAATTACAAATACTTGGAAATTGTGAGTCTAAATTCATCCTGCTTTCCTATATACAAGAAATGTGGAAATGTATTACTTTTTCTTCCTAAGTATTTTGAATATATTTTGGCAAAAATAAAGCATTGTTAATGTTAAATTCCAGTGATTTTGATCCTTAAGTTTTTAAAAATATGGAAAAGCTACACAAAGTTTTCAGCAACCTGTAGATTTGTCGATATACATTATAAGAAAAATTATAAAATTAATAATTATTGAACATTTGTACACCTGTTTTTCTTTTTTAACTATAGTGTAAAGAAAAGTGTGGAACTCACTGAATGATTAGAGATACTGATGAGGATTACTCTCCCCACATCCCTTAAGCTTGCCAGAACCAAATTAAGTTGTGTCATGCTGGGAACATTGCTGATGGGATTATTTGAAAGGGCCAGGAAGGGGGCAAAGAGAAGAAAAGACACATAGAAGATTTCTTTAAGAAAATGTTCTTCAAGGAGAGATTGAAGCTGCAGGCAAACAATCAAAGTTCTGGAAAGAGTAAGAGAGGTTGCTGTTTTGTAATAGTCAAATGACAGTCAATTGGTCCTACCTTCCCTTGCCATTGATGAAGTCCTATCCTGTTAACTGACAAATTGTGTCATGCCTGATCTACTTCATTTTGTACATAGGGATTAAGGTTTAGAGTTTGTGAGACAGGGATTAGAGTCAGACTCTAAAAATTTTAAAAACCAGCAGCCATCACTGAGTTCTCATTGCTAAAGTTTGGGAATCTTTGTTTTAGTCATAAGTCTTGTCCATCTATTACTTAAACTTTCCAAGGTACTGAATATATTTAAGGATTTTAAACTTAAAGTTAAAGAGACTCAACTAATACAATTAATTTCTTATTTATTCTTCTTTCATATGTTACATTTTGCCTATAGTTTCCCCTCCCTCCTCTCCTCCCAGTTTCCATCTGCTCCTCGCCCACCTCTATCAACTTCTCTGTTTCCCCTTAGTAAAGAGCAGACCTCCCAGAAATATCAACAAAGCATGGCATATAAAGTTGCAATAAGATGGGGCACCTCCCCTCATATTAAACTCAGTGGGAAGAAAATTCAGGCAAAAGAGTTAGAGACAATTCCTGCTCCCACTGTCCCACAAGTAGATCAAATGACACAACCATAACATATATGCAGAAAGCTTAGGTCAGACTCATGAAGGCTCCCTGGTTATCTGTTCAGGCTCCATGAGCCTGGAGGAGCCAGGTAACATGATTATATGGGTCTTCTCGTGGTGTTCTTGTTCCCTCTGACCCCAAGAATCTTTTCTCTGTGTCTTCAGCACGGTGCACAGCATTCCACCTACTGTTTAGCTCTGGGTCTATGCATCTGTTTCTATCAGTTGCTGGATGGATCTCCTGATAACATGAGAGTATAATATCATGAGGAATCATTTCATTAAATTTTTTTTGTCTGTCACCTCTGGCTCTATCCTAAGTGATTGAGCTATCCAACTTCTGTTTTCTAGTCATACAGACAGTGTCATTGTCAGAGGTTGACTCCCTGTCCTGGCATGGGTCTCAAGCGGATCCAGTCATTAGCAGCCTCCCAATTCCTGCTTAACCATGTGACACTGTGTTTGTATGTATTTAGTTCATGTTCTTCTTTCAGGAAATATTCTCCCCGCCAAGGTTCTCAATGAATGTCCTCTCTGCCAAGGTTAATGACTGAATCAAAGAGCACAAGTTAAGGAGGCAAATGTGTGTCTAATGTCTCAGCAAAATGGGAAAATGCTGTTATCATTTGGGCAGACCCTTAGGCTGTGGGAAAGAGCTCTGAGAACCCAAGTTCAAGAATTTATAATTTCTCAACTACGTAAAATATAAGGATGCAATATGTATTGAATAATAAGCTTCATAGACCTAAAACAATCAAACAAACAAAAAACAGAGGCAGCTCCACTATGAGCCAGCTTCTCAGAAAAATAAAAAGGAAGGGAGATACAAAGGCAGGCACATCCCTGAGTTCAAAGTCAGCCTGGGACAGAGTGACTTTGGGCCAGGCTTATGCCCAGGCATAAGAATGGTAATTTCAAGACAGGATCCACCCATTTAAGTTTATTGCTTGTGCTTACAAGGGAAGGCAGATCTCTGACTCCATAATCAAAAGGGCTCCTGGATTAAATGACTGAATTCATATGTAATTGAAAGTGGCCTTAGGTCTGAGAGAGCTGAGCTAACTGAAATAGCTGTCAGGAGATCTCTAGAGAAAGCTGTTTCAAGCAGAACACAGGCTATCAGCTTATACTGAAGAGCTGACTGTGAGCCATTCTTTCTGCTGATCCCAAACACCCCTTCTTCAGTACCTCAGTCAGGCCAAGGTTGATCCTTGTTAACTGGCCAGTCACCCAATTTCTATGCCACATTTACCACAGATCATCTTGTAGGCAGGACAAATGGTAAGTCATTGGTTTGTTTGGTGGCTGGATTCTTGTAACAACCCCTCCACAAGAAGTCTTGCCTGTCTAAAGGAGATAAATCAGTTTGAAGTTTGCATTTTTCTTTATTATGAGTATTAGCTAGGGTTGAGACTTTCCAGATAGCTTAATTACTATACTCAGTGAAAATAGTAAAAACAGTAAAAAGACTATTTTAAATAGTTCATTTAATGGAGCATCATGTTCAGTTTCAGATCATATGACCAACAGTTAAAGTAAAAATTGGTTAAAATGAATTCATTTTTAAAATTGTTTTGATGTCCTCATGGTGAAGAGTTGTAAAGTACTTCATTTTAGCCTTTTGAAATATGTACTTTACAACCTCTTCTATAGGTTGATTATTTGGTAGGACTGTTTCTTCTATTACATATAGTTGAATATCTTTTAATCAAATTTTACCTTTTACCCTACCATTCCAGCTCTTCTCTCACTTTAGTAACCAGCGTTTTATATGTGCATGTATTAACACATACAAATGTATATATGCATGTATCATGAATTTATGTAGGTTTTTATGTTCTGTGCCTGGAATATTTCAGTAACATAATAATCTCAGGTTCTAAACTGATTGCCATGAATGAAGTTTGCATTTTCTATGGTTGAATTACCACAGTTTCTTCATTCATTCACAAATCAGTGTACACATATTAACTTCTCATTATTGGCTGCTGTGATTAATGCTCCAGTGAACATGAGTGTTCAGATGTCATATTGTATCTTATTTTCTTCAGACATATTCTGCATTCTAGACGTTAAATTCTAGATGTTGAGGGACCACAACACAGTTGTTTGTTTTTGTCTGAGTGTATTTACACACATATGTGGGTGCACATATCTCTGTTCACATACAGAAGTCAGATGAGTGTTAGGTGTTCTATTTTTTCTTTCTGCCTATTCATTTGATCAAGGCCTCACACTGAAACTCAGGCTCCCAATTTATTATTAGTCCATATATCACACATACATTGTTATCACTGTATGAGTGGAAGAAGCCTTAGTTGTCCTTTTGTATCTGTCTACTTCTGGTATGAGGTTTCCCATATATCTGGGTGGCTAGTTTGTTATATGAGTGCAGATCATACATGAGTTATCTCCCTACAGAAAATAGTTCTCCTAATTTTATTCAGAATACTTATTTGTTGTCTTTCTTGAAAATAGACATTCTTAATGGGTGAAGTGGTATCTCATTGTAGTTTTGACAGTAATTTTATAATAATAATAATGAGCATTAATTTATTTTTAAATTATTTTTACATCTGTACATAAAACACATTTGTATCCCACATAGATTCATACATACTCAGCTGAAGGTGAGGAGTAGTGTTATGAATGTCAAAGGGGTTGAATATTATAAAGCTAGATTATGGGTTTGTTTTAACAATCCAGCATATGTACTAGGAGTCAAACTCCAGTCTTCTGAAAGAACAGTACTCAATTTAACAGCTCCTTAGCACTAATATTGAACAATCCCAATGTTTTTGTTGTTGTTTATTTATACCGTGTGGGGGGGGGTGTCTGTGTGAAAGATTTTTGTTGTTGTTGTTCCATTTTAAATTCTCTGTGAGCTTTCACAAATATCTTGAAATATGCATTGAGCAGTCCCCTTAATTTTGGATGTTTATTGGTATAATAAATCTGCTGGATACTGAAAGATTATTCCTTTATTACAATATTCCTAATTTGGCTTTGCTTATGCCTATCTTTCCAGGAGTACTAAGCAGGCTGCTTATATTCCCAGCCTTTTCTAGTCATTTACACAATATCAGCTTTGGATGATACCCAAGTCCAGATTTGCTGGAGTCTGTTTTTGGTTTGTTACTACTGTTTGAGTGCTAGAGAGCAAGCCAAGCTGGATTTGTTCCAAATGACAACCTGTGTTGAATTGTACAGCAAGAAATGAGACTATCTAGAAGTAGTCAACTGCACCAGCAAATTAGGGTATGTTTAGGTGTCTTGTTCAAAGCATTGCCCATTAGTTAGATACTACCGAATTCATCCAGCATTGACCAACGTGCCCTTTAATGAATGAGTCTCAAATTCTGTATCATCAATGTTTATTTATGTGTCTTTATTTAGTGCAGGGGCTGTTTAGGACTCCCATGGTTAACTATTTAGAAGAAATTAAAGTTAAACGAATATTACTATAGTTTAAAATTATATAAAGTTATTTTAAAGAAACTATGAATTATGGTAATTTAAGAAAAATAAATTTTACATTTTTATTTTTATCAAAATGTTACATTACATTTTCATATTCTTCAAATACCACTTTTACCATCTAGTATATATGTTTAATAGACTAAAAATACAAGAAAATTATACTTCCAAAGAGCTATGCTAATAATAAAGACATATAAAATTTTAAAATAATGATGTTAAACAACATCTGCAGAAAAGTCACACCTGAATTAAAGGTTGGATGACTGATTTGAATATTCTGACTATGGAGTGGGATATTAACTGCTCAGAATCAGAAACATGTGAGCTGTAATTAGTCATTTCATTAGCTACCCATTACCCACATGTGTCTGACATAATATCCTTCTGACTATCGGGTAAAGCCTTTCAAATCTGTTCTTGGCTGATCACTGCTTTATACACATTCAAAAGCTATGGCTGCCATTGAAAGCATATAATATGTACCACAAAGATTTGTGCACCTCTCTAACCCAGTAACTTAGAATCCCTACTGATATATCTGATAGAGCTTTGGTTTTAGTCCTTTGTCTTGTAAGTAGTTGTAAGTCTTATGTAATTCCTTCTATGTTCAAACATATTATCTGAGGGAAAAAAACCTTCTATAAAACAGAAATTAGAGGTAGCTGAGGAAAGTTGTGTCTCTCAATCAATCCCTGCCACCAGGGTAGGTCTGACTAACATGCCCTGCAGCTCAATTTCTTATGTTCAAGTGTTGGCTTCATAAATTTACCACAGTATTGTTTTGCTTATCAACGTTGTGATATCATATAACATGCTAATAACTTGAACTTTCATCTCAGTGCTTTATCAATCCCATTTTGTAAGTGGATGTGATTTAGGACATCAGATATCTAGGCATAACAGGACAATGGTTATTATTATGGTTGAGATGCAAACTTGAATTTCATTCTACCACTGGGAAGAAAGGAAAATATTTTCAAGTAATAGAATGCCTCTGTTTTAATTTTAGCTCTACATAGAACTCTATGTGTTTTCAGCAGGACAAATAAGGTAATTACAGTGTAACATACTACAGTGAAGCGGCATAGCACACATGAATCTTCCTCAATGTGTTTTGTTCAAACCATGACTAAGTCTTGCATTTTAGTTGATATTATTTTTTAATATACATTTGTACATTATGTGTAAGGAATCAATACACATTATTTTAAAATTTGAGGAAGACCCTAAGCTACAAATGAGCCTGTAAAAATGTATCATAATATTGCAACATTTTTCAATTATTGATCCCATTTATTTTCTCATTCATAAATCAATTAAAATATAAAATGTGTAATTTATTCATTTATTCATAAAATTTCTTGTTATAAAATAACTCATATTGCAGAAAGAAAATGATTTATCTTTCATGCATCTAGTGAGATGTCTAATGATATAAAGGCAACATCAATTAGATTATGATTTTATAAAAAATGGTTTTACTTTAAAAATGAAACTAAGTTATTAATTTTCTTTTAATAAATAGATTAAAACCCTCTTACTAATATTATCTCTGTGTAATTTGATGTAGGTCACGGTGACATTGTGAGAAGAAGTGGGAAGTAAATTGATCAGATAGAATGGTTTGCTTCATTCAAGTATTTAAGAGGCTAAGTTTCATATAATCAGCTTCACTTTTAACCAAAAGACCTTGTAAAAATATAATTACTTTGAATCTGAAATTACATTAAACAGAAGAAGAAAGAGGAATTAGTGAAATCTAGTTCAAAACATAGCTATACTTCACTGATTCTCTGTGGATGTCTAATTATTTTGTGGAACAAGGGCAGATTAAAGAGCATCATGCTTGTGAACTAACCATATAGAGTGCTCCACATGGGTGTTTCCTGCATAGCACTGAAACTCAGGCCTCATATTTAAAGGCAAAGTCATTTCAATAGTCTTACATTATGCAATAAAATAAATTTCATTTATAAATGAACAGGAAAGGAACAGTTTTATTTTAATGCACTTCCCTCAGACTTATAAACTCTACACTGAAATTTTAATTTTCTATGTCCTATCTTTCTCATAGATTTTTTGATATATAATATGCATCAGTGATAGAACTGATTGGTTAAAGACCTGAATATATATATCCATTTTCTCTGTGCATAGTTTTACCTCTAACCCCCACCCCAGTCTGTCTGTCTGTCTGTCTGTCTCTGTCTCTCTCTTTCACTCTTTCTCTCTCTGTCTTTTCTGTCTCCCAACTTCTTTCTGTCTCTCTTGCTTTGGTTCTCTGCTTTTTCTTGAATATCTTACATCTTATTTAAAAAATGATAAATTTGAGAGTATTGTTTTTCAATTTCTAGAACAATATATATTAGCTAAAGCATTTTTATTTTTTATCATTTTATTGGATATTCCATGTATTTATATTTCATATGTTGTCCCCTTTCTATCCTTCTCTCATTCTCTCCTCGACCCTCACCTTGATTCCATGAAGATGTTCCGACTCCCAATTACCCACTCCCACTTCATTGCCTTGTACTTATTGGTTGATGTTTTAGTCCCTGGGAGCTCTGGGGGTTTGGTTGCTTGATATTGTTGTTCTCCCTGGGGTTACTAACCTTTTCCTCTCCTTCAGTTCTTTCTCTAGCTTCTCCACTGAGATTCCACTGCTCAGTCAGATGGTTAGCTGCAAGTATCCTCATGTGTATCAGTATAGCTCTGGCAGAGCCTCTGAGGAGGTTCCCATATCAGGCTCCTTCCAATGAGCACTACTTGACTGGGTTTGGTAGCTGATATAGGATGGATCCCCAGGTAAGGCAGTTTCTGGTCCATCTTTTCTTCACTCCCTGCTCCACTATTTGTCACCATATGCCATCCTGTGAGTATTTTGTTCTCCCTTCTAAGAAAGAATAGCCAGAAGATGGAAAGAAGCCAAATGTTCTTGAACAGAGGAATAGATACAGAAAAAGTGGTACATTTACACAATGGAGTATTACTCAGCTAATGAAAACAATCTCTTCATAAAATTCTTAGGCAAATGGATGGAACTAGAAAATATCATCCTGAGGGATGTAGCCCAGTCACAAAGAACACACATCATATGCACTCACTGATACAAGCAGAAACTAGTACTTCAGTTAAAGCATTTTCAATGCAGTTATATGAACTATGTATAGAGTGAAAGCCTAGAGAGTTGTCATGAATGCATGACCACAAGATAAAGAAATCCATAAAGCTTATGTTTTCCAACTGCTAATTGCAAAAAAAAAATGGCTTTAAATGTAGATATTTAAAGTTCACATTTAAAATGCAGAGAAACATGTACTTTTATAAAAATAAAGGACATATATCTCATTTTATGGATACATATTTTATACTGTAATAGTGATGTATTATTGTAGACCACCAAGAAATTGAAATTATGTTTCCAAAGAGCAGAATATTAGGACCTGCTCTTCGGGGACAGTGTATGCTAAAAAAAAAAAAAAAAAAAAAAAAAAAAAAAAAAAAAAAAAAAAAAAAAAAACTTGCATCTCTTTAAGAAACATTTATTCAGTAAGGCCTATGATCATAGGTCTTCTGAAATAAGATTTACAGAACACCTTAACACTAAATATTGAATTATGAATAGAGTGTCAGGGCTCAAGGACTAGGTAGGATAATTGGTTCACCCAGCCTCCAACAGTGTATCTGAATATAAAACAAAACAAAATAAAACAAAACCCTGCAGCAAATAGGCAAGAACTCTGGAACAACAATTTAAAGGTCAAACCTATGAATAGTAAGTATAGGAGAAGTAAAAGTGATCCACATCAAAGGCACAGAATGCACCTTTAACAAAACCACAACAGAAAATATTGATGTCCTAAGGATAGTGTTGCTATTAAATTCAAGTAAAAGTCAAAGCCCTAAGTAGTTAAGACTAGAAAAGAAACATTCTACATTTTATAATAGTCAAAAGAAACACTGAGAACAAAGAAAACATATTGAAAATGACATCAGAAAGTCACATAAAAAGACAGACCCATTAAAATAATAGTAGACTTTTTTCCAGTGGAAATAGAGAAAACCAGGAGGGATTAGACCAACATTCTCCAAGTTAAGAAAGATCATAGCCCATATTACCATATGGAACAGAACTGTTAATCAAGAGAAAAAGAAAAATTTATCATGACTTGTTAAAAGGGAATGTACCACCACTAAGCCAGCTCTACCGAGAATTCTAGAAGGAATACTTATTTCTGAAGAAAAGGTTAAAATAATCTCAAAAACGCACAAGAAAAAAATCCAAAACATTGAATTCAAATAGGGTAAAAAATGCATGAAAATAACAAAACAACAAGCATTAAAATGCTTCTCCCTCATCCCAGCTGAAACGTTGGCTTACTTCTTTTATATGGGTAACTACAGCTACTTTGAGGTTACCTGTGCAGGGGTCCTGTCATGTCCAAATGAGAGCATTCCACATCTCTCCTCCTTTAACATTTTCAAATATGTTACATCAAATATATCGGCGAATGTAACTGTATGATTATGCAAGCAAATGGTAAAAGTAGAAAACACTTAATTGGATAATTCAGCAAATATTTATACAGTTTTATGCATAGGATTTATTATCATGATAGAAAAATGAGTCCAACAAAACTAAACAAAACATCAAAATACTTTTACTTGAAGTTTAAACAAATGCTTGAATGGAATATTATATTTAAAAATATTTAAAGTATGGTATTTTTCTTACATATTTTTTACTCTTTAATATGTGTGTGGGTCATGATATGTATTCACTAATAAGTGGATATTGACCCAAAATATTAGAACACCAATGATGAAATCACAAACCTTAAGAAACTTAAGAAAAAGGAAGACCAATGTATGGATGGTTCAAAAAAAGGAGAGCAGGATCAGGTGTGGAAATGGACAGGAGAGAAGTACAAAGGGTCAAGAAATTGAATAAAAATATGTAGCAGTGGGGGATGGGAGATCAAGAAAGTCCCAGATGTCTGGGAAGCAAGAGACTCTCAGGACACACCTAACATGACTTTAGCCGAAATACCAACAAAAGGGGAGATACAACCTGTAAAGACCACCTCCAGAAGTTAGGCACGGCCCCCAGTTGAGGGATGGGGCCACCTATTCATCCTAAACATTTTAAGCCATTATTGTTCTGTCTAAAGAAAAGTCAGGGACACAGAATGTAGCTGGGACTGAAGGAACTGCCATTTCAGCTGCAGTCACCCAACCCCCACACTATTGATGATTACAAGAATTGGAAGAGCTCTCTGGGAGCCTGGTAATCCCCTGTGAGGTTCTGCTAGCAGTTACTTAACTCTTATGCACAGCTAACCATCAGTCTGATCCGGGGACCCCAATGGAAGAGCCCGGGGAAGGCCTGAAGGAGCTGAAGGGGATTGCAACCACATAGAAAGAAAAGTACCAATGAACCATCAACCAAAGAGTACACATAGATCCAGTTACACATGTAGCAAAGGATGGCATTATCTGGCATCAAAGGGAGGGAAGCCCTTGGTCCTATGGAGGCCTGATACCCCGGCATAGAAGGATACTACTGCAGTGTGGGGGTAGTAGGGGAATGGTTGGAGAATACCACCAGAGAGGAAAAGGGGAGTGGGGAGAGGGAGGATAGAATGGGGAGTGTGTGGAGGGGAAGCCAGGAAGGGGGATATAATTTGAAATGTAAACAAATAAAATGATTAATAAAAAAATCAAAATGTTGAAAAAAAAGAAAAATAAATGTTTCTATTATGATCGATATTTTCTGTGGTCATGTGCATCCACGGTCAGTCTGAAAACGTGTGGACATGGTCTCAAGGCAGAGGACTGAAATGCCGTCCACTTAGAAGTATCCTTTCTGGTGATTGTATACATTGTGAAATGCAGTTTAACATTTGCTTTTGCTGTGACATACCCTTTGCCACCACTTACCAGTATCTGTAAAGCGAGCAATAGAAAACAGTCAAGTTGACAAGACCCAGCTTGCCTACTGATCATAAAGACAGATTTTATTTTGATGGCTCTGATTTACGTGACACACACACAAAGAGTTTACTAGAAGCAAAGAACATATGGGTAGAGCAAGCCATCTCAAGGAAGTTGTTGTAACTTCCCAGATCAGCACTCTGTTGGCAGCAGATTCCTCTTAGTATAGGGCTGTGACAACGGGTTCTGGAAAAAAATGATCAAAGTCCAGATTTTCATTTGAAAAGTGAATCAGTACAGGATATTAATTAAGTAAACATTGTTTCCTTTAAAGTAAAAATTAAAAAATATAATGTGTGTGTGTTTGTGTGTGTGTAAGAGAGAGAGAAAGAGAGAGAGAGAGAGAGAGAGAGAGAGAGAGAGAGAGAGAGAGAGAGAGAGAGAGAGAGAGAGATGTTAAGGACTAGGCATAATTTTAAGTAAGGTCATTAACAATTCAACTATCAAATCAAATCAAAATATATTAAACATAATTATTCTTTTATCTTCTTAGTCAAAATATTGATGCCAAGTGACAAAGAAGTTTTAAATACAATTAGAATAAACTTCCGATATAATCTCCACAGTTAGAACCATGGATTGCAGAACACTGATTAACATAGATAAAAATCTAGCCAGTGAGGGTTATGAATATCATACTCATATGTGCTATGTAATTTGTAAATGAGATTACTAACTTTTTAGATTTTCTCCCTTTTTCAAGTTTCTTTATTTTTCTTTTTCTGTAGTCATAGATCTCTTAGAATTCCCTACAATATATTTTGGTAATAATCACTCCTTCCTCAGCTCCTGCAAACTTCACCCACAACCACCCATCCTTTAGTCATTTTGGAATCACAAAATATCTGCATAAAATATTAAAATATTAAATGGATCGTTTGAAAATGTTAAAATCTCACATTATTCTTTTTAAACATCCCTAATAATAAATACATGCTCTGTAATAACTTTCACCAATTCGGTGACATTAACATCTTCACATTCAGCTGAAAATACTGAAATCGAAGGAGACTAGAAAGCCTGCCAACTTCCCATAGGCTTTATGGGAAGAGCACAGATAAGCTTGTGCGAGCAAAATGAAACATTTTCCTCCTGCACATTACATGCTACGGCATTATTGCATCTAGAGACAAGAGTTTTTTTTTTTTTTTTTTTTTTTTTTTTGATTCCTTTTACTTTCTCTGCCAATACTCCTTGCAATTTTCATTTCTGAACTTCATTAATGACACTTCAAACAAAGCTGTCACATTTAAAGCACATTACGGAAATAAGCCTGATAGTTCCACAGTGGCATAGGTTCTAGAAGTGATAATAGCAATTTAAAGGATAGGAAATATTGGAAAAAATTAGGCATAGTTTTAATCCTCTTTCTTTCAAAAGACTTATTTATTTTGTGTTCAGGAGTCCACTTTAGCTGTCTTCAGACACATCAGAAGTGGGCATCAGAGCCCATTACAGATGGTTGTAAGCCATGTTCTTGCTAGGAATTGAACTCAGAATCTCTGCTCTTAACCTCTGAACCATCACTCCAGCACTTTTATTTTAATCGTCCCTTTTCTACCCTGTTCTCTCTTGACCTCTGGTGTATGGCTGACTCAGTACATTACCTGGCTGCAAAGGTCATTCACTTTGGAATATTGAGAAAGTTCTGTGATCTACGTGCTCATATGTATGTGAAGTTCAAGGAAGCAAAATATCTAATGATTTTCTGGGTATGTTATGAAAGAATGAATGCATGTAGCCCTGGGGAAATGATGCTTGGCATATGACAAATATTTTAGTAACAGTGATTATTCATTAATAATGATTCCTATAAGTGCCCATTCATTCTAAAATGTCTTAATTTTATAATGTTAGATTTAATATTACAGTTTTTTAAAAATAAATAAATATATATTTGCACATGATTTTGGGTCTCTGTAAGTATTGATTGTCAAAACATTGATCTGGGAATAAATGCACTATGGAGTTCAATTATAGAAGCATATATTGGTGGAAAGGTAATGAAAACAGCAGTTAAGTTAAAGTATGCTGACCAAATTAATACCTTTACTTCTACTGAGAGCAACCCATGGCTGTAAAGAGGTAAAATTCTAATGAAAAAATTATTAATTAGGAAATAAATATATGCTTTCCCTTAAGAAACTTTTAAAAGGAATTCAGAAATTCTTCCTATAACTCTTATCCTGTCATAATATTAAACATTCAGTTTGGAGATTGGAGTACAAAAGACATATGTGAAAATAACTAAAAATTTACTTAGATAATATCATCATTGAAATTCTATAGATAAAAGCTTATGCTTGCAATGTACATAGGTTTTGAAAAAAAATCTCCTTTTTTGAGAAAACTAAAAGTAAAGCAAAGACTTTGTAAAAGTGCTAGTAGTATTTAAAACTCTATTGTTTTTCATATATAGGTATAACTATATCATATTTCTCTTCCTCCCTCCCCCCTCTCTCTTTCTTTCTCACTCTTTCTCTCTCTCTTTCTCTCTCTCTCTTTCTCTCTTTCTCTCTCTCTATCTTTCTCTCTACACTCACACACACACACACACACACACACACACACACACACACACACACACACATACACACACGTGACAGAGGCCAAAGCATGTGAAGGATCATCTGGGACTGCAGTAAAAGTGGGTGTTAACCATCATATAGTGACTGAGAATTGAGTAGTCTTCTGGAAAAGTGGTCAGTGCTTCAAATTCCTAATCCATCTCTTTAGCCATTACAGAATTGTTTTCTAATTACTTTTCACAAAGAAAATTGAATAGAATTTCCAACTCAAAATGAAGTTTTGTGTATTAAGATATGATTACTATTTTGCAAGGCTATACATCTTGCTGTAGCTATTGAAACTACATTTATAAAATTACTATCCTCTTTTAATTTTTCAAATACTGTGCTATTTTTCTGTGACCAAAGTTCTTTGTAGTATATTGATTTTTAGTATTTATCTAGTATATTTGGCTATATTAAAATGTATTCATCTTTTACAATGTGAATTTCAAATGAACTTTTAAAGATCTACAAAGAATATTTTTTTAAATGGGTGTGACCTGGCATGTTTTGTAGAAGAGGCTTTTGATCCAGTGAAGGCTTTTTTTACTCAGGGTAGGGAAATACTAAGGTGCTGAGGTGGGAGAGAGTGGTACTGAGAGGGAGCTCCTTCATGGAGGCAACTGGAGGGGGGATGGGAGTGGGGGGGAGATAACATCTGAAATGTAAATACAGAGAATATCCAATATAAAGATCAAATAAATCCTAAGATACATGATGATGAATTGAATTTTAATCAAACATAATGAAAACATAAACATTCATAATTTTAGTATGAGGCTGTCATCCTTAAAGAATTGGAATATATTGAGGACTTAAATTTAGGAATTTGGTAACAAATGTTAGAGGAATGATACGTAAATATAGTGAAACAGTGTCCTCATGTGTGTAATGGGTTGCTTGCTCATGTGTGTAATTGCTTGTGTTAAGGTCAGTGGGAGAAGAAAGATAAAAAGCATAGGAAAGCGATATGATGCATTTAAATGTCCATTATTTTCATTATTTTCTTTTGAAATTAGAATTGCCAAATAGTTCGTAGCTTTTAGGGGGAAATTAATATCAGGTAAATAAACAATATAATACAGCATATAAAAAAACAAGATATTATTGTGGTAAAACAATACTTTAGTTATGTCTGTATGGTCCATGTAATGTGAAGGTACTAAAACAGCATGGCACAAAATTACATACATCTATTTTCCATATTCTCATTTCTCAAGTCTAGAGAACATGTTCTCAAATTTCATACTTCACTCCCTCTGAGACAGAACTTATTATTTTGTAAATTCAGAGAAACTGTCCATTTCACGTTGTTAAAATTTCATTTACTTCTGTTAACAGTTTCACATTTTTTTTCTGTTAGCAGAGAAATAATATTTTGGTTGCTTTTCCCTTATCAAAAAATCCATATGCATTTCTACAAATCTTTCCAAGATAAAATATTGATTTTTTGAAAGATTTTATTTTAATTGGTTATAGAGATATTATGAGTGAACATATCTAATATAGCTTAAGTAGCCTCATGACATTAAACTAAAGGATTAATTGTGACTGCATGAATAGAAGACAAATGTACCTGTGACACTCTATAGTTGCTAAAATGCAACTCAAATGCCTTTGTCAGGGAAGAGGTATTATGAAAAGTGCTAACCCTTTAAAATAATTGTGATATTAATCACTGCTGGAATTTCTGGTGAAATCCCAAAGAACTAGTTATGACATGCATATTAATACTAAGTGAGTTCATTATGATTAATATTATGACAATAAATATGAGAGGAAATTCATAGTGATCAGCTATTATTTTAAAGCATGGCTCCAAAACTCAAATATTTTACCTTGAAATAAAATCATTTTAAAGACATGCATTGTCTACTATTTTTTGGTGTTTTTTATTCACCTTAGATAATTTCAATTCTAATAATATGCTCTATTTTTTAAATACTCATAATTGGAAAATACAATGTTTACTCATTTTTATTAACAAGGTGAAACTTTTGACAATACAAAACAATTCTAATTCCTAAAAGTTAAAATATAAAACCTTTCGTATACACATATAACTATGTCCCTATAATGGAATTTTCCTTCTTAAAAGAAATGAAATCTATGCAGTGTCTACACATATAAGTACACAGTGAAACGTATATACTCAATGATATCATTTTTCCAAGGAAAAGTTCTAAAGTATGTTTTATCAGGATATTAATAAGAGAAATTGGAATCTGTTCAAATATAGGCCAAACTCAGAAGGTCAAGATTTTTGCTAAGCAAACTATTTTTACAGATAATTCTCAATTTTCAATTATTGCCAATGTACCAGCTCTAATCACCCTTTTTACAGTAGCACATTTAAGGGAATTTATGTCTAGTGTCTCCCCCGAGGTCTGATTCTACTCTGTCACTACTTGTCTATTATATTTATGTATTTTGAGATTTTTTTCTCTGGTTATATGGGAAGCTTTCTATCTGAATTTTTCTAATAGAAATATTTCCTATATTACTTGAAAATTAATTATTCCATTTAAAGAATTTCTTTTGAATTCTTCCCATCTTTATGTGCCATTTACATATGTTAATACACACAAAAGAGTAGTGAGCAGTATAATTTCTTTTTTTTTTTTGAACAACTTTATTTTAAAAAAACAAAGATAAATGAAAAAATTTTAAGCATTTTTGCATTAAAGTATAGAAATACATTTTTGTCAGTGCTTGGCATTTTTTTTTCTCAAAGGTTTGATAGTGTGCATTAAGGTCTTACTAGTTACAATGAGCATAAAGTACATGTAAAACAGGATGTAACCCAGAATTACTCAAAGTTTTCTTGGTGTGTAAAGATTGAGTATAATGGTTTTTTCTTTTCTTTCTTTCTTTCTTTCTTTCTTTCTTTCTTTCTTTCTTTTTCTTTCTTTTTTTTTTTTTTTTTTTTTTGAACTTCACACAGTCTGTGAGTTGTTTCTGGGGTGTTCAGAGCTTTCTTGGGTTAGTATCCCATTATCAGTGACTGCATATTATGTCTGTTGAGCAGTATAATTTTTGCTTCTGATATAAGAGAGTGGCTGGTACTCAAAGGCTTCCTCTGCCTCTGTTCTTCCACTCTGAGCATAACTCTCATTACTCTATAACCTGTATTATTTTACAATCTGATGTTCATTTTACTCACTAGCCAGGAAGAACAATGCCTTTTCCTCCTCTCTTTTCTTAGTTGGTTCATTGTGAGAAATGGCTCACACTGGGACTAACATGCACTTTATGTTTATCACTTGTAACATAAAGTGAACAACAAGTAAAGATAAACTGCTCTATGTAGATCTAGATCAAAACCACTTCAGAGTATTTTAATGCACTTCAAACCTCTGATCCTTGAAATGTATATTTAGAGAGGTTTATAATGGCAGGTTCTTTATCATCTAGGAAAAGTGCCTTATTATTGAGTCAAGGCTCTCTTTTGTCTTGAAACCATTGCAGCTTAATCTGCCAAATCCTGTATTCTTTGTGTTAATTCTCTACACATCTTGGGTCACATGCCAATAAGGGGTACAAAGAGTATAGGAAACACAAGGAATGGTTGTCCTGAAGATATGTGTAGTATCAATTTGAACTCAGTTATAAAACTCTGCTGCCTTAAGAGAAAATAATTTCCTCTTGTTTTTATTTCACTATTGAGCATCATAACAAAAGAAAGAATCAAATGTATTGGAATAATCACATTATATGTTATAATATCCTATGATAGATCAAGTCCTGAAGGAACATGGGCCATTCCTCAGAGAATTAAACATGTTGGTTGGAATCAGGAATGGAAACGTAATTAGAACAAAATAAATGCATGCTCAACATTTGATGTCTATTTTAGGTAAGTCTTTTTAAAAGGGCTGCATATTTTTTAAAGTCTTGTGTCTATTAAATTCATATTACAGCCTGCATCTATAAAATCCAGAAGCAATGCATTGACTCCTATAAGTTTACTTCATCCTGCCACATCTATCCTATAATGAGCATATAGCAGAATGGGAAAAGGGATTGGAAGTCAAAAAAGTCAAATCTAACTTGAATTTAATTTCAGAATTGAGTACCAGAATTTCACTCTACAATGAAACTCCACAGAACGTGACATGCAGGGATGAAGAAATTAGCACCTGACTCTAGCCCTTCATAAAGTGAAACCCTAATTCAAACTATTTTGCTTTATTGCAAACAAAATTGAGGATCTTTTGTCATTATTGATGCCTTATAATATTCAAGAAAATGTAAATTAGCATATATCTTTACATGTGCCTTAATTTTAAAAAGGCAACTCACAAGAGTTCTTATGTGTCAATGATAACTGGAAAAATACAGATGATATTTACAATTATTTTAAGTCATATTGACCAACCTCTATCTTTACTACCCAATTTTATAAAAATTCAACATAACTTCTAAATTATGAATTATCTTTTTACACAATATTACTTTCTTATAGAGTAATTTTAGTAAACAATATAATAATAAATATGTTTTCTTGTACTGTGAAATATTTCAACAGAAAGGATTTTATTATCTTTATTAATCTTGGTTGTGTAAAAATAGACTTTTGTTTACTTACTGTTTTGGATTGAGCCTTACTTGAAAGGAATGAATTTTCAAGTCCTGTATTGTTAATTCTGTAACAAGTAACAACAACAAAATACTCATGTGAGGTCAAAGTCCTTTGATGAAATCTACTACTGGTGTTCAGCTATATTGACAAGGCATATCTTCTACATATATTTTCAGTCTAGAGTCAGAAAAGCATCTTTTTGTACCAAACAATGATAAATGCAGAAACCCATAACAACTGAAGATACTGAGAATAAACAACATTTCTCACCCTAATGCTCAGTACACATTAATGAAAAAAGCTGCAATACAGTCCAAGGGCTTCAAGTTGGATCTTCTGGGGATCATACTAAAAATTCACAGTCCCTGAAATTGCCTACACTGGCCCTTCACAACCTTCAAGGTTGTTGAGTGTCTGTGAACAACCTGTCCCAGATGGGGAGAACATCATGGAAGCCTAGCACTGTCAGGTGAAACTGGTGACTACTGATAGATTCTGAAGGTGGGGATTTCACATAGCCTTCAGTTGTAAACTCACTGCTGAGCCGACTAGACTCTAATAGATAATTCCAAACTCTGGTCTCATAGAATCTTTCTTAACCTTATTGAGTCACAATCCAAAAAGACATGAATATAGGCAGGAGACTTTGGCAAGGAGGTAGAAGAGAGATAGAACAGAAAAAAAAGAGATAGTAAAAGAAATCAGAATAAATTTTCTATATGAATAAATTATCACAAATTTATTAATATAAAAGAGGTTATTAGATGTCTTAAAATTTGGATCTAATCATAGTGCTAAACACTTCTTGAATGGGCAAAATACTCTATATTATAATCTAAGACTTCATTTATCTCTTTAGAAAGAAAGTCTCTTGACATTATCCCCTCTTTGTAGGTTTCATTAGCATTGCATTGGAAGGATAACCATGTCATAAATTACTCTAAACAAACATATCTCTCTTCAGATGATGGGTACCTGTTGAATGTTACAGAGGAAATCTGATCAGGGTTATTTCCTATTTTTTAGATTATATATGATTGCAATGATTTTATTTATTTGTTACTCATGTTAAATATTCCAAGCACCAGCTTTTTTAAAAGTAACATCTCATGCTTCTGTTCAAATGTCACTAGAATTATCTTATATGCAATGAGAAGAGTTAAAATCTATATATTTAATTTTCAAAGAGTACAGTGAATTAATTGTTCTATTTTGAGGTAAATTTAGCTTACTTAAGTAATAATCAAGGAACAGGAGATCACTGCTTATGTAGTACTATAATGCAATCATGTAATTGTAAATTTAATTTTGTGTCTAGTTTTATGATTCTTGTACTAATTATACATTGCAGCTTAATAAAATATTCCTTTTACTCAGAACTAAAAACATCAAAAAATGATTAAAGTTTCTGAATGTCAATTATCTTCACAAAGATTTTGTGAGTTTCAAGAACTTCTGTGTGCTTCAAAATTATGTTTAACAAGATTTGAGCTTTAACTTGGAAAAGATCAGCTTCTAAATGCCTTTGTTTACACCATTTTGGCAGGATGGAATGAAGTTCATTAAGTGTAGTGGGATTGCAAGCTCTAGTTCTACACTGATTCTTATAGTCTCCCGATTGCTGATACTCCATTGGTATTATACTTTGTAGGAAAGCACATAAGGTAACTTTTTGTCTTTTTTTTTTTTTAAACGACTTTATTTTGCAAAACAAAGATAAATGTAAAGATTTTAAACATTTTTTGCTTAAAATTATACATTTTTGTCAGTACTGTTTTTTCAGACATTAAAATAAATTTTACATAAAACCATGTGAATATGTTTTTTTAGTCAGTACTTGATTTTTTTCAAGGGCTTGACAGTATGCATTGAAAACGTACTAGTTGCAATAAGCATAAAGTACATGCAAAAAAAAACGCAACATGGGAATCGTCAAAGTCTTCTTGTTTTGTGAATATATGTATATTTTTTGTTTTCTTTATTTCTTGGACTTCATACAGTCTGTGAGTTGTTTCTGGGGGAGTGCAAGCCTCTGGGGTTAGCATCCCACTATCAGTGACTGCATATTATGTCTGTTCCTTTGTGACTGGGTTATCTCACTCAGGATGATCTTCTCTAGATGCAGCCATGTTCTTAAGAATTTGGTTAAGTCATTGTTTCTGGTGGCTGAGTAGTATTCCATTGTGTATATGTACCACAATTTTTGTATCCATTTGTCTTCTGAAGGACATCTGGGTTCCTTCCAGCTTCTGGCTATTATAAATAGAGCCGCTATGAACATTGTGGTGCATATATCTTTGTTGTGTATTAAAGTGTCTCTGGGGTATATGCCCAGAAGTGGAATAGCTGGGTCTTCAGGTAGTACTATATCCAATTTTCTGAGGTATCGCCAGACAGATTTCCAGAGTGGTTGTATTAGCTTGCAACCCCACCAACAGTGGAGAAGTCTTCCTATTTCTCCGCAGCCTCGCCAGCATCTGCTGTCATCTGAGTTTTGGATCTTGGCCAATCTGACTGGTGTAAGGTGGAATCTTAGGGTTGTTTTGATTTGCATTTCCCTGATGGCTAAGAAAGGCGAGCACTTCCTCAGATGTTTTTTTGGCCATTCGGTGTTCCTCAACTGAAAATGATTTGTTTAGCTCTGTACCCCATTTTTTAATAGGGTTATTTGATTCTCTGGTGTCTAGCTTTTTGAGTTCCTTGTACACCTTGGATATTAGGCCTCTATCTGATGTGGTGTTGGTAAAGATCTTTTCCCATTCTGTTGGTTGCCGTTTTGTTTTCTTGACGATGTCCTTAGCCTTACAGAAACTTTGCAATCACATTAAGTCCCATTTGTTAATCTTTGACCTTAGAGCTTGAGCCATTGGTGTTTTGTTCAGGAAATTTTCTCCTGTGCCTATGTGTTCTAAGGTTTTCCCTACTTTCTCATCTAATAGTTCCAGTGTATCTGGTTTAATGTGGAGATCTTTAATCCACTTACACTTGAGCTTTGTACAAGGAGATAAGAACGGGTCTATTTTCATTCTTTTGCATGTTGAGTGCCAGTTGGACCAGCACCATTTCTTGAATAGGCTGTCCTTTTTCCATTGAATGTTTACTGCTCCTTTGTAAAAAATCAGGTGACCATATACATGAGGGCTCACTTCTGGATCTTCTATTCTACTCCATTGATCCACTTGCCTATTTCTGTACCAGTACCATGCAGTTTTCAGCACAATTGCCTTGTAATATAGCTTGAGGTCAGGGATAGTGATTCCCGCAGATGTTTTTTTGTTGTTGAGGATGGATTTCGCTATTCTAGGTCTTTTGTTATTCCATATGAAATTGCACATTGATCTTTCAAATTCCATGAAGAACTGGGTTGGAAATTTGATGGGAATTGCATTGAATCTGTAGATTGCTTTTGGTAGAATGGCCATTTTTAAGATGTTGATTTTAGTTTGGCGAATATTGGTGTTATATCCCCAATAAATGTCTGATAAAATTCTGCACTGAACCCGTCTGGACCAGGGCTTTTTTTTGGTTGGGAGGCTTTTGATGACTACTTCTATTTCTTTAGGTGTTATAGGGTTATTTAGATGGTTTACTTGGTCCTGGTTAAACTTTGGGACCTTGTATCTGTCTAGGAATTCGTCCATTTCCTCCAGATTTTCCAATTTTGTGGAGTATAAGTTTTTGTAGTAGGATCTGATGATTTCTTGAATTTCCTTAGTTTCAGTTGTTATGTCACCACTTTCCTTTCTGATTTTGTTAATTTGGATACTCTCTCTTTGCCCTTTAGTTAGACTGGCTAGGGTTTTATCAATCTTCTTGATTTTCTCAAAGAACCAACTCTTTGTTTTGTTGATTTTTTTCAATCGTTTTTTTTTTTTTTTTTTTTTTTTTTTTTTTTTATTTGGTTTATTTCTGCCCTAATTTTGATTATTTCTTGCCGTCTACTCTTTTTGGGTATATCTGCTTCCTTTTGTTCTAGGGCTTTTAGCTGTGCTGTCAGGTTGCTGATGTGAGCTCTCTCCAGTTTCTTCTTGGAAGCACTTAGGGCAATGAGTTTTCCTCTCAATACTGCTTTCATTGCATCCCATAGGTTTGGGTATGTTGTGTTATCATTTTCGTTGAATTCCAGAAAGTCCTTAATTTTTTTCTTTATTTCTTCTTTGACCCTGCTATCCTTTAACAGAGCGTTGTTTAGTTTTTATGTGTATGTGGGCATTTTGTTGTCTTTGTTTTTGTTAAAGACCAGCCGTAGACCATGGTGATCTGAGAGGATGTATGGGAGTATTTCAATCTTCTTATATCGATGAAGGCTTGTTCTGTGTCCAATTATGTGGTCAATTTTAAAGAAGGTGCCATGGGGTGGTGAGAAGAAGGTGTATTCTTTTACTTTAGGATAGTATGTTCTGTATATATCTATTACTTCTAGTTGGTTCAAAGTCTCTGCTAGTTTTGCAGTGTCCTTGTTCAGTTTCTGTTTCCCTGATCTGTCCACTGGTGAGAGTGGGGTGTTAAAGTCTCCCACTATTATTGTGTGGAGTGAAATGTATTTTTTGAGCTTTAGTAGAGTTTTTTTTATGAATGTGGGTGATTTTTTATTTGGAGCATATATGTTAAGGATTGAGAGTTCCTCCTGACAGATCTCCCCGGTAATGAGTAAAAAGTGTCCTTCTTTATCTTTTTTGATAACTTTTGGTTGGAAGTTTACTTTATTCGATATTAGAATAGCCATTCCAGCTTGCTTCTTGGAGCTGTTTGCTTGGAAGTTTTTTTCCCACCCTTTTACTCTGAGATAGTGTCTGTCTCTGTCTCTGAGATGAGTTTCCTGTATGCAGCAAAAGGCTGGATTTTGTTTATGTATCCAGTCTGATAGTCTATGTCTCTTTATTGGGGAGTTGAGACCATTTATGTTAATAGATGTCAAGGAATAATTGTTTCTGTTTCCTGCCATTTTTGCTTTTTTGGGTTGAGTTGTGTCTGTGTTTTTTTTCTTCTTTTAGTTTTCTTGTTTAGGAGTTTTCTTGTTTTTACTAGGCTGTATTTTCCCTCCTTGTATTGGGTTTTCCACCTATAATTCGTTGTAGTGCTGGGTTTGTGGTCAGATATTGTGTGAATTTTGATTTGTCTTGAAATATCTTTGTCTTTCCATCGATGGTGATTGATAGTTTTGCTGGGTATAGCAACTTGGGCTGGCACTTGTGCTCTCTTAAGGAGTGCATGATGTCTGTCCAGGCTCTTCTAGCTTTCATAGTCTCTGTTGAGAAATCGGGTGTGAGTCTGATTGGTCTGCCTTTATATGTTACCTGACCTTTTTCCCTTACTGCTTTTAGTATTCTTTCTTTACTTTGGGCACTTGATGTTTTTACTATTATGTGTTGGGAGGTATTTCTATTCTGGTCCAACCTATTTGGAGTTCTGAAGGCTTCTTTTATGCTCGTGGTCATCTCATTCTTGAGGGTAGGAAAGTTTTCTTCTATGATTTTATTGAAGATATTTACTGTGCCTCTTAGTTGATACTCTTCTCTCTCTTCTATTCCTATTATCGTTAGGTTCGGTCTTCTCATTGTGTCTTGTATTTCCTGGACATTTTGTGTTAGGAGCTTTTTGTTTTTTTCATCTTCTCTGGCTCTTTTGTCTATGTTTGAAATGTTGTCTTCTGCCCCCGAGATTCTGCCCTCAATCTTTTGTAATCTGTTGGAAATGCTTGCTTCTGTGACTCCTGATTTCTTTTTTTGGTGTTCTGACTCTAGGGTTATCTTTTTTAGTGCTTTCTTTATTGTGTCAATTTCTGTTTTAATTTCCCTCTTCCATTACTTTATTTCTTTGGTGCTGTTTTCATCTCGTTCTTTGAGTTCTTTGAGTGTTTTTCTTGTTTCTTCTTTAAAAGCTTCTGAATCTTTTTGCTTTTCCTCCCTTTCTTGTTTAAGTAACTCTATCAGCGTCTTGAGGCATGATTTCAGGTCTGTGTCTTCTTTCTCTGGAGTGTTTGGAATTCCGATGTTTGCTACTATAGGAGAGCTGGGTTCTGGTGTTGCTAGATTGTCTTGGTTTCCTTGGGATATACTCTTTCTCTTTCCTCCTGCCATTTTGTTGTCAGTGATATGTTCTTGCCTTTCCCTTGTATCTGGTCTGTGTCCCTGGTACACTTTCCGTGTGCACTCCGTAGAGATCTCTCTACTCCCCGGCAGCCCAGGTTCCGGGTGGCAGCTGGGCCAGGCTCCCCTCTGCGTCCTGAAGTCGTCTCCGGGTGGGAACAGACGTTCCTAAGATCTGTTCCTGGTCACAGATGCTCAGCCTCTCTGAGCCACTTTTCCGGCTGGCAGGTGGGCCAGGCTCTGCTCTGTGTCCTGAAGTCGTCTCCGGGTGGGAACAGAAGTTCCTAAGATCTGTTCCCGGTCACTGGGTCGGGGAGGACAGGGCAGGTCAGGGCAGGGGGTGCCCTTTCCGTGTGCACTCCGCAGAGATCCCTCTGCTCCCCAGCAGCCTAGGTCTCCCACTCACCAGTTGCTCAGCCTGTTCGAGCCGCCTTTCCGGCTGGCTGTTGGGCCAGGCTCTGCTCTGTGCCCTGAAGTCGTCTCAGGGTGGGAACAGAAGTTCCTAAGATCTGTTCCCAGTCACTGGATCTGGGAGGACAGGGCAGGTCAGGGCAGGGGGTGCCCTTTCCGTGTGCACTCCTCAGAGATCCCTCTGCTCCCCTGTAGCCTAGGTCTCCCACTCACCAGTTGCTCAGCCTGTACGAGCCGCCTTTCTGGCTGGCAGTTGGGCCAGGCTCTGCTCTTGGAATTCCATTCGTGCCGCAGCTTCTGACCTTGCCTGAACGTCCCTCGGAGCACCCAGTACGCAAGTCCAGTTCTTCCACCAGAAACCAAGGTGGAGAGCTTACATCTATAATTTTCAAAATTAACCCCGGAAGCCTCCTCCACTTTTTGTCTTTTAAATCAGAAGCAGCATCACAAAGACCAATAAACAGATTAGGAATAGATCAAAAATTAGTATTTTATAACCAGGTCTGAGACATGGCAAGCCATAATGCTAACAATGTCATCAGAAACAAGTCTCTAAATGAAGGCTATACTTTTTTTATTTTTGCAAAAATGTATACAAATACATTTTTGTCAGTGCTTGGCTTTTTTTTTTTCTTTTTTTTTTTTTTTTTTTAAGGTTTGATACTCTGCATAAAGGTCTTACTAGTTACAATGAGCAAAAGGTACATGTAAAACAGGATGTAACCCAGAATTAGTCAACGTTTTCTTGGTGTGTAAGGATTGAGCATAAAGTTTATTTTGTTTTGTTTTGTTTTCTTTTTTTCTCGAGCTTCACACAGTCTGTGAGTTGTTTCTGGGGTAGTCCGAGCCTCTGGGGTTAGCATCCCACTATCAGTGACTGCATATTATGTCTGTGCCATTCCATATTCCTCAATTGAGAATGTTTTGTTTAGTTCTGTACGCCATTTTTTAATAGGGTTGTTTGATTCTTTGGTGTCTAGCTTTTTGAGTTCTTTGTATACCTTGGATATTAGGCCTTTATCTGATGTGGAGTTGGTAAATATCTTTTTCCATTCTGTTGGCTGCTGTTTTGTTTTCTTGACAATTTCCTTAGCCTTATAGAAACTTTGCAATCTCATTAAGTCCCATTTGTTAATCTTTGACCTTAGAGCTTGAGCCATTGGTGTTTTGTTCAGAAAATTTTCTCCTGTGCCTATGTGTTCTACCTCACACCAGTCAGATTGGCCAAGTCCAAAACTCAGATGACAGCAGATGCTGGCGAGGTTGTGGAGAAAGAGGAACACTTCTCCACTGTTGGTGGAGTTGTAAACTGATACAACCACTATGGAAATCAGTCTGTTGATTTCTCAGAAAATTGGATATAGTACTACCTGAAGATCCAGCTATTCCACTTCTGGGCATATACCCCAGAGACACTCCAATATACAACAAAGATACATGCACCACAATGTTCATAGCAGCTCTATTTATAATAGCCAGAAGATGGAAAGAACCTAGATGTCCTTCAGTAGATGAAGGCTATACTTTTTATCGGATATTATTCATGGGTAAGAAAGCCAGAAAAGGGCTCTACGGACCTATGTTAGATATTAGCCTATAGCTATGGTGATTTTCAAGGAAAAAGAAAAGAAATAGAAACCAAACAATAGCCTCACTTTTGAAATGATTTTAAGCATTTGTTAGATTTTTATGAACTTACAAATGTACTTTAGAAATTGTTTATGTTATTTAAACTTATATACTGAGATATTTTTAATCAAATCTTATTAAACTATACATTTCTTTTCTGCTGTCTACCCTTGGCTCAGTGACCTTTGCAGAAGTATACTGGCAACTGTTTAAGATGGGCTCTGCAAAAGAGGATAATTTCAGTGCAGGTTTTACAGATAGAAAAGATATATAGGGCATAGTTTAAAAACATCAATAAAAACACAGTACCCTATTGTGAGTCCATATAAACAATTGATTTTTTTTTTTTACAAAATGTAAGTATTGATTTTTGTCTAACTCATATCTTTAGCAAGCTTAGGTTTATAGTTTTATCATGGATCCACTAAATCAGAGTACAAATAAATGCTTGATCACTATCCAATTCAGAAAAAAAAAGTCATTCATATAACTAATGAATGGGGGTTCTGTCAACATTAATTTCCAAAACTTACTTAGAAAAGAATACAATGAAGTGTAGGTTGTTTGAGATTTCAGTCATTAATCAATGACATTGGTGAGTTCTTTATTGAGTCAAGTGATAATGTTAATTACAAGGAGGAGATTTTCACATATGTTTGTAGGGTATGAATACCTCTCCTGATAATTATAGATATGTCATCTTTATAACTTTTGAGTACAATATTAATATTTCACCCTTGATTAATTACTCTATGTCATGAGCAAACAATAGTATCAAGTCATGAATATTATAGTTTTACCAATTTTTTCTAAAAACTGTCCTATTATATCCGTATTACCTCATCCAAGACAATGAAGGCTAATATATTTTCAGAGAAAGATGATTAGCATTACACTAGTGTTTACCTTAACAAGTAGATAAAAAGAATTTCATGAATGTGACTCAGAATTGACATAGCTACCATATGCTGATTAATTATAAATATTATATTTTGATTGAATAATACAGCATTGTATTTTTAAATTTTCTTTCAATTATTTAATTCATTTCCTTTAAGTCTTGATGCAATTTCCCTATCTTTTTCTTCTCTCAGCCCTTCCTGCTCCACCTGCCCTTTTTCACAATTTATTCCTCTTTTTGCTTCAGAAAGTAGGTGGCCTCCCATGGATTTCAACCAATTCTGACATATCAAGATGAACTAAGACCAAGTGCATCTTCTCCTATTGAGGAAAGGCAAGGCAGCCAGTAGGAGGAAACAGTCACAGGGGCAGGAGTCACTGCAGCACCTGATCCAACTCCTTAAAAGTTCCACAAGAACAACAACATATGCAGAGGGCCTAGATATGTTGCATGTCTGGTCTTTGGTTTGTGGTTCTGTCTTTGTGAGTCCCTATTGACCCAGGTTAGTTAATTCTGTAGGCTATTTCATACTGACCTTGAACTTCCTTCCCCTTTTCTGCAGGATTCCTCAAGCTCTGTCTGATTTTTGGATGTGGGTGTCTATCTGTTTCTGTCATCTGTTGGGGTAAGATAAGAGGGCAGTTGTGTTGGCTCCTCTCTTCAAGTACAGTCTAATAAAATAAATAGTGTCAGGTGTAGGCTCCCTCTCAGTGCATGTATCTCAAGCTGGATCAGTCATCAGTTGGCCATTATTTCAATTTCTGCTCCATTTTCACTTCTGCATTTCTTGTACGTAGGGAAAATTTTAATCAAAGTTCTTGTGACAGGGCTGATTTTCCAGTTCTTTGCTAGGAATGTTGGCCTGATCCCAGAAGATGGCCTGTCCACAGAAGATGGCAATTTTATGAGGTCCCATTTGTCAATTCTTGATCTTAGAGCACATGCCATTGGTGTTCTGTTCAGAAAAATTTCCTTGTTGCCCATGCATTTAAGGCTGTTCCCCACTTTCTCTTCTATTACTTTGAGTGTATCTGATTTTATGTGGATGTCCTTGATCCACTGGTTTTTGTTTTGTTTTGTTTTTGTTTGATTCTATTTTATTGATTTTTATCCATGAAGTTATTTCCTGCCACTTACTATTTTTTGGGCGTGTTAGCCTCCTTTTGCTCTAGAGCTTACAGGTGTCCTGTTAAGTCGATTTTATATAATATTAATTTCTTTATGAAAGCACATGGTGCAATGAACTTTCCTCCTATTGAACTTTCAGGCATGGTGTCTCTTATGCTTGGATTTGTTGTGCTTTCATTTTCATTGAATTGTAAAATGTCTTTATTGTCTTTTCTTTATACCTCCTTGACCCCAGTGGTCATTAAATAGATAGCTTCCATAAACTTGTAGGATTTCTATTGTTTCTGTTGTTGTTGAAATCTAGCTTTAATCCATGGTGGTCTGATAAGATACAGAAGGTTATTCAAAATTTCTTGTATCTGTTGTAACTTGTGTTGTGAGTGAATGTATAATCGATATTAAAGAAATTTCCATGTGCTGTTGATTGGAAAGTATATGGCTCTGTGTACATATTTGTTAGGTCCATTTATGTCATAATATCTGTTAGATCTATTATTTCTCTCTTTAATTTTTGACTGGATAAATTATTCATTGCTGAGAGTGAAGTGTTGAAGTCTATTAGTATCAATGTGTGTGGATTAATGTGTGATTTAATCTTTAACAGTGTTTCTTTTACAAAGGTGGGTGTCCTTTTGGTGCATAGATAATCAAAATTAAAATATCTCAGTGGCTTTTTTTCTTTGATGAATATAAAGTGTCTTTCCCTATCTCTTTTGATGGATAATGTTTTGAAAGTCTATAACTTTAGATTTTAGAATGGATGCATCAACTTAACTTTTCTATGTCCCTTTACTTGAAAATTTTCTTCCAACTCTTTAGTTTGAGAGAATGTCTATGTTTCATGATGAAGTATGTTTTTTTCTATGCACCAGCATGATGGTTCTTGCTTTAGAATCCATTCTGTTAGCCTGTGAGTTTTTTAAATTGGAATATTGTATACATTGAGGTTGAAAGATATTAGTGACTAATGGTTGCTAATTATAATGATTGCTGGCAGTGTGTGAGTGTGTGTGTGCATGTGTGAGTGTGTGTGTGTGTGTGTGTGTGTTTCCCTTCTTTTGGTTTTGCCTGTATGAAATGATTTATTTCCTGAGTTTTCTATAATTTAATTAACCTCATTGGCTTGGAGGGTCTTTAGAATAATTTTTTCAACAATTATTTTATTTTATTTTTATATTCAGGTTTTATTCTCCACCTGGTCTATCCTCCTACTGTTCCACATCCCATTCCTCCTCCCATTCTCCTGTCTCCACGAGGATGTCCTAAACCCACTCACCCCATCAGACCTCTAAACAATCTGGGGCCTCCAGTCTTTTGAGGGTTAAGTGCATCTTCTCTGACTAAACCCAGACAGGATAGTCCTCAGCTGTATATGTGTTAGGGGTCTCACTCATATCAGCTGGTGTATGTTGCCTGGTTGGTGATTTAGTGTCTGAGAGATCTGAGAGGTCCACGCTAATTGAGACTGCTGGTTCTCTTACAGGGTTGCCCTCCTCATTTTCCTCCAGCTTTGCCATAATTCAGTCACAGGGATCAGTAGCTTCTGTTTATTTGTTGGGTGCAAATATCTGAATCTGACTCTTTCAGCTGCTTGTTGGGTCTTTTGAAGGGCAGTCATGATAGGTCCCTTTTGGTGAGCACTCCACAGCTTCAGTAATAGTATAAGGCCTTGGGGGCCTCCCATTGAGCTGGATCCCTTTTAGGCCCTTCCCTGGACCTTCTTTTCCTTAGGCTCTTCCATATTTCCATCTCTGCATTTTTTTTCAGACAGGAACAATTATGGGTCATAGTAAGAATTTTTTTTTGTGTGGTTTGGTTGTTGTTGTGGGTTTTTTGTTTTGTTTTGTTTTGTTTTGTTTCCTAGTGTTTTCTGTATGGCTGGATTTTTGGCTAGTTATTGTTTAATTTTTTTGTCATTTAAAGTTTTGCTGGGTATGATAGACTGGAATGACATTTCCAGTCTCCTACAGTATGGAAGACATTGTTCCAGACTTCTGCCATTTAGAGTCTGTGTTGAGCAGTTGGGTAAGAGTCTGGTAGGTGTGCCTTTGTATGTTACTTGTCCTATGCTTTTTGCAGCTCTTTAACATTCTGTTCATTCTATACATTCAGTGCATTGATTATTCCATTATGGTAGGACTTCCTTTGCTGGTCCAATTCATTTTGATATCCTGTAAGCTTCTTGTACATTTTATAGGTCTCTCTTTAGGTTATGGAAATTTTCTTTGATTTTTTTTTGAAAATGTTTTCTGGGCCTTTGAGTCTGTTATCTTCTTTTATTATTATTATTATTATTATTATTATTATTATTATTATTATTTTTAGTAGTAGTAGTAGTAGTAGTAGTAGTAGTATTAGTAGTAGTAGTAGTATTTTGGTTTGGCATTTCCATAGTGTCCCAGATTTCTTAGATATTTTGCCTCAGAAACTTTTTCGATTTACTATTTTCTTTGACCATTGTATCAATTTATTCTATCTTCTGTGTCTGAGAAATGATCTACCAGCTCTTGTCTTCTGTCAGTAGTTACTGTTCACCTAACCAGATTTTCCATCTCAGAGATTCCCACAGTTTGTGTTTCCTTTGTTGCTTTTATTTTTCCTTTTAGGTACAGATACATTTTACTAATTTCCTTTCTCTGGTTGTATTTTCTCTGTACTTCTTTGTTGGATTTATGCATTTCTTCTTTAAATGACTCTATCATCTTCAAAAGAAAAGTTTTAAGCTCATCTTATGATTCTGCTGTGTCAGGATATTCAATGCTGCTGCAGTAGCATTGCTAGATTCTGTGGTGCCATATTGTCCTTGCTGTTATTGATTTTGTTCTTATGCTGATCTCTATATATCTAGGTTTGGGGATTTGATAGTTTAGGTGCTGATGGCTGAGTTAAATGGATTGTTTAGGGATTTTTTTCCCCTTTGTTTCCTTTGCTGGCCTTCTGGCTTAGGATTCTGGTGACCAGTGAGTCTGTCTCTGCAAGATATTTTTTTGTTGTCATTTATTAGTTGGTTGATTTGTGTGGGGGGGATGGGGTGGGGTGCTGCATATGACCTGTGGGGCCCACAAACCACCTTGGGCTCAAGAAAAACAGTTTTATGTTGAGGTTGGGAGCCAGAATATGGAGCCCGTGACAGAATAGAGCTATGGCTGTTGTGTGTGCTTTAAGAGGAGTTGGCAGACATAGGTCTTAAAGCTGGTAGTTGCCTGGGATCCCTGATGCTTGAGTCGCTGCGAATGCAAGCAGAGTGCCACTGTATTTTTATATAGACTAATCTTTAATAAAGGTTGTACTTAAAATTCAGTACTAGAATCTTTGCAAATTGCACAATAGGCTTTTGTGATCTAGCATAAGCCAGTCTAACGCAAGGTAGATTATTTATAGCACTTCAAAAACATGAGTTTCAGGAAGAGTGCTTTTTCTTTTCCTCATATTACTTGTATAAAATTAGTAGCAAGCTAATCATCAAGTAGTGTTTTGGATAACATGTTTGTAAATTTTAATGCTATATTATTTCCAAAAATCAGTTAAAAACAAATGTTGGTTACCACAATTTCTAGGCAAACTGTTGTGACACAAAGAAAACAGGGATTAGGAAAATTTCGAAACTCTACTTATGCTCAAAAATCTTCACACTTTCCATTTGCAAAATAAAGACAAATACTATTTACCTCTTTGGGGTAATTGACAACATTGGATCAATTACTATAAGCAAGTATTTATAGTGAAAAATTAGATCAGGATGAAGAAAGCAGGTGCTATGTTAAGTAATATTATTTAAAGATAATGTACAACAGTCCTTAAGTTTTGTGCAATAGTCTTTTTGAACATTATGACTTTTTCTTTCCAACATACAGACATAAGGCTGGTGACAGCTCACAGCAAATTTTCATATAATAGTGTCCCTTTCTTGAGGAACGACTATAATTTTATTTCCACTTTTTCATTACCATAAAATAGGCACAATAAATATTTGTGGAATTTAATATTTGTTCTCTAAAGAGAGACAATTCAACCCTACTAAAATAAATAAACTGCTTTTAGATTGTATTATTATTACATATCTCTATCATAAAACACACATCTTGTATAATTCAGAAGACACAGGTAAAGTAAAACAGGTACACCTGCAGGTTTATTTGAAGAAAACCTCATTCTGTGTGTGTGTTAAAGGTTCAGTCCTCTTTCCTGGGATACATGATTTTCCCCAGTTCTCAGCATTCCGTAGTCACCTACTGGGAGAGGTTGAAGACTTTTGTGCTTTCCCTGGTGACATTGGCAAGTCTATTGTGGTTGTCCCAGCTCAGATCCTGTTTACAAAGTCATTTTATTGATCATTCATTGCTGTGGATTCTGACATTCTCTTGAGTATTTGTAGGGAGAGAAGGAAAGGGGAAATTGTGTAATTATAATTCAAGTTATAAACTTACTAATTTTATAAATGTTTAGTAGCATGATGCAATTATAAAAAATTTGAAGACGTTCATGGAATCAATTTCTATGCAAAAAATCAAAACATTATTGTAAATACTTATTGTTTTCAGCAAGAAAAACCTGAAGTGTTATAGCAACATGACCCTTTAAAATGCTGTCCCATTTGTAAAGAACTGGTTAGTAATTAAGTTTGTTTTTCACATTTGGCACATGCATTTTTCTATATCATTATGGATTTTCATTACTGTAGATTTCATTTATTATACACAAAGCAAATGAATTCTTATTAGCAATGATAAACTAATAAGGCAAGAAATTCTGCTCTCAGGATATACTATTCATCATCAAAAATCAAACTCATCATTAGCCAATAAATCTTATTCTCAATTTTAGTAAAGAAAATTGAAACAATGTTTTACTGTCTGGTAGCAATATTGTCCTTTGACTAGCAAAGATTATTATTTCACAGATATGAGGAAAAATAAGTAAAATAATTGGTGTAACCTGGGGTGAGTTTCTAGCTGCCACATTTTGGATTTCAAACTCTGCAGAGTCCTAAGACACTGGCTATGGAGAAGTTTTAGGGCAGAGATTATCAGGGCTTAAGTTTCATCTTTCTTAATTCATTGGTTTTAGATAAGTTCTTAGATCTCTGTATTTTCTTTTCATCACCTTTAATGAAGAGATAGTGACTAGGATTAAAACACTTGTGATGCTTAATTACATTAATGTGGGTAAAGTGTACTAGAAATGCCTGACATTATCAAACTGAATACAGACATCTTATTCAAATAATTTTCTGCAGTTTATGACAATGGTATTAGCTTATTATGTATTATGTAGTTAGTAATATAAAACAAAAATGGTCTTTCTTCTTTAACATATGAGCCCTATCCATATGCAGCATCAGGATTCCCTTTGATACTGATGTAAAAACAATGAAATCACATTTACTTTACTTTATAATCAATATCTCTCTACTGAAATAAATAGAAATACAATTCTGGTAAACTACACAATAGTTTTTAGTTGAGTGAAATATTGATGAGAAAATTGCTTTAAAATACAAAATAAATTATACAGATGAGCAGGATATAATAATAATAAAGGTTTTCTTTTATATATGTATGAAAAACAAGAACAATATGGAATTCACAAAATCCAGTCACTTAACCCTCTCTATGAAAATGACCATAATCTATTACTAAAATTTATGATAACTTTAGGAAGTAATCTCTGTGTTCAATTGAGAAACTATGTGTGGGTGTGAGAGGATAACATTAAGGGATAGAATTCTTCCTTCTCCCATGTCAGCTCCCGGAGTCAAACTTAAATTATCAAACTTGGTGAGAAGTACTTCCTACTGTTGAGCTACCCTTCATGCCCTTGAGATAGTTTTAAGATATGATATTTTTCCTGGGAAGACTGGTGTGACTTCTTCAATGTATCTTGTGTCTTTGTGGAACAGCTTCATTTTGATTTTATGAAATAATTTTTTTAAATTTAGTCATTTAATCACTATGCATATGACACTAAGACCTTCCCCACAATTTTATAGTCAAATGTTTAAAATTGATTTCAAAATGTATGGAATATATGTGGTCTTTTCTTTTTTTACTTAATTTTTGTGCCTTTTCATGTATCTTGTAAATACTTTTTTTTTCTTTTTAAAGCATTTATTTCATACCTTCAGATTTTTAACAATTAATTGCTCGTGCTTTAATGTCATAAAACAAACAAAAAAACAAAAGGAAAAACATTATGTCTAAAACATTAGCATTTGATAAGTACAGTATAAGAACTAATATCTCAAACATTAAGTGTATTACAAAACATTATTAAAACAAAAAGTATTTGTGTATGACTAATAAAACAAAATAGAACTGAATAGAAAACTTACAACTCGATTAATGACATGGAGATTCATTAGTTGTAAGATTATACTGTCTAATCACTGATATCTATGCCAAGTCACCAATTTCAATAAGTTATACACTGAAAGGAATTTATTCAAGATCAAAATCCATGGTTATATTTCTTTTCAGATTTAAAAATAACTGATCATCTTTTTGCTGAAATTGAAGTATTGGGAAAGATTAATGTAATTCTTGATCTATATACCCATTTTTCTTTACATCTGTTTGTTTTTCTATCAATATTAATGAAATGTCATACTGACTAACCATTGATAAACAAAAAGAAATAAAAAGAAAATTTAATATCCCCATAGAACCTCAAGTTTTTAAAAGGACATCTTTAGTGAACTTTTTTTGATTTTTTTTATTAGATGTTCTGTATTTACATTTGAGATGTTATTCCTTTACCCTGCCCTGCTTCCATTGTCTCTCCTCCTCCATTTGCCTTCACAAAGGTGCACTCCCTTGTGATCCCCCTTTCCACCCCATTACATGGGCATTTCCCTACAGTGGAAAAACATTTCCTTCCTGGAATTTTAATAAATAACATATCTATCTGGTAACTATTTGGATTTCAATGCATGCTATCAAATCTCTAAAAGAATTAAGTACTGACAAAAATATATTCACGTAGTGTTATGTCAAAATGCCTTCAAAAATCTGTACAAGTATCCCTCTTTTTCTAATAAAAATGAAAAAACACATACATACCACTCTCATTTCTTATACTTTCAAATATTCAAAAAATATTTCTATTTTTAATAAGTATATGAAAAAAAATTGTGTGTAACTAATTTTAATTAATATTCACTTCATTTAAATTTTTGTTTCATTTTAATTTTTAACAATAAGACACAATAATAAAATAGTATATCAAAGAAGAGGTATTACATTGAGACTGGGCAAGGCAAATTAACAGAAGGAAAAGAGCCCAAGAAAAGGTACAAACATCAGAGGTCCACAAAACTCATTCACAGATTCAAGAGTCATAAAAACACTAAACTGAAAGCTGTGATATATGCAGAGATCCTGGTGCGGACCCATGATTTTGCCCTGTGCTTGCTGTTTCAGACTCTGTGAGTTCATATGCATTTCCTCAGTTGAATTTGCAGGCCTGGTTTGCCGGTATTCTCTAGCAATTCTGGCTTTCAAACTCCTGTGTGTCCTGTTTTCTAAGGTTGGGGAAGCTTTGAGAGTAGCAATTGGATGGAGACATCCTATTTAGAGGTATGTGTTCCAGTATTTCTTACTGTGCATAGTTTTTGCTGTGTGTGTCTGCATTTCTTCCCATCTGATGCAGGAAAAGGTTTCTCCAATAATACCTGAAAAATCACTGATCTGTGAGTACAGCAGAGTATCATTAGGGGGCATTTTATCATGGCATTGCCCACCTTGTTTTTAGACTAGTAGTACTTGATTTTCACCTCGGTTTCTGGGCTATCTAATATCATTAGTTAATATCAGATATAGGTAGATCTTATGGAGTGAGGCTTATTTCAAATCACTTTTGGATTGATTGCTTCCACTAGCTTTGTGCTGCTATTACCTTTGCATATCTTGCAGGCACCATTGAAGAATAGCATTTAGTGTCTTGTTTGGTGTTTTTGTAATCAGAGATACAGGAATGTGTGTGTGAACACTGTTTAGTTGCACCAGCCTGACACTTCCATGATTCAAGATAGGTATTCTATCAGTTTGGAGAAAATCGCCTATATTTCTGCCAAGAGTCAACTTTGGGAATTTCCATGGGCATCTTTGGCCAATTAGGGGGTGCTGGAAGCTTCTTTGAGTGACAAGAGATGGAAAGTTGGGAATTTGTCTCTCCCAATATTAGCAATTTCATTTAGATTGCATTCATATACGTATATATTTTAGGAAGTTTCTACTCTATTAGTTATTTATACTACTACCCTTCAAATCCCCTTTCAGTTCAGCTGTCCTTCCTCATAACCCCTC